>NC_036848.1:19146974-19154408 GCF_002910315.2 Salvelinus sp. IW2-2015
TCTGTAACAGTTTGGGCCCAGGGTGTCTCCCCCTTTTAGAAGAGAGGGATGGACCGCGGCAGCTTTCCAATCCTTGGGGATCTCAGATGATACGAAGGAGAGGTTGAACAGGCTGGTAATAGGGGGTGCGGACAATTGGGCGGCGGACAGTTTCAGAAATGAGGGGGTCCAGATTGTTCATGCCCAGCTGATTTATATGGGTCCAGGTTTTGCAGCTCTTTCAGAACATCTGCTATCTGGATTTGGGTAAAGGAGAAGCTGGGGAGGCTTGGGCGAGTACAGCGGGGGGGGGTTTCGATTATCACGGATTTATCGGTGGTGACGTGTTACCTAGCCTCAGTGCAGTGGGCAGCTGGAGGAGGTGCTCTTGTTCTCCATGGACTTTACGTATCCAGAACTTTTTGGAGTTAAGAGCTACAGATGCAAATTTTCTGCCTGAAAAAGGCTGGCCTTTTGCTTTCCTGACTGACTGGTGTATTGGATCCTGACTTCCCTGAACAGTTGCATATCGCGGGGACTCTTCGATGCTTATTTGCAGTTCGCCACAGGATGTTTTTGTGCTGGTCGAGGGCAGTCAGGTCTGGAGTGAACCAAGGCTATATCTGTTCTTAGTCCTGCATTTTTTGAACGGAGCATGCTTGTCTAATATGTGAGGAAGTAACTTTTAAAGAAGACCAGGCATCCTCAACTGACGGATGAGGTCAATATCCTTCCAGTGTACCCGGGCCAGGTCGATTAGAAAGGCCTGCTCGCAGAAGTGTTTTAGGAGCGTTGACAGTGATGAGGGGTGGTCGTTTGACCGGCGGACCCGTAGCGGATACAGCAATGAGGCAGTGATCGCTGAGATCTGATTGAAGACAACAGAGGTGTATTTGGAGGGCAAGTTGTCAGGATAATGTCTATTAGGTGCCCATGTTTTACGGATTTAGGGTTGTACCTGGTGGGTTTCCTTGATGATTTGTGTGAGATTGAGGGCATCAAGCTTGGATTGTAGGACTGCCGGGGTGTTAAGCATATCCCAGTTTAGGTCACCTAACAGAACAAACTCTGAAGCTAGATGGGGGGTGATCAATTCACAGATGGTGTCCAGGGCACAGCTGGGAGCTGAGGGGGTTGGTAGCAGGCGGCAACAAGTGAGAGACTTATTTCTGGAGAGATTAATTTTAAAATTAGAAGTTACCTGTTTGGGCATAGACCTGGAAAGTATGACAGAACTTTGCAGCTATCTCGCAGTAGATTGCAACTCCTCCCCCTTGGCAGGTTCTATCTTGACGGAAAGTGTTATAGTTGGGTATGGAAATCTCAGAATTTTTGGTGCCTTCCTAAGCCAGGATTCAGACACGGCAAGGACATCAGGTTGGCAGAGTGTGCTAAAGCGGTGAGTAAGACAAAACTTAGGAGGAGGCTTCTGATGTTGACATGCATGAGCCAAGGCTGTTTTCGATTACAGAAGTCAACAAATGAGGGTGCCTGGGACATGCAGGGCCTGGGTCTACCTCCACATCACCCGAGGAACAGAGGAGTAGTAGGATGAGGGTGCGGCTAAAGCTATCAAAACTTGGTCGCCATAGAGCGTTGGGGACAAGAATAAAAGGAGCAGATTTATGGGCGTGGTAGAATAGATTCTGGGCATAATGTGCAGGACAGGGGTATGTGGGCACGGTACAGTGGAGGCAAGCCCAGCACTGGGTGATGATAAGAGAGGTTGTATCTCTGGACATGCTGGTCAGTGTTAATCTGCTAAATTGTAATTATTCGATTTATTGCCTACCTCCTCATGCCTTTTGCACACATTGTATATAGATTCTCTTTTTTCTACCATGTTATTGACTTGTTTATTGTTTACTCCATGTGTAACTCTGTGTTGTTGTCTGTTCACACTGCTATGCTTTATCTTGGCCAGGTCGCAGTTGCAAATGAGAACTTGTTCTCGACTAGCCTACCTGGTTAAATAAAGGGGAAATAAATAAAAAATAAAATAAAATAAAAAAATTCCGTTCCAATTTTCTGGAAGCTTGCTTCAGAGCTCGGGTATTTTCTGTATACCAGGGAGCTAGTTTCTTATGACAAATGTTTCTAGTTTTTAGGGGTGCAACTGCATCTAGGGTATTGCGCAAGGTTAAATTGAGTTCCTCAGTTAGGTGGTTAACTGATTTTTGTCCTCTGACGTCCTTGGGTAGGCAGAGGGAGTCTGGAAGGGCATCAAGGAATCTTTGGGTTGTCTGAGAATTTATAGCACGATGTTTGATGCTCCTTGGTTGGGGTCTGAGCAGATTATTTGTTGCGATTGCAAATGTAATAAAATGGTGGTCCGATAGTCCAGGATTATGAATAAAAATATTAAGATGCACAACATTTATTCCATTGAACAAAACTAGGTCCAGAGTATGACTGTGGCAGTGTGTAGGTCCGGAGTGTGACGGTCGTTTGTAGAATTAACGGACCAAGGCGCAGCGTGCGTAGAGTTCCACATGTTTAATTAAAGAAACTCACCAAAACAATACAGAACAAAAACGAAACATGAAGTCAAATGCAGTGCACACTGGCAACTACACACAAACAAACAAGATCCCAAAAAACCCAGTGGAAAAAGAGCTGCCTAAATATGATCCCCAATCAGAGACAACGATAAACAGCTGCCTCTGATTGGGAACCATACCAGGCCAACATAGACAAAGAATATCCTAGATAACCCACCCTAGTCACACCCCGACCTAACCAACATAGAGAATAAAAGGATCTCTATGGTCAGGGCGTGACAGTACCCCCCCCAAAGGTGCGGACTCCGGCCGCAAAACCTGACTCATTAGGGGTGGGTCCGGGTGGGTATCTAACGTCGGGCGGCTCCAGTGCGGGGCGAAGTACCCACTCCGCTCGCGGATACATCAGCGTCGGTAGCGGCTCTGGTGCGGGGTCATCGCCGGAAGCTCCGGACCGTGGATCGTCGCCGGAGGAACCCGACCATGGATCGTCGCCGGAGGAACAGGACCGTGGGTCGCCACCGGAGGATCCGGACCATGGATCGTCGCCAAAGGGACCGGACCGTGGATCGTCGCCGGAAGCTCCGGACCGTGGATCATCGCCGAGGACTCCGGACCGTGAATCGTCGCCGGAGGAACCGGACCGTGGATCATCGCCGGGGACTCCGGACCGTGGATCATCATTGGAGGCTCCGGACTGGGAACCCTCGCTGGAGGCTCTGGACTAGGAATCCTTGCTGGAGGCTCTGGACTGGGAAAGCCCTCGCAGGAGGCTCTGGACTGGGGCACCGTCTCGGATGCCTCTGGACTGGGTACGCGCTGGAGGTTCTGGACAGCAACCCTCGTAGAGGCTCTGGACTGGGACCCTCGCTGGAGGCTTCTGGATTAGGAACCTCGCTGGAGGCTCTGGACTGGGGAACCTCGCTGAAAGAGCTCTGGACTAGGAACCTCGCTGGAGGCTCGTGCCTTGGCGGTGGGACTGGACGCGTGGCCTTGATACGGACATCGGCGCAGAGGAAGGCTCCTGCATGGAGCTAGAGGTTCTGGACTTGTGGACCCGTCGGCAGGAGGTTCCGGACGTGAACCGTCGCCGAAGCTCTGGACTGGGAGCTCGCGAGGACTCCTCTGGACTGGGGACCGTCGCTAAGCTGCTACTGAGATCTGACTGGGGACTGTCGCTGGAAGCTCTGGACTGGGGAGGGCGCTTGGAGGCTGATGCGTGGGGCCGGAATAGGTGGCACCGGCACTGGGGGCAGCACTTCAGGGAGAGTGCGAGGGGCAGGCACAGGACGTACCTGACTGGGAAGAATGCGCTTGGGGAGAGTGCGAGGAGCAGGCCCAGGACGTACCTGACTGGTGACACGCACTTCAGGGAGAGTGCGAGGAGCAGGCACAGGACGTACCTGACTGGGAAGGGCACTTGAGGGGAGAGTGCGAGGAGCAGGCATAGGACGTACTGACTGGGAAGGCGCACTTGAGGGAGAGTGCGAGGAGCAGGCACAGGACGTACCTGACTGGGAAGGCGCTCTTGAGGGAGAGTGCGAGGAGCAGGCACAGGATGTACCTGACTGGTGACACGCATTTGGGGAGAGTGCGTGGAGCAGGCACAGGACGTACTGGGCTGTGGAGGTGCACTGGAGACCTGGTGCGTAGAGCTGGCAGAGATGGTGCCGGAACGATGACACACTCCGCACGGTGAGTGCGGGGAGCTAGCACAGGACGTACTGGGCTGTGGAGGCGCACTGGAGACCTGGTGCATAGAACCGGCCTACATGGTACCGGACAAATGACACGCTCCTCACGACGAGTATGGGCAGCTGGCACAGGTGGCATCAGACGGCTAACACGCTCCTCAGGGCGAATGCCGTGCATACTACGCCAAACCAATATCTCTCTTGCTTCACTCTCCTCCAATTTGTCCAACAACTCCTCGAAGGTCTCTAACGCTCCCCTCCGTTCACTCTCCTCCAATTTGTCCAATAACTACTCGACGGTCTCTGACTCAAACCTGAACTTCGCCGACCACCCCGTGTGACCCCCACCAAAAAAGTTTTGAGGCTGCTTCTTGGGCTTGCGTCGTGGCCGCGAACCCCGGCGTTGTCGCTGTCCTTCCTTCACCGCTTGTGTCTGCTTCCATGGAAGGCTTTCGTCTCCTGCCATTATCTCCTCCCAAGTCCAGGATGTCTTTACCTCCTGGATATCCTCCCAGGCCCAGGATACCCTGTCCTCCTGTGCACGCTGCTTGGTCCGTGAGTGGTGGGATCTTCTGTCAGGGTCGTTTGTAGAATTAACGGACCAAGGCGCAGCGGGCGTAGAGTTCCACATGTTTAATTAACTCTTGTTAATAGGGGGCGCTGTTTTCACTTTGGGAAAAAAAGTGCCCAGATTAAACGGCCTCGTACTCTGTTCTAGATCATACAATATGCATATTATTATTACTATTGGATAGAAAACACTCTGAMGTTTCTAAAACTGTTTGAATTATATCTGTGAGTAAAACAGAACTCATTTGGCAGCAAACTTCCAAACAGGAAGTGAAAATTCTGAAAATGGGGCTCTGTGTCAGGGCTTGCCTATTCAATTGCCTTATTTTTATGGATCTGTATGCACTTCATACGCCTTCCACTAGATGTCAACAGGCAGTAGAATGTTGAATGGGGTGTCTAGCTTGATGTGAGACGAATGAGAGCTTTTGGAGTGACAGGTCCGCCCTATTGGCAGTATTCAACTGCGCACCAGGGAACACAACATTGTCTTCTGAAATGCTCCGTCTCTGACTTTATTGGATACATATGAGAAAAACATCATAAAGATGGATTTTCAACCGAGTTTGACCAGTTTATTCAACGTTTATTGTGACTTTTGGAATTTTTCGTTCCATGCGCCAAAAGATGATGGACACGTGTGCGCCACAATGCTAGCCAAAGTTGCTAATTCGACAGAAGAAATGGACATTCTAAAACAAAACAACGATTTATTGTGGAAAATAGGACTCCTTGCACTACATTCTGATGGAAGATCATCAAAGGTAAGAGAATATTTATGATGTTATTTCGTATTTTTGTGGAATATGTTGGCTCCAACAAGGCGGAGAATTGCTGGGCGCTGTCTCACAATATTGCATGCTGTACTTTGTACTAAAGTATATATTTTTAAATCTAACACAGTGGTTGCATTAAGAACCAGTGTATCTTTCATTTGCTGTACAACATGTATTTTTTAGTAAAGTTTATGATGAGTTTTTTGGTTAGATTACGTGACTGTACAAAATTTCTCCGGACAATTTGGTGCATTATGGCGCCGTATTCACAATGTAAAACCAGGATTTGTAGCTATACATATGCACATTTTCGAACAAAACATAAATGTATTGTATAACATGATGTTATAAGACTGTCATCTGATGAAGTTGTTCAAAGGTTAGTGATTAATTTTATCTCTATTTGTGGGTTTTGTGAACGCTACCTTTGCGGTGGAAAAATTGTGTTGTGTTTTTGGATATTGTGGTGAGCTAACATAAATATATGTTGTGTTTTCGCTGTAAAACATTTTAAAAAACGGAAATGTTGGCTGGATTCACAAGATGTTTATCTTTCATTTGCTGTATTGGACTTGTGATTTCATGAAATTATATTATATGATATCCCTGTTGCGCTAGGCTGGGCTATGCTAGTCAGCTTTTCTGATGAGGATGATCCCGGATCCGGGAGGGTGATTAAGTAGAGGTATAAACTCACCAAAACAATACAGAACAAAAACGAAACGTGAAGTCAAATGCAGTGCACACTGGCAACTACACACAAACAAACAAGATCCCACAAAAACCCAGTGGTAAAGGGCTGCCTAAATATGATCCCCAATCAGAGATTGAGATTGATAAGCAGCTGCCTCTGATTGGGAACCATACCAGGCCAACATAGACAAATAATAACATAGATAACCCACCCTAGTCACACCAAGACCAAACCAACATAGAGAATAAAAGGATCTCTATGGTCAGGGCGTGACACGGAGACATGTTGGAGACATGTTACATGTGGATATTAACCTGTCTAGGACTGGGGTTCCGCTAGCGGAAGGCGCCAAATTCAATCAACAGAAATCTCATAATTCAATTTTCTCAAACATACAAGTATTAGACACCATTTTAACGATACATTTCTCGTTAATCCAACCACAGTGTCCGATTTCAAAAAAGCTTTTCGGCGAAAGCAGAACATATCATTATGTTAGGTCAGCAACTAGTCACAGAAAGCATACAGCCATTTTCCAACCAAAGAGAGGAGTCACAAAAAGCTGAAATATTGAAAAAATGTATCACTAACCTTTGATATTCTTCATCAGATGACACTCCCGGGACAATATTGTTACACAATACATGTATGTTTTGTTCGATCAAGTTCATATTTATATCCAAAAAACCTCAGTTTACATTTGGCTTTGCCTCCAAAACATCCCGTGAATTTGCACAGAGCCACATCAAATCACAGAAATACTCATAATAAACATTGATAAAAGATACAAGTGTTACTCACAGATTTAACCGCTGTGTCAGATTTAAAAAAAACTTTACGGAAGAAGCAAACCATGCAATAATCTGAGTACGGCACTCAGAGACCAACACAACCCAAGAAGATATCCGACCATGTTGGAGTCAACATAAGTCAGAAATAGCATTATAAATATTCACTTACCTTTGATGATCTTCGTCAGAATGCACTCCCAGGAATCCCAGTTCCACAATAAATGTTTGATTTGTTCCATAAAGTTCATCGTTTATGTCCAAATACCTCCTTTTGTTAGCGCGTTTGGTAAACAAATCCAAAGTCAATCAATCAATCAATTTTATTTTATATAGCCCTTCGTACATCAGCTAATATCTCGAAGTGCTGTACAGACACCCAGCCTAAAACCCCAAACAGCTAGTAATGCAGGTGTAGAAGCACGGTGGCTA
>NC_036848.1:19155013-19216994 GCF_002910315.2 Salvelinus sp. IW2-2015
GCCCCCCGACACAAACTACTGCAGCATAAATACTGGAGGCTGAGACAGGAGCGGTCAGGAGACACTGTGGCCCCATCCGAAGAAACCCCCGGACAGGGCCAAATAGGAAGGATATAACCCCACCCACTTTACCAAAGCACAGCCCCCGCACCACTAGAGGGAAATCCTCAACCACCAACTTACAATCCTGAGACAAGGCCGAGTATAGCCCACAAAGGTCTCCACCACAGCACAAACCAAGGGGGGGCGCCAACCCAGACAGGAAGATCACGTCAGTAACTCAACCCACTCAAGTGACGCACCCCTCCTAGGGACGGCATGAAAGAGCACCAGCAAGCCAGTGACTCAGCGAAGTCCAGCGAAAAGTACAGACGAAAAGTCCAAAAAGTTATATTACAGGTCGTAGAAACATGTCAAACTTTAGGTTGTTTTTAACCTAAATCTTCAGTAATGTTCCAACCGGAGAATTCCTTTGTCTTCAGAAAAGCAAATGGAACGGGAGCTACCTCTCATGTGAATGCGCATTACCAGCTTGTGGCTGCTGGCAGACCCCTGACTCATTCCCCTCTCATTCGGCCCCACTTCAAAGTAGAAGCATCAGACAAGGTTCTAAAGACTGTTGACATCCAGTGGAAGCCTTAGGGAGTGCAACATGACCCATATCCCACTGTATCTTCAATAGGGGCTGAGTTGAAAAACCACCAACCTCAGATTTCCCATTTCCTGGTTGGATTTTTTCTCAGGTTTTTGCCTGCCATATGAGTTATGTTATACTCACAGACATCATTCAAACAGTTTTAAAAACTTCAGAGTGTTTTCTATCCAAATATACTAATAATATGCATATATTAGCAACTGGGACTGAGTAGCAGGCCGTTTACTCTGGGCACGCTTTTCATCCAAACGTTAAAATGCTGCCCCCTATCCATAAGAAGTTTTAAGTCACCAAAAATTAGAATATTATCTAATGTGACTACAAGGTCTGATAGGAATTCAGGAAACTCAGTGAGGAACGTTGTATATGGCCCAGGAGGCCTGTAAACCGTAGCTATAAAAAGTGATTGAGTAGGCTGCATAGATTTCATGACTAGTAGCTCAAAAGGCGAAAACACAGTTGTTTTTTTTGTAAATTGAAATTTGCTATCGTAAATGTTAGTACCACCTCCGCCTTTGCGGGATGCGCGTGTGGGATATGATCACTAGTGTAACCAGGAGAAGAGGCCTCATTATAACATAGTAAATTCATCAGGCTTAAGCCATGTTTCAGTCAGGCCAATCACATCAAGAATATGATCAGTTATTAGTTAATTGACTATAACTGCCTTGGAAGTCAGGGATCTAACATTAAGTAGCCTTATTTTGAGATGTGAGGTATCACGATCTCTTTCAATAATTACAGGAATGGAGGAGGTCTTTATTCCAGTGAGATTGCTAAGGCGAACACCGCCATGATTAGTTTTGCCCAACCTAGATCGAGGCACAGACACGTTCTCAATGGGAATAGCTGAGCTGACTACGACTGTGCTAGTGGCAGACTCCACTAAGCTGGCAGGCTGGCTAACAGCCTGCGGCCTGGCCTGCACCCTATCTCATTGTGGAGTTAGGGGAGTTAGAGCCCTGTCTATGTTTGTAGATATGATGAGAGCACCCCTCCAGCTAGGATGGAGTACGTCACTCCTCAGCAGACCAGGCTTGGTCCTGTTTGTGGGTAAGTCCCAGAAAGAGAGCAATTATCTACACATTTTATCTTTTGGGAGGGGCAGAAAACTGTTTTCAACCAGCGATTGAGTTGTGAGACTCTGCTGTAGAGCTCATCACCCCCCCTAACTGGGAGGGGGCCAGAGACAATTACTCGATGCCGACACATCTTTCTAGCTGATTTACACGCTGAAGCTATGTTGCGCTTGTTGACCTCTGACTGTTTCATCCTAACATCGTTGGTGCCGACGTGGATAGCAATATCCCTATACTCTCTACACTCGCCAGTTTTAGCTTTAGCCAGCACCATCTTCAGATTAGCCTTAACGTTGGTAGCCCTGCCCCCCGGTAAACAGTGTATGATCGCTGGATGATTCGTTTTAAGTCTAATACTGCGGGTAATGGAGTCGCCAATGACTAGGGTTTTCAATTTGTCAGAGCTAATGGTGGGAGGCTTCGGCGTCTCAGACCCCGTAACGGGAGGAGCAGAGACCAGAGAAGGCTCGGCCTCTGAGTCCGACTCGCTGCTTAATGATGAGAACCGGTTGAAAGTTTCTTTCGGCTGAATGAGTGACACCGGTTGAGCATTCCTACAGCATTTCCCTCCAGAAGCCATGAGAAAGTTGTCATGCTGAAGGGACCGTGCGAGGGGATTTATACTACTATCTGTACTTACTGGTGGCACAGACGCTGTTTCATCCTTTCCTACACTGAAATTACCCTTGCCTAACGATTGCGTCTGAAGCTGGGCTTGCAGCACGGCTATCCTCGCCGTAAGGCGATCGTTCTCCTGTATATTATGAGTACAGCGACTGCAATTAGAAGGCCTCATGTTAATGTTACTACTTCGCTTCGGCTGGTGGAGGTCCTGACGAACCACATCCAGATAAAGCGTCCGGAGTGAAAAAGTTTAATGAAAAAAAGTTGAGTGAGAGAAAAGCTAAACATATAAAAGGTAATTAAAAAGTAAAAACCGTACAGGTATCAGGTAGCAAAGTAAGGTTAGCAACAAACCGCACGGCAGCACGTAAACAAGTCTGCAAGTTGTGACCAGAAATGACACGATTGACAAATTKACAAAGTTGAATGATATTCCTCATATTTCTCATGCTTGCCAATAGTAAAGGAGGAGAGACGTGAGGTAACAGTGAGGTAACATTATAAAAGCTACCATATGAATACCCGCTATGCCCATGTGATAGAAAGCGATGTGAATATATAATGCTTACTAGATGGATAAAGAAGCTACACCCATTCAGAACAGCTTTCCTGATTGAACTTTCGCGAACTACATTTGATGTTACTCCGAATGACTTTGAATCAAAGTTGGTGTCAAAGTTGGGGTTAGACACCTACTATATGAGGACAAGAAGGTGTCATCATTGAAAGTCTCCCTTGTAGCTAGCGAGTGTGCAACTGAGTCAGTGAGTGAAAATCACCACAGTCTTATATAGCACGATCTTCATTAATGAAACTATTGAGAGAGAAACTACTCCTCATTAATGAGCTAATGGATGGGTGCATGTTCCATGTTCCTCATTCATTATTTACAAACATCTAATTTATACACCAATGTTGACATAGACAATCACATTTGAGATACTCCATGTAGATCCTTATTCCATTTCTCTGAAATCGGCCCCCATGTGTCTCAACCCTGCTTGCGTTACAGATGTGAGAAACACAATTCTTCCAGCATGGGCATTTTTCCTGGTAGGTATGTGAAAAACATACATTATTTTGTCCAGCATAGGCATTTTTTCATTCAAATGCATACCTCTGATGGTAAAGAGTGTGGAGGGCTCTCAATCATCCCAGTTTGTTAGATGCAAGATTTCCAAGATCATTAAATCAGTGAAGCATAAAAATTCTGCCAGGGATCTCGTTTAGCTCCCTTGGAAATTAAGCACTCCATACATATGAATACTTTTTTCACCCTCAATACATTTGTTACTGCATCTAGCCCATAACCTGTTTCAGAGCAGAAGTGTCTGGGGAAGATGTATAGATTGACAGCAGAGACAGATTGAAACCTTCTCTACTTTCAACACGTGACCTATAGCCTATATCTCAAGTCAACTCGATATGACATGGGTATAAAGAGATGTAAGCCAACCAATACCGAACTCATCTGTTGCCCCTTTTTGCTCTATGTGCCGAATCGCCCATAGATATGAAAGGATTAGATGTGGGCCTTGAGGATCTAGGGGTAAGCACTAGGGAAAATGCAAATATACCAGATTTTCCACCAATTTCACGAGTGAGTTGCTAATACCTGTAGCATGACCCTCCTCATTCAGAGTGAACTAAGAGTTTTGCAATCCCTCTTAAGTATTTCAATTGCTTGACATCCACCAGCTGCAACTGTTTCAATGTACCATAATTAATGACACCCAACTAAAGGAAATTAACAGACTATAGCCCAAAGGCAGTGGACCTAAAATGGTGAGTTTAATGAAAATGATTGAAGTTAATAATAAATTATTTAGCACATTTGAGCTCAAATATTGTTGGAGGACCTTAGGACAAATCTTTAGAATTAGACCTCAAAAGTAGTTAATCTCTTATCAAGTGGACAAGTGTCACTGACTGAGAACCAACAGGAAGAGGATTGTTTCCCAAGGAAAATAAAATATTAACACAACACGCAGTTCTGCACTACGTGGTGCTTTCTGTCCTCATTTGGTTGATGTCTAATGCTAGTTCCACACAGTTGGAAAGCTGCGGATTTGCAGATGTCTCGCGTTTCTCCCTGCATTGTGTGTGAACGGGGAATGAGAGGGGATGATTGTGGGAGGCAATCCTAATTGTTGTCCCATTTGTTCGTCGCCACGAAAACAACTAAGTCGACAGTCAAAGCAAGGTGGTGCTATAGAGATTTTTTAAAGAGCGTCAGGGTGAGGAGAAGAGAAAGTCAAGCTGACCATTAACATACAGTAAATGAGTAAAGCCAAGCGATGGTGAGCCAGAGATACAGACAACAACAGCGGGAGCTGACCGTGAGGTGCAGAGTGCAGATAAATATCAGGTAAGCAGTGTGCAAATTAATTCAGAGAAGGGTTTCAACGTTACAAGTCAAGTGCTGAGTTATTTGTTTTCCACTTGCTCACACAGCCTGTGGATAAAGGGGGTGACTAGTCCAATTTCACAGGCTACGTGAACTAAGTGCCCCTATCCTAGTTATTTGTCCCAGATCTGCTGATGCATCCCTCTCTTTCCTTCCTCTTTTTCTTGCTTGCACCATTTATTATTCAAACCATTCCTTTCAATTCTCTCTTTCGTGTTCTGCATGCCGATTGGATGTGCATCACATTATTATGAGCACACCAATATTTGCGCAACATCAAAATAGGACACCGTTCATTTTATCATATGGAGGACTGACATTCGAATTCATTACTACTTATATGATTTACAGACCCACATACTGTACAGTATTGTCAAATTGTACTGCTCAATAGACTCCAGTGCTGTAGCCCACAGTGACCTCCTCGCAGGTAGGAAAAGGGAGCTTCTACTAAATGGGAACCTGCTAAGGTACAATCTGCTTGCATTATATTCACGTGCCTTCAGAAACAGTGGAGGCTCCTCAGAGGAGGAAGTGGACCATCCTCCTCAGTGAATTTCATAAAAATTAAATTGTAAAACATTGAAAAAGTGATCCTTTTTAGATAAAACTATACTTGCTTGCATAATTTACTATTCAAACCTATCCTTTGAATTCCCTCATTCCCTTGAATTCCCTATATTCACGTCACTAAATAATTGATTAAAACACACTCTTTTGCATTGAAGGTCTACAGTAGCCTAAACAGCACTCTGTAGGGTAGCACCATGGTGTAGCCGGAGGACAGCTAGCTTCCGTCCTCCTCTGGTACATTGACATCAATACAAAACCTCAGAGGCTCTTGGTTCTCACCCCCTTCCAAGACTTACACAGTAATTGTGATATTTTCAAAGGATCAGAGAATGAATCTAGTAGTGAAATCATACGCTACAGCTAGCTAGCACTGCAGTGCATACAATGTGGTGAGTTGTTGACTCAAAGAGAAAGAAAGACAATAGTTTAACAGTTTTCAACAAATTAATTTCTTCAAAAAAGAAGGCAAGAGAGAAAGAGAGAGATTTCATCATTTTCTTTAACTTTCAGTTTCACCTACTAGCAAACTCAGCTGGCTAGTTTAGTTACTCAAACACCCAGCTCAAACAGTGGGATGCTATGTTAGCTAGCTGGCTATGACTATCCATCACAACACTGGAACTCTTCTAAGTCAAGGTAAGCTTTTGGTTTTATTATTTTTTTGCCACCGGGGACCGTCGGTGCAACTGCTTACTGACTATACAATGTAACTTTACTGCATGATTGTAGCGGGTTTACTAATGCACTACTTCTATAAGCTATGTTCACTAGGCTGTTAAGTTAGCTAATATGGGGACAATGATGTAGGCTGTGTGTAGCGGTTATGATATGGTTTGGCTTGGAAAGATTTTTTCACCTGGTCACATACAGCTGCTCATTGAAGTTCACAAACAAAGGGTAAAGGTGAGAGAAGGAGAGTGCGTAGAGGCGAGAATGAATACAACGTGGCTGCTATGAACGTGAACTGTGTTTCTGCGTGATCAGAGGTGTATTCATTTCGTCGATTCTGTTAAAACATTTCTTAAATGGAAGGAAATGAAACAGGGATAAACAATACCGGAATTTGTCCAATCGAAACTCTTGTTTGCAACTTTTGGGCTTATGATTACACCCTAGATACACTAGATGCAGGCAACAGTGTGCAAGGAGGTATTGAATGTGCCACTATCTGTCATCTAAAAAAATAATCTCGACCTGTGTGCACCTACGTTGTAAACTTTAATTCATAGGCTAGGTTGTAGCAACCTCATGATGGGTATAGGGACAATTTGAGTATGTAGTAGCCTAAATTTGTGTAACAGCCTAAACCTATCAATGTTACATTGAACTGGGTGAATTGAATATGAGTGATAGTTATCCAACATGCAATAGAATAACTATCACTCATATTAATAGAAATAGAAAAGTAAGGCCATGCCCATGAAGTAAATACAATAATCCTCCCTCGTCATAAATGGCACTGATCAGAAAGTACTCACACCCCTTGACTTTTCCCACATTTTGTTGTGTTACAGCCTGAATTTAACATGGATTAAATTGAGATTTTGTGTCACTGCCCTACACACAACACCCCATAACGTCAAAGTGGACATTTTTACAAATTAATAAAAAATGAAAAGCTGAAATGTCTTTAGTCAATAAGTATTCAATCCCTTTGTTATGTCAGGCCTAAATCACTTCAGGAGTAAAATTTAACAAGGCATAACAAGTCACATAATAAATTGCATGGACTCGCTCTGTGTTGAATAATAGTGTTAAACATGATTTTTGAATGACTACCTAACCTCTGTATCCCACACATACAAGTATCTGTAATGTTATGGGTATGCTTGTTATGGGTATGCTTGTTATCGGCAATGACTAGGGAATTTTTTGGGTAAAAACAAACGGAATACAGCCAATGTTCCCTCTAAACTGCAGCTCCCCAGGACTGCTGCGCAGAAGAAATATCAGCCTGCGCAGAGAAGCACGAGATTGAACTTCACCCAATTTTCTAGTTTCCCCCTTTAGTTAACACTATCAACAGTTCCTTCTACTGTGGGAATTACCAATATTAGCCACTTTCAATGCAACATACCGAAACAAAACGAACTATGCAAGATTTACTATGCAAAACTAACTATGCAAGAGATTTTCTTGTGGGCAAAATGCACCGGAGTAGGATTCTACTGCATTGAAAGGCATGACTCAGCCCATACTCAACAAACCAGTGCAGCATAACCAATCAGAGCTGCAGTATCCCTATATGCAAATTGACCAAACAAAAGAAACAGTGACAATGTAGCAAATAACTCACACAAAACAAACAGAAGAAAACGTAATTCTACAGACCAACTGCTTAGCTACATTTAGCCTCTGCATTATTATCATTATTATTATTAAGTAGTAGTAGCATGCATTAGCATGTTAGCATATGGATCGGTGCCATTCACATTGAAGCATGAGTGGTCGGGAGAAGATGCGTTTGTTTTGAGATCGAAGCGAGAGCTGCATGTACCCACGTGTGCAAACGTGTCCCTATTCTTTGCTAGTTAGTGAGTTATTAGCCCAGTTATAGCTAATATCTAGTCAGCAATGGGGGATTGGTTACACAAAACTTGTGCATTTCTAGGCATCTTTGAAAAGCGAGTCAGGTAAAGTGCATTTCTTGTTGTATTTTAGAACAGGCTTGAATAAGCTAAGTAGCCAATAGGCAGAGGGTAGCATAATTTGTCAGATTCTCTGTAATAATAGTATGGGAATAATAATGACCTTTATTTTGTAAAGTGGTTTCTTGCATCAAACAACACATTTTCAGTCACCTCCTTGTCGGAAGGACAAGCGGATAAACAGCTTAATGTCAAGCCCTGCATATTTTTTCAAAAAGAATGTAGGCCTACATTGAACATCACACATTGGCTGCTACTGTAGGCTTCATGATAGAACAGCTATTTCCATTTTAAAATGTTATGGGATGTATTTTCTCCATTGTTTTTGATGGTAGACAACTCTGGTAGGCCTACATTATGATCAAATCGCCAAAGTAGCCTACTTGGCCACTGTTATAACTGTAACTTAATGCGGGTACATCCTCAGTGTTCACAATAAACGCCTGCCAGAAGATGCACACAAGTTTGCGCTCAGCAGACCTGAAATTTTCTCAGCGCCATATTTTCTTTTAGGGAACATTGAATACAGCTAAGCACAGGCAAAATCCTAGAGGAAAACCTGGTTCAGTCTGATTTCCACCAGACACTAGGAATCAAATTCGCCTTTCAGCAGGACAATAACCAAAAACACAAGGCCAAATATACACTAGAGTAGCTTACGAAGACGACATTGAATGTTCCTCAGTGGCCTAGTTACTATTTTGACTTCAATCGACTTGAAAATCTATGGCAAGTCTTGAAAATGGTTGTCTAGCAATGATCAACAACTAACTTGACAGAGCTAGATTTTTTTTAAAGAATAATGTGCAAATATTTTCCAATAGAGTTATGCAAAGCTCTTAGAGACATACGCAGAAAGGCCGACAGGTGTAAATCGCTGCCAAAGGTTGTTCTATCATGTATTGACTCAGTGGTGTGAATACTTATGTAGATGAAACATTTCTGGATTAAATTTTCAATACATTTACAAAAATGCCTAAAAACATGTTTTCACTTTGTCATTATTAAGTATTGTGTGTGAGAAATTAGTTTTTTTTATTCCATTTTGAATTCAGGCTGTAACACAACAACATGTGGAATAAGTCAAGGGGTATAAATAGTTTCTGAAGGCACTGTACATATTCAGCTAGTTTTCCCTGCTCTGTTGACATGTAAAAACTTCCAAGGTGGAGATAGCTAGGGCCAGCCTAGCCTTTTTGGCATCCCTGAACAAGATTTGGTTGGGGGCCCCCTACCTCGCGGGTAAACGTTTTAAGTAGTCCCCCTCTTGGGAGCTTCTAGAGAAAAGATTGTGGTTTGAAAGCAAATTTCCTGCAATTCTTCACATTTTGTCATGGGGCAGAGAGAACATGTTGCAGTTTTCAAAATAATTTCATGTAATTGTACAAATGTTTCCTTGGGTGGAGAGAAAAAATATAAATTTTTAAGCTAATTTAATGCAATTCTACACATTTTGCTATGATTTATGCCATGTTCATATGATATCTGAGTGAGAGTGACAAAGTCAATGGGGGCCCCATGGAGGTCAGGGCCCCAGGGCACATGCCCTGCGTGCCTGGTCAGTAATTTGGCCATTATTACTACAAGGTGTAGATAGCAGCCTAGACTAAATTACCAATTTAAATAATGTTAGTTGACATGGGCTAATTAAGTGACTGTCAGTGACTGACATTACAAGATAAAAACTGCTGATGCACCACAACATTTTGAAATTGCTTCCTGTGTATTGTACTATTCTAACTCTCAACAGTAAGTAAAACATTATGATGTTGTTGGGGCCCCCTGGTAGCTGGGGTCCTTAAGTGAAAGCTTATTTCACTTATGCCCTGGGCCAGTCCAAGAGATAGGTTCCACTTATTTGCTAAGGGTCAACCAAGTAAAGTCAACGTGGAGCTTCTCCAATCACTTTGCATGTGCCAAATCCTCCTTGATGTGATTGGTCTACTTACCTGTTCATCACCTATCATTGTCTCACTGCTCAATTAAGCCTACAAATACAATTGTTGTTAATAATGGTGATAGGCTGGAACAATCGCAGGTTAGTGTTTTTTTGTCATGAATCTTGTTCTGGAGGCCGGTCTGCAGAGTGGTTTAAACCTAAACAATAACCATAACATTAACCACACTGCTAATCCTAATGCCTAACCCTAACCTTAAATTAAGACCAAAATGAATTTCTACAATATAGCCATTAAACAGTACCAGTCAAAAGTTTGGACTCCTACTCATTCAATAGTTTTTCTTTATTTTTACTATTTTCTATATTGTAGAATAACAGTGAAGACATCAAAACTATGAAATAACACATATGTAGTAACAAAAAAGTGTTATTTTATATTATTTAAAAAATATATATTTTATATCTGAGATACTTCAAAGTAGCCACCATTTGCCTTGATGACAGCTTTGCACACTCTTGGCATTCGCTCAACCAGCTTCAGGAGGTAGTCGCCTGGAATGCATTTCAACTAACAGGTGTGCCTTGTTATTAAAAGTTCATTTGTGGAATTTATTTTCTTCTTAATGCGTTTGAGCCAATAAGTTGTGTTGTGACAAGGTAGGGGTCGTATACAGAAGATAGCCCTATTTGGTAAAAGACCAAGTCCATATTATGGTAATAACAGCTCAAATAAGCAAATAGAGACGACTGTCACGCCCTGGCTATAGAGAGGCTTTTATTCTCTATTTTGGTTAGGCCAGGGTGTGACTAGGGTGGGCATTCTAGTGTCTTTATTTCTATGTTTTCTGTTTCTATGTTTTGGCCGGGTATGGTTCTCAATCAGGGACAGCTGTCTATCGTTGTCTCTGATTGGGAATCATACTTAGGCAGCCTGTTTTTCCACCTTAGTTGTGGGTAGTTGTCTGTGTTAGTGGCCTGGATAGCCATAGTCAGCGTCACGTTCGTTTTTGGTAGTTCTTGTTTTGTTGATGACATTTATAACATTAAATGAAATGTACGCTCACCACGCTACACCTTGGTCCTGTCATTTCCACCCTGACGACGATCGTGACCATGACAGTCTATCATTCTTTAAGACATGAATGTCAGTCAATCCGGAAAATTTCAAGAACTTTGAACGTTTCTTCAAGTGCAGTCGCAAAAACCATCAAGAGCTATGAGGAAACTGGCTATCATGAGGACTGCCACAGAAAAGGAAGACCCAGAGTTACCTCTGCTGCAGAGGACAAGATCATTAGAGTTTCCAGCCTCAGAAATCGCAGCCCAAATAAATGCTTCACCAAGTTCAAGTAACAGACACGTCTGAACATCAACTGTTCAGAGGAGACTCCGTGAATCAGGCCTTCATGGTCGAATTGTTAAAAATTAACCACTACTAAAGGACACTAATAATAAGAAGAGACTTGCTTGGTCCAAGAAAAATGAGCAATGGACATTAGACCGGTGGAAATCTGTCCTTTGGTCTGATGAGTCCAAATGTGAGATTTTTGGTTCCAACCACTGTGTCTTTGTGAGACACAGAGTAGGTGAGCGGATTATCTCTGCATGTTTGGTTCCCACCCTGAAGCATGGAGGGGGAGGTGTGATGGTGTGTGGGTGCTTTGTTGGTGATTTATTTAGAATTCACACTTAACCAGCATGGCTACCACAGCATTCTGCAGCGATACGCCATCCCATCTGTTTTGCGTTTACTGGTACTATCATTTGTTTTTTAACAGGACAATGACCCAACGCATCTCCAGGTTGTGTAAGGGCTATTTGACC
Source organism: Salvelinus sp. IW2-2015 (assembly GCF_002910315.2). Classification (NCBI taxonomy): domain Eukaryota; kingdom Metazoa; phylum Chordata; class Actinopteri; order Salmoniformes; family Salmonidae; genus Salvelinus; species Salvelinus sp. IW2-2015. Next base: position 19,166,724 of record NC_036848.1, read on the forward strand.
AAGGAGAGTGATGGAGTGCTGCATCAGATGACCTGGCCTCCACAATCACCCAACCTCAACCCAATATAGATGGTTGGGATGAGTTGGACCACAGAGTGAAGGAAAAGCAGCTAAGAAGTGCTTAGAATATGTGGGAACTCCTTCAAGACAGTTGGAAAAACATTCCAGGTGAAGCTGTTTGAGAGAATACAAAGACTCTGCAAAGCTGTCATCAAGGCAAAGGGTGGCTACTTTGAAGAATCTCAAATATAACATATATTTGGATTTGTTTACCACTAATTTGTTTGCTACATTTTTGTAGCATGATTGTGTTATTTCATAGTGTTGATGTCTTCACTACTATTATACAATTTAGAAAATAGTAAAAAGTAAAGAAAAACCTTTGAATGAGTAGGTGTGTCCAAACGTTTGATTGCTTGCACCCTCTCCCAGGCTGTCTATAAATATATAATTTAAGCCCCACCACTGCACTTAAATTATACCACTGCATCCTCGGTATGATGTTTATGCCTTTAATCACTGAAACCACATGATAGCTAAAGCATGGCGTTAAAGCATTTTCTTTCATGTCTTTGGTCAGCTGGACTTTATTCGGTCACAACTTGTGGACTTGTTTACGTTCTGCTGTGCGGTTTGTTGCTAACCTTACTTTGCTATCTGCCAACTTTACGGTTTTTACTTCTTAATTACCGCTTTATATTATTTTTTCCCTCACTCTACTTTTTTCATTCAACATTTTCACCCAGACGCTTTATCTGGACTTGGTTTGTCAGGACCTCCACCAGCCGAAGCTAAGTAATAACATTAACATGATGCCTTCTAATTGAGGTCGCTGTACTCATAATATACAGGAGAACGATCGCCTTATGGCGAGGATAGCCGTGCTGCAAGCCCAGCTTCAGACGCAATCGTTAGGCAAGGGTAATATCAGTGTAGGAAAGGTTGAAACAGCGTCTGTGCCACCAATAAGTACAGATAGTAGTATAAATCCCCTCGCAGAGTCCCCGCAGCCAGACAATTTTCTCATGGCTTCTGGAAGGAAATGCTGTAGGAATGCTCAACCGGTGTCGCTTATTCAGCCGACAGAATTCAACCGGTTCTACCCATTAAGCAAAAGGTTTGAGTCAGAGGCCGAGCCTTCCACCATTAGCTTTGACAAATTGAAAACCCTACTCATTGGCTTAGTATACCCATAGTATTAGACTTAAAACGAATCATCCAGCGATCATACACTGTTTACCAGAGGGCACGGCTACAGACGTTAATGCTAATGTGAAGATGGTGCTGGCTAAGTCTAAAACTGGCGAGTGTTGAGAGTATAGGGATATTGTTATACACGTCGACACCAACGATGTTGGTTAGAAAGAGTCAGAGGTCACCAAGCGCAACATAGCTTCAGCGTGTAAATCAGCTAGAAGGATGTGTCGGCATCGAGTAATTGTTCTGGCCACCTCCCAGTTAGGGGGAGTGATGAGCTCTACAGCAGAGTCTTACAACTCAATCGCTGGTTGAAAACTGTTTTCTGCCCCTCCCAAAAGATAAAATGTGTAGATAATTGCCCTCTTTCTGGGACTTACCCACAAACAGGACCAAGTCTGGCCTGCTGAGGAGTGACGGACTCCATCCTAGCTGGAGGGGTGCTCTCATCTTATCTACGAACATAGACAGGGCTCTAACTCCACAATAAGATAGCGTGCAGGCCAAGCAGCATGCTATTAGCCAGCCTGCCAGTTTAGTGGAGTCTGCCACTAGCACAGTCAGTGTAGTCAGCTCAGCTATTCCCATTGAGACCGTGTCTGTCCCTCGATCTAGGTTGGGCAAAACTAAACATGGCGGTGTTCGCCTTAGCAATCTCACTGGAATAAAGACCTCCTCCATTCCTGTCATTATTGAAAGAGATTGTGATATCTCACATCTCAAAATAGGGCTACTTAATGTTAGATCCCTGACTTCCAAGGCAGTTATAGTCAATGAACTAATCACTGATCATATTCTTGATGTGATTGGACTGACTGAAACATGGCTTAAGCCTGATGAATTTACTATGTTAAATGAGGCCTCTTCTCCTGGTTACACTAGTGATCATATCCCCCAGCGCATTCCGCAAAGGCAGAGGTGTTGCTAACATTTACGATAGCAAATTTCAATTTACACAAAAAACAAAACGACTGCGTTTTCGTCTTTTGAGCTTCTAGTCATGATATCTATGCAGCCTACTCAATGACTTTATATAGCTACTGTTTACAGGCCTCCTGGGCCGTATACAGCGTTCCTCACTGAGTTCCCTGAATTCCTATTGGATCTTGTAGTCATGGCAGATAATATTCAAATGTTTGGTGATGTTAATATTCAAATGGAAAAGTCCACAGACCCCATCCAAAAGGCTTTCGGAGCCATCATTGACTCAGTGGGTTTTGTCCAACATGTCTCCGGATCTACTCACTGCAACAGTCATACTCTGGACCTAGTTTTGTTTCTGTAGAATACATGTTGTGGATCTTAATGTTTTTCCTCATAATCCTGGACTATCGGACAACCATTTTATTACACTTGCAATCGCAACAATTAATCTGCTCAGACCCCAACCAAGGATCATCAAAAGCCGTGCTATAAATTCTCAGACAACCCAAAGATTCCTAGATGCCCTTCTAGACTCCCTCCACCTACTTAAGAACATTAGACTACAAAAATCAGTTAACCACCTAACTGAGGAACTCAATTTAAACTTGTGTAGTACCCTAGATGCAGTTTCACACCTAAGAACAAAAACACTTTTTTCATAAAAAACTAGCTTCCTGGTTTACAGAAAATACCCGAGCCGTGAAGCAAGCTTCCAGAAAATTCGATCGGAAATGGCGCTACACCAAACTGGAAGTCTTCCGACTAGCTTGGAAAGACAGCATCGTGCAGTATCGAAGAGTCCTCACTGCTGCTCGATCATCCTATTTTTCCAACTTAATTGAGGAAAATAAGAACAATCCAAAATTTATTTTTGATACTGTCACAAAGCTAACTAAAAAGCAGCATTCCCCAAGAGAGGATGGCTTTCACTTCAGCAGTGATAAATTCATGAACTTCTTTGATAAAAAGATCATGATCATTAAAAAGCAAATTACGGACTTCACTTTAAATCAGATTATTTATCCAAAGCTCAATTGTCCTGAGTCTGCACAACACTGCCAGGACCTAGGATCAAGGGAGACACTCAAGTTTTTTTTAAATATATCTCTTCACACATTGATGAAAATAGTCATGGCCTCTAAACCTTCAAGCTGCATTTTGGACCCTATTCCAACTAAACTACTGAAAGAGCTGCTTCCTGTTCATGGCCCTCCTATGTTGAACATAATAAGCGGCTTCCTATCCACCGGATGTGTACCAAACTCACTAAAAGGGGCAGTAATAAAGCCTCTCTTGAAAAAGACAAACCTTGACAGAGAAAATATTAAAAACTATTGGCCTATATCGAATCTCCCATTCCTCTCAAAAAAAATTGATAAAGCTATTGCTCAGCAACTCACTGCCTTCCTGAAGACAAACAATGTATACGAAATTCTTCAGTCTGGTTTTAGACCCCGTCATAGCACTGAGACTGCACTTGTGAAGGTGGTAAATTTCCTTTTAATGGCATCAGACCGAGGCTCTGCATCTGTCTCGTGCTCCTAGACCTTAGTGCTGCTTTTGATACCATCGATCACCACATTCTTTTGGAGAGATTGGAAACCCAAATTGGTCTGCACGGACAAGTTCTGGCCTGGTTTAGATCTAATCTGTCGGAAAGATATCAATTTGTCTCTGTAGATCGTTTGTCCTCTGACAAATCATCGGTAAATGTCGATGTTCCTCAAGGCTCCATTTTAGGACCACTATTGTTTTCACTATATATTTTACCTCTTGGTGATGCCATTCGAAAACATAGTGTTAACTTTCACTGCTATGCGGACGACACACAGCTGTACATTTCGATGAAACATGGTGAAGCCCCAAAATTGTCCTCCCTGGATGCCTGTGTTTCAGACATAAGGATGTGGATGGCTGCAAATGTTCTACTTTTAAACTCGGACAAAACAGAGACGCTAGTTCTAGGTCCCAAGAAACAAAGATCTTCTGTTGGATCTGACCATTAATCTTGACGGTTGTACAGTCGTCTCAAATTAAACTGAGAAGGACCTCGGCGTTACTCTGGACCTTGATCTCTCTTTTGACGAACATATCAAGACTGTTTCAAGGACAGCTTTTTTCCATCTACGTAACATTGCAAAAATCTGACACTTTCTGTCCAGAAGTGATGCAGAAAAATTCATCTATGCTTTTGTCACTTCTAGGTTAGACCACTGCAATGCTCTACTTTCCAGCTACCCGGATAAAGCACAAAAAAAACTTCAGTTAGTGCAAAACACTGCTGCTTGAATCTTGACTAGAACCAAACATTTTTAACATATTACTCCAGTGCTAGCCTCTCTACACAGGCTTCCTGTTAAGGCTAGGGCTGATTTCAAGGTTTTACTGCTAACCTACAAAGCATTAGATGGTTTTGCTCCCACTATCTCTACGATTTGGTCCTGCCCTACATACAGTGGGGCAAAAAAGTATTTAGTCAGCCACCAAGTTCTCCCACTTAAAAAGATGGAGAGGCCTGTAATTTTCATCATAGGTACACTTCAACTATGACAGACAAAATTAGAAAAGAAAATCCAGAAAATCACATTGTAGGATTTTTAATGAATTTATTTGCAAATTATGGTGTAAAATAAGTATTGATCTATCTGTTTTGATCTATTTTAATGAGACTGTTGGTGTGTATGGACCTAGCTTTTGTACAAAACTAGCAGCTGATGTGAATCTGTCTCTCTTGGAAGGACAGGACCGTAGTTGGACATCACTTTGCTGTCTTTGTAACACGGTATGTATGCAGTTTGAAGGTACTGTACACCCATTGTACACCCACCCCTCCATCATTGTCCTATGTGAAACATCTGTGTGCTGCCCTGTCAGGACTCAAAGTAGAATGTACAATATGTCTCCGTGTGTCACATATATTTCATTTAGGCTGGGCCTTTCAATATGCTGTGTATGACATGATTTTGGATTTGTTAGACCCCTTTGTGAGAAAAAAACACTTTGTTACATAAGTTCAATCCATGACCCGTCAAAAATTTTCTTAACCCTTGGCACGTCTTATACTGATCCACAATGACCCCTTTATACTGGAAGTACTAATGGGCAGGGTGTATTATCCCAAAAATAGAATCTATAATAATAGTTTGCGGTAAATTATTATATATCGCTGTTTGGCCAATTCAGCACTTTTCACATGAACATTGAATCTTCAGGACAACCACCTCCCTCCCAAACAACCTCTGCTTTCTCCCACTTAGACCTCCACTGTCTACTGTTTGTGGTTACCTCTGCTTAGTTTTTTCTTATTCCTTCCCTGTTGTCTCAAGGCACCTCCTGAAAGTTTTCCTGAAATGTCCACCTGCCAGGATCAACGACGAGATCCTACCATAGGGAAACAATAAGCAGCGAGGCTGCTGGGAGCTATGTCATTTCCTGTTTTTTGTTGGTGACTCAATTAAGCAGTAAATGACCCCTAAAATCTACTGTAATAAGGCAAGCACCAGCATTGGATTGCCTTTAATACATCACAATTATGACAGTAATTGTTTCTGACGGCTGATTGCGTTTTCCCAAGCTGTAAAGATATTTCAGAAAACAATAAAATATGATATTGTCACCATTAAAAAGGAGTGATTAAAGCCATCAATTTTTGTTGCTAGTCAAGGGGACCGGCTTGAGGTGCCACCACTAACAGGTGCGAGCATCAACACTATGGCATAATTGTCACATAATTCCACCCTTGACTTCATACCTACTGCAATCTGGGCTGAGAAGTAGTCATAAGGGTGAGATTTAGTCTGTCAATGGCCTCTTTAGTCATTATTCAGAATCACTTATCTGTAAGCACTCACTCAAAATGGCCGCTTCTGCAGGATTGGAGTATGGTGGTATACAATGGTTATATAATTCATATTTCTCAGTTGGGTTTATCAGCATTAGAGCACCTTGCCTTGACTGCTCGTTACTACTAACATCACAGATATTACATGTATTAACTCTGAGTTTTAAAATAGTTGACCACTCCTGTATATAGTCCTGGACTATATACAGTACATCAGAATGATGCCCAACCTAATTATAAGAAGACATTGTTAATGCTCGAGTCCAGAGCAGTTACGGAGCTTTCCAATTTGGATTTCAGGTTTTTCCTTAAACGTCCATAGTCTAAACAAGTTTGTTGAAATTGAGTATAGTATCAAACAGGCCTGAAGTAGGAAAATCGTGTAAATGCATTGCTGAAGAAAACAAAATATAATTTATTTAATTTAAACATACAGTAAATGTTGGATTTTCATCAAAGAGAGTGAATCGTCATATAGGAAGAGGAAGTATGCCTCTGTGGCAGTTGCCTTGATGATAACATTCGTCAAAGCGCCCGCCATTGATTTCAGCAGATAATTATCTTGTGTGCATCGCCAAGGTCATTCAAAGATTTTATTGGCACTCAGAAACTTCTGCTGAAAACCAGCTCGTGCCATTACCAATTCATGAGCTTATTATGACTGAATTATATTATCTCTTCCACACAACCGTTTTTTCACTCCATCATAAAGGCCTGTTTGATCGATTAACCCATAAGTGTCTAAGCCCTGTCTAAGCCGGGGGTGGGGGGAGTATTCTACTGAGCTATATGGAATTGTTTAAAGAAGGTCATACCAAGGATAATTTTGCTATTTGATTTTGAATTTTAAGACCTCTTTAAGTATAAAAAAATATTATTTGATGAAAAAAAATGTTTGGCCTTACTGCTATTAGCCCATACAAACGGCATTGAATAACAGATTCACTCCATGGAACAACAGATATTCCCCCAAAAAATCTAAATTAAGTTTGTTCTGAAGTGTTTGTCCTATAAGAAAGATCAGGAAACATTTGTAAACATTTWTTTTTTGGGGGGCACTGAACATTCTCTGTATATACAGTACCAGTCAAAAGTTTGGACACATCTACTCATTCCAGTGTTTTTCTTTTTTTCTAAAATKTTCTACATTGTACAATAATAGTGAAGACATTAAAACTATGAAATAACACACATGGAAGTATGTAGTAACCAAAAAAGTGTTAAAACCTCTTGACACTACAGGGGGTGCTGTTTCAACTTGGACATTTATCGTTCCCAAATTAAACTGCCTCGTACTCAATTCTTGCTCGTCATATGCATATTATTATTACTATTGGATAGAAAACACTCTTAGTTTCTAAAACCGTTTGAATTATGTCTGTGGGTGAACCAGAATCTTTCTGAGCGAAATTCATGACAGGAACTGCAAAGGTCTGAAAACGAGGCTCTGTTCTCAGATCAGTTTAAAGCTCTGTATGTATCTCATGGGTCGACATGAACTGCACCCGCCTTCCCTGGATGTCAGTAACCAATGAGAGTGGAATGGAGTTTTTACGTAGTTCTCAGAGCTTATAAAAAGGCCAAGGAACGAAGGGAGCTCTCTTTTCGACGTTCGTCATTGGCGCAAAGCAAAGACGGATGGCATTTGAAACGCTCAGTTATCGGCCTTAGCTATATCCGTCTGTAATTTAATTAGATATAGGTGTTAGAAACATCATAACGAAGTTATTTAAACCAAGTTATATCAGTTTATGCGAGTATATTGCTATTTTCGGAATTTCCTTAGTATTGCGCTTTGAACATTTGGGCATGTTGTGGCACATAGCTAATGTTAGCTGCTAATTCCGAAGTTGAAGACGACGTTTTACAACCAAGCAACGATTTTTTTTGGACAAAGGACCACTTGCCCAAGATTCTGATGGAAGCTCGTCCAAAAGTAAGAGCTATTTATGATGTTATTCCGTATTTATGTGGAAAAATGTAAACGCATTTGTCCGCCATTATTGCGGCACTAGTCTGGCTGTAACGCACACTGTATGTCTGTAACGTTAATTTTAAAAATCTAACTCAGCGGTTGCATTAATAACTAATGCATCTTTCATTTGCTGTCCAACCTGTATTTTTTAGTCAAGTTTACGATTATTTATTGATTAGATTAGGTGCCTTTCAAGATGGCGCCGGCCAGAATGCATGACTTGTTGCCACTGATCACATTGTATAACCACGATTTGTGCTGCTAAATATGCACATTTTGAACAAAACCTATATGCATTGTGTAATATGATGTTACAGGACTGTCATCTGACGAAGTATATCAAGGTTAGTCAAAAATTATATATCTTTTGCTGTATTGTTACGATCGTAACCTGTGCTGCTGGTAAATTGCTTGTGTTTCTGGCTATTGTGCTAAGCTAATATAATGCTATATTGTGTTTTCGCTGTAAAACACTTAAAAATCTGACATATTGGCTGGATTCACAAGATGTTGGGCTTTCATTTGCTGTCGCTGTGTATTTTTCAAAAATGTTTTAAGATGAGTAATTAGGTATTTGACGTTGGTCTCTGTAATTATTCTGGCAGCTTCGGCACTATTTCAGATTGCAGCTGCAATGTAGAACTGTGATTTATACCTGAAATATGCACATTTTTCTAAAAAAAACATATGCTATACAATAAATATGTTATCAGACTGTCATCTTATGAAGTTGTTTCTTGGTTAGTGGCTATTTTTATCTTTATTTGGTCGAATTAGTGATGGCTACTGATGGAGTAAAAAACTGGTGGAGTAAAAAAAGTGGTGTCTTTTGCTAACGTGGTTAGCTAATAGATTTACATATTGTGTCTTCCCTGTAAAACATTTTAAAAATCAGAAATGATGGCTGGATTCACAAGATGTGTATCTTTCCTCTGGTGTCTTGGACTTGTGATTTAATGATATTTAGATGCTAGTATTTACTTGTGACGCTATGCTAGGCTATGCTAGTCAGCTTTTTTACTGTGGGGGGTGCTCCCGGATCCGGGTTTGGGAGGAATTAGAGGTTAAACAAATCAAAGTATATTTTATATTAGAGATTCTTCAAAGTAGCCACCATTTACCTTGATGACAACTTTGCACACTCTTGGCATTCTCTCAACCAGCTTCACCTGGAATGCTTTTCAAACAGTCTTAAAGGAGTTCCCACAAATTCTGAGCACTTGTTGGCTGCTTTTCCTTCACCCTGCGGTCCAACTTATCCCAAACAATCTCAATTAAAATAACCTAGAATGCATTTCAATGAACAGGTGTGCCTTGTTAAAAGTTAATACGTGGAATTTATTCCCTTCTTAATGCGTTTGAACCAATCAGTTGTGTTGTGACAAGGTAGGGGTGATATACAGAAGATAGCCCTATTTGATTAAAAGAACAAGTTCATAGTATGGCAAGAATAGCTCAAATAAACAAAGAGAAACGTCAGTCCATCATTTAAGACATGATGGTCAGTCATACTGGAAAATTTCAAGAACTTTTAAAGTTTCTTCAAGTGAAGTCGCAAAAACCATCAAGCTCTATGATGAAACTGGCTCTCATGAGGACCGCCACAGGAAAAGAAGACCCAGAGTTACCTCTACTGCAGAGGATAAGTTCATTAGAGATAACTGCACCTCAGATTGCAGCCCAAATAAATGCTTCAAGTAACAGACACATCTCAAAATCAACTGTTCAGAGGAGACTGTGTGAATCAGGCCTTCATGGTCAAATTGCTGCAAAGAAACTACTAATAAAGGACAGCATTAGAAAAAGAGACTTGCCTGGGTCAAGAAACATGAGCAATGGACATTCAACTGGTGGAAATCTGTCCTTTGGTCTGATGAGTCCAAATTTGAGATTTTTGATTCCAACCGCCGTGTCTTTGTGAGTAGGTGAACGGATGATCTCTGCATGTGTGGTTCCCACTGTGAAGCATGGAGGAGGAAGTGTGGTGGTGGGGGGTTGCTTTGCTGGTGACACTGTCTATGATTTATTTAGAATTCAAGGCACATTTAACCAGCATGGCTACCACTGCATTCTCCAGCAATACGCCATCCCATCTGGTTTGCGCTTAATGCGACTATCATTTGATTTTCAACAGGACAATGATCCAAAACACATGTCCAGGCTGTGTAAGGACTATTTGACCATGAAGGAGAGTGATGAAGTGATGCATCAGATTACCTGGCCTCCACAATCACCTGACCTGAACCTAATTGAGATGTTTTGGGATGAGTTAGACCACAGAGTGAAGGAAAAGCAGCCAATAAGTGCTCAGCATATCTGCCTCCTGTGCCATCTAAATATTTGTTGGAGACAATGTAGTAGGAGGCGTAGTAGCATTGTCAGTACTTACAAAAGCTACTTCACTTTTGGGGATTTGAGAGTGTATTATTGCATGCATATATTTTGTAATACACAAGATAAAATAATTTTGTCCCATAGGGCGGCGCACAATTGGCCTACTATCGTCCAGGTTAGGGTTTGGCCAGAGTAGGCCGTCCTTTGTAATAAGAATTTGATCTTAACTGACTTGCCTAGTTAAATAAAGGTAAAAAAAGATGAAAAAAGCATATTTGGGAATTCCTTCAAGACTGTTGGAAAAGCATTCCAGTTGAAGCTGGTTGAGAGAATACCAGGAGTGTGCAAAGCTGTCATCAAGGCAAAGGGTGGYTACTTTGAAGAATTTCAAATCTAAAATATATTTTTACTTGTTTAACACTTTTTGGTTGCTACATGATTCCATATGTGTTATTTCATATTTTTGATGTCTTCACTATAATTCTACAATGTAGAAAATAGTAAAAATAAAGCTAAACCCTTGAATGCTTAAGTGTGTCCAAACTTTTGACTGGTACTGTAAATTGGCCGGGGTGACYTTCAGACGAGTCTTGTGAGGCCTGTGGGCATCCTAGAGCAAAACTAGCAACATGTATCTATTCAGGAGAGTCTCACCCTTCCACAGAGGGGTCATATTTGGACGTTACAGACAGAAGTTGGCAGATCGTCTCCCAAGAGACTTGTGGGGATCGTAGAGCAAAACGAAGAACACCCTTGTGTAGGCCAAACCGTTCGGACGATACAGACGATTTTGTGAGAATACCAATTTTCTGGATGTCTCATTGTCTGACAAACGCTCGACCTCTGTCACCTTTAACTTCTTTGATATAGGGGGCAGCATTTTCACTTTTGGATGAATTGCGTGCCCATAGTGAACTGCCTCCTACTCTGTCCCAGATGCTAATGTATGCATATTATTATTACTATGGGATAGAAAACACTCAGAAGTTTCTAAAACTGTTTGAATGATGTCTGTGAGTATAACAGAACTCATATGGCAGGCAAAAACCTGAGAAAAATCCAAACAGGAAGTGAAAATTCTGAGACTGGTCGATGTTAAAGTCATCGCCTATTCAATTCCCTGTAATATATGGATCTGTTTGCACTTCCTACGCCTTCCACTAGCTGTCAACAGTCTGTAGAACGCTGAATGAAGCCTCTAGTGTGATGTGGGACCGGATGGGAGGTGTTTCAGTCATTGGTCTGGCAGATTGCCAGTTCTTGGTCATGCGCTTTCCTCATGATATCGCCATGCGTTCCATTACTTATAGAGACTGAACAGAATTCTCCGGTTGGAACCTTATTGGATATAAATGATAACAACATCCTGAAGATTGATTTTCTACTAAGTTTGACCAATTTATTCGACTTGTAATATAACTTTTTGAAGTTTTCGTCCGACGTTTGCCTGCATCTGCGCGAGCGTTTGGACACGTGTACTACACATGCTAGCAAAAGTAGCTAATTGGACATAATTAATGGACATTATCGAACAAAACAACGATTTATTGTGGAACTAGGATTCCTGGCAGTGCATTCTGATGAACATAATCAAAGGTAAGGGAATATTTATGATGTAATTTCGTATTTCTGTTGACTCCAACATGGCGGAGAAAGGTTGTTAAATCTGAGCGCTGTCTCAGATTATTGCATGGTGTGCTTTTTACGTAAAGTTWAAAAAAAATCTGACACAGCGGTTGCATTAAGAACAAGTGTATCTTTAATGATGTGTAAAACATGTATCTTTCATCAAAGTTTATGATGAGTATTTCTGTTATTTGACGTGGCTCTCTGCAATTACTCCGGATATTTTGGAGGCATTTCTGAACATGGCGCCAATGTAAACCGAGATTTGTGGATATAAATATGTACATTATCGAACAAAACATAAATGTATTGTGTAACATGTCCTATGACTGTCATCTGATGAAGATCATCGAAGGATAGTGATTMATTTTATTTCTATTTCTGCTTTTGTGACTACTATCTTTTGCTGGGAAAATGGCTGTGTTTTTCTGTGGCTATGTACTGAGCTAACATAATTGTTTGGTGTGCTTTCCCCGTAAATCATTTTTGAAATCAGACATGTTGGCTGGATTCACAACACGTGTAGCTTTAATTTGGTGTCTTTCATGTGTGATTTCATGAAAGATTGATTTTTAAAGTAATATATTTGAATTTGGCGCGCTACATTTTTTCTGGATTTTGGCCAAGTGGGACRCTACCGTCCCACCTATCTCAGAGAAGTTAACCGCATATGCGGAAGTGCGAAATCAGTGGATGCGGTGAATTGAGGCGCGTACAATGCAAAAAACACTATCTCTAGCTTAAACTGAGGGATTTTTTTATTATGCTAATTAGATTTCCACGGGGGCACGAACATCAACTCTCGGGGGTTAATCATTAAAATGYAATTTCCATATTGTGTATAGGTTTACAGATGGCTGGTAAATAGTTCATAAATATTTATAATTTCACAATTTAATGGCAAACACCCACCATCTAAAATATAATATATACAAAATAAGTGCAGAACCTCAATCTGTCTAGTTTTGTACACCGGTGTTTGGGGAATATTCTGTTTACTGTTCCAGAACATTCTGAAATTCCACATTACTGTAGCTGGGCCGGCTATTGTTATGTACAACATCTTTTTATTTTTTTWAATGATAGTTTCCAGTCAGCACTCTAGAGAGTTCTGACAATAAGGGAAAGCCATTCAAATGTAAAATAAATAAATAATGATTAGATAGCAAAATGGAACAGCTGTGGCTGTATACATCTTTAACATGTGGGGAATAATTTGCACTTATGTGATGGCATATTTTCTCTCAGACATGACATGCCAGTGCATATGTCCTTGTGTAACTCTCATCAATATGCATCTGCCACCTGTGCCATCTAAATATTTGCTGGAGAAAATGTAGTAGGAGGCGTATTAGCATTGTGACTGCTTACTAAAGCTACGTCACTTTTGGGGCTTTGAGAGTTTATCATTGCCTGCATATATTTTGTAATACACAAGATACAATCATTTTGGAACATGATCAAAATATACATCAAAGCTCCTTGCAAATCAGGCTTTTGATTGTATTTCATGAATTTCTTTTGATGTGTGTTTCAATGCCACACCAAACTCTGTTCACTGTCTCCCATGTGTTTTCCAAGGGCTTATGGGGTACTAAAACGGATCTAATTTAATGTTTAAGTCAGAGCTAGAAGTCTGCCCCAGAATACCACTTTAATACAAAGTTAGAAACCCAGATTAATTTCACTGTCAGTGATAATAATGCCTGTTGGTGCTAAGTGAATTCCTAATGCGGGAACATTAAACTGGTAGTTGTGCTTCTCACTCTCTGGCTTTCAAACTACTAAGTACATGGGAACTGCTTCGGTCCACAGTGTGAACATGCTACCACTCACATCCCTGGATCTCTTCTCTGCTTTAACAGCTCATTGATGGGCCTATGGAGACGTGTGTTTAGAGGCAGTGTGCCTTTGTGCAGTATCATAATGAGAGAGGGTTATAGGTTCTTCTCTCCAGCTCACCCACAGAGGGACAAGCTGCCATGGGATGTTCCTTCTGGAGAGTCAAAGCTCCCCAGGTTAGCATAGGAAGTGCAACATCTGCACAAGGAAGAAGACCCTATAAGTTCTGAAAGAATACAGGCTGCTGTTTGAGTGAGGATCTCTGTCAAAGATATAGMGCAGTGCTGGAAATAGTGTGCCATCCACGTTGTATGAACTTCAAATCTATTTGAATGGTTTTGATATTTGGATAAAGCAGATTTTATTGAGAAACGAACAGTTAATTTGTCCTGGCATATAGTAACCAACTTAGGGTAGCAGAGTTGGTGTTTTTGTTGTTACCACACAATGCAAAAGCTCTTCGGTGTCCCTCGGTGGCAATACTAATACTTAACCAATGTGGGCACTATTATCACCCAAATTGAGTAACAATTAAAATAAATGATCAAATACACAATAAGAGCTGTTTGTAGCTCCCAAACATCCAGGGGAGGACTAGCCATGTGGCTGTTCCATTTTTAGCCCAGTGGGCCTGTCTAACTGAAAAATGATCATTATATGTCTAATATTGGCAGCCTCAAGGAAAACATGTGCCAGTGTGGGGGCCTGAGGATCAAAATGTGTCTGGTGTTTTAGAAATGCCAGGGTCGATTCATGGACCCAGTCCGCCCCTCCGAACACCATACTAACATCAATGGTTAATGTCAAAGCCGTTTTAGTTTTCTAAAGTGTTTTCTTTCGGGACTATTGACTGGGATAGGGAAGACACACCAAGTGCTCGGGAACACTTTGAAGTAAATGTGGGGATAGAATTGTTATCCCAGCTCTGAGACAATAAATGTCAACAGACCTCTCGCCAGGGCCTGCTATGCTTCAGCGTGGCACATTTCAATTGCCACACCATGAAAATACTATGACAAAGTCCCCATTGAGATTATGGCATAAAATACTGTCCTTCTCCAAGGCCAGAAGCAGAGAGAGATGCATTTGCTAAAGAATCATTTTCATACCAGGGCTATCGCTAAAGGGCTACATCCACCATGCCAGAGCTGTTTTGAAGCAATTTTATAATAAGCAATATTTACAGTGATGTACACACAGTCTTTTTTCTCTTTCATTAAAGGTATTATGGCTGAATTGGAGCTGCATTAAGGATGAAAATAAGACCTCAAAGCTCCCAAGGCATAGGTTTTATTAGATTTGGGAGCGTTATAATTTGGGAGGTTGTATATTTTCATGGCGGTTACAAAGTTTCACAGCTCTGCTGTTGCCTATGGTGTGTTGACTGTTGCACAAACATCTATTACTCATTCTTGGTCCTTGTCATCTTAATATAGCAGAGTGTTTACAGCATTGTGTTACCAGGCTATCAAGATTAAAAACAGTCATAGACTGACAGTCACAGCTTCACAGGTTACTCTAAACAGCACCCCCATTGTGCGGTTTTATACAAAGGACTACTAGTATCACTGTCCCGTGTTGGTCGAGTATGGCGCTTGGGGTTGTGGGTTCGATTCCCAAAGGGGATCAGTACAGAAAAGTATGAAAATGTATGCACTCACTACTGTCAGTCGCTCTGGAAAAGAGCATCTGCTATATGATTAAAATTTAAAAATATAAATAATATCCTGTACATTTAAGGAAAACAATATTGTACACATTCAGACAGACCAAGCAGGTGACATTTAGTATCAGCAGACATTTGCATAGTCAATACATACAGTGCATTCAGGAAAGTATTCAGATCCCTTGACTTTTTCCAAATTGTTGCGTTACAGCCTTATTCTAAAATGCAATAAATCAAAAATGTTCCTCATCAACCTACACACAATACCTCATAATGACAAATCAAAATCAGGTTTGTAGAAATGTTTGCACATTAATTAAAATTTAAATACCTTATTTACAGTATTCAGACCCTTTCCTATAAGACTCAACATTGAGCTCAGGTGCATCATTTTTTATTTTATTTTATTTCACCTTTATTTAACCAGGTAGGCTAGTTGAGAACAAGTTCTCATTTGCAACTGCGACCTGGCCAAGATAAAGCCATAGCAGGTGCAACAGCAAAACAACAAAACAGAGCTTACACAGGAGTAACAATAAACAAGTCAATAAATGGTAGAAAAAAAAAACGAGAATCTATATACAATGTGCTGCCAAAGCAGCCAACCTGACTACCGCTTAGGTAGGCCATCCATTATAATCGTGTATATTAAGTTACAAATTTAGTCGTTGGAGCATTAAACACTGGAACTGATAGGAGTCATCAAGAATGACACCATTGTTGCAACGACCCAGCAGATTACTGGTGTGCAAAAGAGCAGAAAAGTAAATAAATAAAAGCAGTATGGGTGAGGTAGGTAATTGGGTGGTAGTTTACAGATGGACTATGTACAGCTGCAGCGATCGCGTTAGCTGCTCGGATAGCAAGATTTTTAAAGTTGTTGAGGGAGATAAAAGTTCTCCAACTTCCAGAGATTTTTGCAATTCGTTCCAGTCGCAGGCAGCAGAGAACTGGAAGGAAAGGGCCCAAATGAGGTTTTTGGCTTTAAGGATGATCAGTGAGATCCACCTGCAACACGCGCTCCAGCAGGTTTTTGTGTAGCCATCGTGACCAGTGAACTGAGATAAGGCGGCACTTTACCTAGCATAGCCTTGTAGATGACCTGGAGCCAGTGGGTCTGACGACGAACATGTAGCGAGGGCCAGACCGACTAGGGCATACAGGTCGCAGTGGTGGTGTCTATAAGTGCTTTTAGTAACAAAACGAAATGGCACTGTGATAAACTGCATCCAGTTGCTGAGTAGAGTATTGGAAGCTATTTTGTAGATGACATCGCCGAAGTCGAGGATCGGTAGGATAGTCAGTTTTACTAGGGTAAGTTGGCGCGTGAGTGAAGGAGGCTTTGTTGCGGCAATAGAAAGCCGATTCTGCTTTGATTTTGGATGGAGATGTTTGATATGAGTCTGGAAGGAGAGTTTGCCAGTCTAGCCAGACACCTAGTACTTATAGATGTCCAATATTCTAGGTCGGAACCGTCCAGGGTGGTGATGCTAGTCAGGCGTGCGGGTGCAGGCAGCGAACGGTTGAAAAGCATGCATTTGGTTTACTAGCGTTAAGAGCAGTGGAGGCCACGGAAGGAGTGTTGTATGGCATTGAAGCTCGTTTGGAGGTAGATAGTACAGTGTCCAAGAAGGGCCGGAAGTATATAGAATGGTGTCGTCTGCGTAAGGTGGATCAGGGAATCGCCCGCCAGCAAGAGCAACATCATTGATGTATACAGAGAAAAGAGTCGGCCCGAGAATTGAACCCGTTGGTACCCCCATAGAGACTGCCAGAGGACCGGACAACATGCCCTCCCGATTTGACACACATGAACTCTGTCTGCAAAAGTAGTTGGTGAACCAGGCAAGGCAGTCATTAGAAAAACACGAGGCTACTGAGCTTGCCGATAAGAATATGGTGGATTGACAGAGTCGAAAGCCTTGGCCAGGTCGATTGAAGACGGCTGCACAGTAATGTCTTTTATCGATGGCGTTATGATATCGTTTAGTACCTTGAGCTGTGGCTGAGGCACCCATTGACCGGCTCGGAAAACCGGATTGCACAGCGGAGAACGGTACGGTGGGATTCGAGAATGGTCAGTGATCTGTTTGTTGACTTGGCTTTCGAAGACCTAGATAGGCAGGGCAGGATGGATATAGGTCTGTAACAGTTTGGGTCCAGGGTGTCTCCCCCTTTGAAGAGGGGGATGACCGCGGCAGCTTTCCAATCCTTGGGGATCTCAGATGATACGAGGAGAGGTTGAACAGGCTGGTGATAGGGGTGGACAATGGCGGCGGACAGTTTCAGAAATAGGGGGTCCAGATTGTCAAGCCCAGCTGATTTGTAGGGTCCAGGTTTTCCAGCTCTTTCAGAACATCTGCTATCTGGATTTGGGTAAAGGAGAAGCTGGGAGGCTTGGGCGAAGTAGCAGCGGAGGGGGCGGGGCTTTGGCCAAGGTTGGAGTCGCCAGGAGAAGGCATGGCCAGCCATTGAGAAATGCTTGTTGAAGTCTTCGATTATCACGGATTATCGGTGGTGACCGTGTTACCTAGCCTCAGTGCAGTGGGCAGCTGGGAGGAGGTGCCTTGTTCTCCATGGACTTTACAGTATCCCAGAACTTTTTGGAGTTAGAGCTACAGGATGCAAATTCTGCCTTGAAAAAGCTGGCCTTTGCTCTTCCTGACTGACTGCTGTATTGGTTCCTGACTTCCCTGAACAGTTGCATATCGCGGGGGCTCTTCGATGCTATTGCAGTTCGCCACAGGATGTTTTTGTTGCTGGCGAGGGCAGTCAGGTCTGGAGTGAACCAGGGGCATAATCTGTTCTTGGTTCTGCATTTTTGAACGGAGCATGCTTGTCTAATATGGTGAGGAAAAACATTTAAGAATGACCAGGCATCCTCCAACTGACGGGATGAGGTCAATATCCTTCCAGGGAACCGGGGCCAGGTCGATTAGAAAGGCTCGCAGAAGTGTTTTAGGGAGCGTTTGACAGTGATGAGCGGGTGGTCGTTTGACCGCGGACCCGTGGCGGATACAGGCAATGAGCAGTGATCACTGAGATCTTGATTGAAACAGCAGAGGTGTATTTGGAGGGCAGTTGGTCAGGATAATGTCTATTAGGGTGCCCATGTTTACGGATAGGGTTGTACCTGGTGGGTTCCTTGATGATTTGTGTGAGATTGAGGGCATCAAGCTTGGATTGTAGGACTGCCGGGGTGTTAAGCATATCCCAGTTTAGGTCACCTAACAGAACAAACTCTGAAGCTAGTGGGGAGCGATCAATTCACAGATGGTGTCCAGGGCACAGCTGGGAGCTGAGGGGGGCGGTAGCAGGCGGCAACAGTGAGAGACTTATTTCTGGAGAGATTAATTTTTAAAATTAGAAGTTCAACTGTTGGGCATAGACCTGGAAAGTATGACAGACTTTGCAGCCTATCTCTCAGTAGATTGCAACTCCTCCCCCCTTTGGCAGTTCTATCTTGACGGAAAGTGTTATAGTTGGGTATGGAAATCTCAGAATTTTTGGTGGCCTTCCTAAGCCAGGATTCGCGACACCGCAAGCGACATCAGGGTTGGGCAGAGATGTGCTAAAGCGGTGAGTAAGGCAAACTTAGGGAGGAGGCTTCTGATGTTGACATGCATGAGGCCAAGGCTTTTTCGATCACAGAAGTCAACAAATGAGGGTGACTGGGGACATGCAGGGCCTGGGTTTACCTCCACATCACCCGAGGAACAGAGGAGTAGTAGATGAGGTGCGGCTAAAGGCTATCAAAACTGGTCGCCTAGAGCGTTGGGGACAAAGAATAAAAGGAGCCAGATTTATGGGCGTGGTAGAATAGATTCTGGGCATAATGTGCAGACAGGGGTATGGTGGGGCGTGGGTACAGCGGAGGCAAGCCCAGGCACTGGGTGATGATAAGAGAGGTTGTATCTCTGGACATGCTGGTCTCAATGGGTGAGGTCACCGCATGTGTGGGGGGTGGGACGAAGGGGGTATCAGAGGTACGGAGAGTGGAACTACGGGGTCCATTGCAAACCAAAACAATGATAGCTAGCCTGAACAACAGTATGCAAGGCATATTGATATTTGAGGGAGACATACAATAAGGCATAAAGTGATTGCAGGTCTTGATCATGTTTCCATTGATGATCTTTGAGATGTTTCTACAACTTGATTGGAGTCCACCTGTGGTAAATTTAATTGGATATGATTTGGAAAGGCACACACCTGTCTATATAAGGTCACACAGTTAACAGTGCATGTAGGAGCAAAAACCAAGCCATGTGGTCGAAAGGAATTATCTGTAGCGCTCCGAGACGACAGGATTGTGTCGAGGCATAGATCTGGGGAAGGGTACTAAAAACATTTCTGCACTATTAAAGGTCCCCAAGAATACAGTGGCCTCCATCATTCTTAAATGGAAGAAGTTTGGAACCACCAAGACTCTTTCTACAGCTGGCCACCCTTACAAACTGAGCAATCGGGGGAGAAGGGCCTTGGTCAGGGAGGTGAYGAAGAACCCAATGGTCACTCTGACAGAGCTCCAGAGTTTCTCTGATGAGATGGGAGAACCTTTCAGAAGGACAACCATCTCGTCAGCACTTCACCAATCAGGCCTTTATGGTAGAGTAGCCAGACCGAAGCCACTCCTCAGTAAAAGGCACATGAAAGCCCATTTGGAGTTTGTCAAAATGCACCTAAAGGACTCAGACCATGAGAAACAACATTCTCTAGTCTGATGAAACTAAGATTGAACTCTTTGGCCTGAATGTCAAGTGTCACATCTGGAGGAAACCTGGCACAATTCCTATGGTGAAGCATGGTGGTGGCAGTATCATGCTGTGGGGATGTTTTTCAGTGGCAGGGACTGGGAGAGTAGTCAGGATAGAGGGAAAGATGAACGGAGCAAAGTGAAGAGAGATCCTTGATGAAAACCTGCTCCAGAGCGCTCAGGACTTCAGACTGAAGCGAAGGTTGACATTCCAACAGGACAAAGACCCTAAGCACACAGCCAAGACGACGCAGGAGTGGTTTCGGAACAAGTCTCTGAATGTCCTTGAGTGGCCCAGCCAGAGCCCGGACTTGAACTCGATCGAACATCTCTGGAGAGACTTAAAAATAGCTGTGCAGCGATTCCCCCATCCAACCTGACCGAGCTTGAGAGGATCTGCAGAGAAGAATGGGAGAAACTCCCCAAATACAGATATGCTGTAACGGCTCTCGTTGGTGGTAGGAAGAGTAGACCAAAGCGCAGCGTGGAAAGTGTTCATGATTTGTTTATTCTAAAAACACAATAACAAAAGAGCACAGTTCTGTCAGGTTAAGACACTAAACAGAAAACAAGATCCCACAACCTAATGGTGGGGAAAAGGGGTGCCTAAGTATGATCCCCAATCAGAGACAACGATAGACAGCTGCCTCTGATTGGGAACCACACTCGCCAAAAAACAAAGAAACAGAAGACATAGAATTTCCCACCCGAGTCACACCCTGACCTAACCAAACATAGAGAATAATAAGGACCTCTAATGTCAGGGTGTGACATATGCCAAGTTTATAACATTATACCCAAGAAGACTACCTGTTTTTGCTTTGTCACAATGGGTTATTGTGTGTAGATTGAAGAGCGGGAAAAAACAATTTAATCCATTTTAGAGTAAAGCTGTAATGTAACAAAATGTGGAAAAGGTAAAGGGATCTGAATACTTTCCCGAATGCACCGTACATGTTATTTACACATAGAAACTGTGAGTGCAATAGTTTGTGCGGACAGAAATTATGGTAAAATTGAAGCTGTATTTTGCCTTGCTTTCATTTTTCATGAACATTCCCCTCTGAAAGATTAAACATTGTCAACTAAACATACTGCAGGGTAATACTTTACATGTGATGGTGTGCTTCCTTTTAAACGTCTGACAGCAAGCCTTTTGTGGTCCAGAGGCAGACATGGAGTCCCAGTAGCTAGGCAACCCTAGAGACCAGCTCTTACAATATCACTAGTCTTTAAAAAGTGTTTGGAAGCTTTTATAATGCTTCAAGATTTACTTTGTTTGAATTCTAGTTGATGAGAAGTTGATGTCAAGGAATTGTTTCTATTGCACTTCTGGTGTTAAATGAAGGTTGACATTTTCAGTCTGCAAATTAGTCTTGGCAGCTTGTAAAGTTGTCGGATTGTAACCATCGCATTTTAAATACAGTGCCCTTCAAAAATATTCAGATCCCTTGGAATTCTTCACATTTTGTGTTACAAGTGGGATTAGAATGGATTAAATTGTACTTTTGTCAGCAATCTAACAAAATACTCAATGTCAAAGTGGAAGATGTTTTAAAGATAAATAATTATTCAGCCTCTTTGTTTAGGTAAGAGTAAAATAGTTCAGGAGTAAAATGTGGCTTAAAAAAAATCACATAATAAGTTACATGGACTCACTCTGTGTAAAATAATAGGGGTTGATTTTTGAATGACTAACCCTTCCTCTGTCCCCCATACATACAACATCTGTAAGGTCCCTCAGTCAAGTTTTGAATTTCAAGCAGATTTAACTTCAATGAACAGGGAGCTTTTCAAAAGCCTCATAAAGAAGGGAAGTGATTGGTAGATGAGTAAGAATAACAAATCAGACATTGAATATCTCTTTAAACATGGTCAAGTTAGTCATTATTCTGTATTAAACCACCCTGACATATTGAAGAACTTCATCCTTCTGAACTGAGCTGATGGAATGAAACTGCTCAGGGATGTTACCATGAGGCCATAGGAGAGTTCAATGGTTTTGATCGGAGAAAACTGAGGATGGATCAACAACATTGTAGTTACTCCACAATAACGACCTAAATGACTGAGTGAAAATGAGAACACAAATAGAAAAAACATATTTCTAAACATGCGTCTTGTACGCAACAAGGCACTGAAGTAATACTGCAAAAAAAAACAGCAAAGGAATACATTAAGCCTTATGTTTGGTGCAAATCCAACACATCACTTACAGGAATAACTGCTTCCTTAGTTTCCAGCACGGTGGTGGCTGCATAATGCAGTGGAGGCTGCTGAGGCGGGGATGGCTCATAATAATAGTGAATTATAATGAATGGAATCCAAAACATGTGTTTGATGCCGTTCCATACACTCCATTTCAGCCATTATTATGAGCCGTCCTTCCCTCAGCAGCCTCCACTGGCATTATGGTATGGGTATGCTTGACATCTGCAAGTTTTCAGGATAAAGAGTAACGGAACGGAGAACAGGCAAAATCCTAGAGGAAAACATGCATCACTCTGCTTTACACCAGAGACTGGGAAAGGAATTCACCTTTCAGCAGGACAATACACTTATGCTTACCAAGAAGACATTGAATGTTCCTGAGTGGCCAACTTAATATTTTGACTTAAATCTGCTCAAAAATCCATGGCAAGACTTGAAAATTGCTATCTAGACATGATCTAGAGCACGCCTCTGAAGAGGGAACGCAACACCCTGCTGCAACGCAACTCCCCGCGAAGTGAAATAGGTATGGGACTGTAGGTGCGAGAAAGGACAACAAAAGGCAGAATTGACCGTTTACTAGGATTTTATTCCTTTACACGGTAATATGGGGAAAAGGGGCTGGACGGAACCAATGCAAAGAAAGTAAATATCTAACCTGCCTACCCACTACTTACCCAACGCCTAGTGCGCTAACCAAAATACAGGGGGTGGTCCGCCCAGGTCTTACCTAGTGTGCCTAGACAGTGAATATACTACGGGTATATGTATGCCCACGGGCCTCTTGCCTAAGCACTCCCTAGGTGCCTTCCCCCCTGGGAACAAATGAAACAGAACAAACAATTACTCAAACAAACTAAGAAACCAAGGACATCAAATAAGCTCTGAGCAACAATCTCACCCAGAACATACCAACTGCTCCCAGCAACAACAACACAGTACATACCTAATCGCTTTCTGATAAACAACCAACACTATATATGACCCTCAGCCATGATCTCTCTAAATCACAATCAATATTTCTGCAATCTCCTCAGTCTGCAATCTCCTCAGCCTGCAATCTCCTCAGCCTGCAATCTCCTCAGCCTGCAATCTCCTCAGCCTGCAATCTCCTCAGCCTGCAATCTCCTCAGCCTGCAATCTCCTCAGCCTGCAATCTCCTCAGCCTGCAATCTCCTCAGCCTGCAATCTCCTCAGCCTGCCCATGATCTCTCTCTTCTGAACAACAGAACACTGGCTTTTATAGCTTCAGAAGGCATTGGTAATTAGAGACAGCTGCGTCTTGACGAGGGGGTGGGGTCAGCTCTCCAATCATCAATTGGGGCCGACCAATCAGCTGCTTGGGGAGAATTTCAGGAAGCCATCTCTTGAAACACACACACTCAAATACAAACTACAACAGAAACTGGGGAACGTAACACTATTCATATGAATATATCAATATCTATTGTTCAGAACAATACACTCTTCAAACACATCACATTTTCAGAGTGGGCTCTCTGCTGCTTTTGAAGAAATTATACATTTTATAGATATACGTTGACAGTATATGTCATGAACTAATCACAGCCCTCCTGTAGGATTGCACATTCAGCAAATCATCAACACGAGGAAGTTCCCTTTGAATCAATTTCCCCATTCACTGTGTTGGTGGTGCCACAGATTATCCATTATATTAACCAGATAATCAAGTGGTTGTCCTAACAATGAAAAGAAATGTCTTCAAAAATGGAAGGCAGTCAGGAGTAGGAAAGATCAGCTGTGACCATTCTATCCAATGAAAGGGCAGATACGCACGTAAATGACAAGCACAACTCAATTTTTTCTCAAAGTTGCTGGGATGTCATGTGTCCTAATTATATCATTACACTTGTAACAAGCTAAGCATTATGACACTTCTATTCCTTCAAATAAACCATACTTAGCAAATCAGCCATAAAAAATGTTGTTAACCAAATTCAACTCTCATTGACCCCCATACAAAAACTCCTTGTTGGTAAGTGAAAAAAAACGAAACAAAAAAAACACCTGCTGCAGAAGGCAGATTTTGGGCCCAGTTATCCTCTCTGGTAGAGCTCTTAAGATATGTCTAAAATGTATTAAAACAATATGTCAAAAAAATTTACAACATCAAAAAGGGTACTTCTAAGATATATTCATATTTATAATAGTTTTAAGGTTGAATAAATCAATGTCTAAAATTGCGTTTCAGTATGTGGGCGATACTCCATATTTTACAGCACACTACTAGGAGTATAATTGCCTCTATCATTGTAACGGCAGTCCTCCTCCTCTTCATCTGAAGAGGAGGAGTATTGAGGGAACCAAGGCGCAGCGTAGTGAAATGACATTTTATTAACGAAAAAACACGAACTTGAATAAACTAACAAAAATAACAAACGGTGTAGACAAACCTATACGACGAACTCACATAAAACAAGAAGAACGCACGAATAGGACATTTAGACTACACAAACCGAACAAACCGTACACAGTCCCGTATGGTGCAAACAATTACACAGACACGGAAGACAATCACCCACAACGAACACTGTGACAACGCCTACCTAAATATGACTCTTAATTAGAGGAACGCAAACACCTGCCTCTAATTAAGAGCCATACCAGGCAACCCAAAACCAACACAGAAACAGAAAACATAGAGTGCCCACCCAACCTCACGTCCTGACCAACTAACACACATAACAAACTAACATAAATAGGTCAGGAACGTGACAATCATGTACGGTTCACGGATCATTCATTCTTACAAGGGGCATGTATAGATGCCTGGAGTATTGAAAACATATTTTTTAGATGTTTGTATTACTTGTTAAAAGAAAATCTCTTTCTCTGAGCAATTGTATTAGTATAAAATAATATACCTTTTCACCAATCAATACAACTCAGCATTTGTATAATTTATTATTTAAACCGTGTTTTTATCAACATTTCGGACCTGGCTGTCTATTCAAGGACGCATCACAAATACCTTTGGCAAAGCCAGAGGACTGTGCCTGTTGACTGTTGTAGAATGCACATATTTTTCCACTGCTTTTTATGTCTCACCTCTGTTTCATAATTCATGACTGTTTGGCTGCACTTCGAGAACATTGGTGACCCTCCACTCCTGATCAGACACAAATGGCTGAATCCTTATAATGCTGTGGCGGCCAGATAAAAGCAAAGCAGAGTGATTCACTTGTGGCTCGCTTGGCCCTTTGCTTTTAGGTTGCTCGCCCACACACACCATGTGGGTTCAAAGCATCCCCAATCCATAAGAGGAAAGGGGAGTGAGAGAAAGGGGGAAGAGGATGGCGGGTGGCACTTCGTCCTGCTATGAGCATAATGCTAGCGTGGGCACTCGAGGGGATTTTTTTTCCCATCCTTGTGGCAAGTGTGCCTCTGAGTGCCTCAGCCATTTCGTACCGTTTGTGTTGTGAGGCTGTCTCTATTCTGAGGTAGAACAGATGTTTTTCATGCAACAGTTGAGTTGAATATGGAACATTGTATTTAACCAGGGATGTTCTAATCAATGTTGATTATAATGCAGAAATATGAGCAGGCAGTTAGGGATAATATGTGCCTTGCAATTATGTGCTAAAATAAAGGGAAATAAATGCATATGTGTGTCCATATTTAAGGATTTTGTAAGAAATCAAATCTTACAGATTTTTTTTAATCAACCATACATTATCCAATAGGTAGTACGTATGTAACACAGCATGTGTCACGTTCCTGACCTGTTTTCCTTGTTTTTGTATTTGTTTAGTATGGTCAGGGCGTGAGTTGGGGTGGGCATTCTATGTTATGTGTTTCTATGTTTAGGTTCATTGTCTATTAGCCTGGTATGGTTCTCAATCAGGGACAGGTGTTTTACGTTTCCTCTGATTGAGAACCATATTAAGGTAGGTTGTTCACACTGTTTGTTTGTGGGTGATTGTTCCTGTGTCTGTGTATGTCGCACCTCACGGGACTGTTTCGTTTTCGTTCGTGTATGTGTTCGTTCCTGTTAGTACGTTATGTTCTCTAGTTCAGGTTTGTTCACATCGTTTATTGTTTTGTAGTTATCCAAGTGTTCTTCGTGTTCGTCTTTATTTAATAAATTCATCATGTATTCCACCTACGCTGCATTTTGGTCCGATCCTTCTCGCCTCTCCTCGACGGAGGAGGAGGATTATGAAAGCCGTTACAGCATGTTACCTATAGCTAAGTCATAACAATTTGAGGGTATAACAATAATGTACTTAATGATGATTGCATTATACCGCCCAAAATCTGGACCTTAAATTACGCAATCCAGTGGTAAGAGACCTTAATTAAAGTGTGTAACAAAAACAATTAACAAGATGGATCTTATACTGAGTAATTTCATATCTAGAAATGTGCCAAAAGCAGCCATTCCTATTTCCATCCGCCGTTTGGCGTATGCTATGTTTTATGGCAACCCCTCTCAAAGCAACGATAGACAACATATTTCCATGTAAATGCAGGGCAACTCAAATGTGACAACACAAATATAATAGAAGCATAGCGTGAGATGACATGGGCAATCGCCTCAATACATTCCATTTTTATGGCATGTTAGGCCCACAGTGTTGTATAAGGTAGAATGCAACAAACACGTGACTTTGGCTATGCTTTGTACTGAAGTTCAGCCATGTGTTAAGGCTTCCAAAATGGGACCTTAAAAACCCTTATCAACACAGGTCATAAATAGATTTAAGGCTACATCTGTCTCTCTGTCTACAGTAGGTTGACAAATTTAAAGTAAAATCACCACAACATAACTGTAGGAAAATCTATGACTGGGTGATTTAATAAATACAAAACAGCATGATGGAAAGCATTTACGGAAATGAAAACAATGTTTCCATTTCCTTATAGATATTTTATGCATCTAAATTCATTTTCCATTTTCCTCTTATCTTCGCGATTCCGAGTCCATGATCATACATGGTGTGCCTTTGTGCCTCCTCACATGGTCTCTGGATGCAAACAGAGGCAGAGCTGACATTCTTTAATAATGCATTGGATCCAAGGTGCCATTCCAGTGGCGGGGTTGTCATTGACCATTTAACACAATTATACTCATCCAGCCAGGCAGTGAACTCAAGCAAGCGGGCTTGGTTTGAAAGAGAGAGAAGTAGCAGTGAAATATTTATGGTGGGAACTATTTGACTAGAAAACATTGGTAGCATTCTGTGTTTTTCCCCAAGATGGTGTTAAAGTAGACAGCCAAATGTTGGTGATCAAAGTGTGGTGTGTATCTACGGAATAATATATAACAATCCTGTCAGAGATGTAAGTAWTTTAATCTTTGCAGATTTATTCAAAGATTTGTATTGATACTATTTGATTCCCCCACTACAGGTCCTTTGCAACCAAAACGTTTTTGCGGTAACATTCAATGTCTCTCACTTCCACTTGTGAATGACTGTCCTAAAATGGACACCGTGCAGTTGGGTATAATGGTGAGTGTCTACATAACATTCCATACGGCAGTCAATGTCAAGACAATGACTTAAAATAATCAAATAAAAAAGTATTATATTAAACAATAAGGTCATCTAACCTTGAAGATAAGTATTATTTGACATTTCTGCTATGACTCATGTTGTAGTACAGATCATTCAATCGATGTTCACAAGGCCATTGACTTGACTATTCAAGAGACAAAAATGACAAGCGATATATTCTCATGAATCTGGAGTCTGTTAAGTTTACTGGAAATGTGGTTCCTTTCTATTTACAAAGTGACATTCACGGTGTAAAATATATCAAGATGTTCTTGAAGGCTGAATGCTCAGAATTGCTAGCAGACTACKTTGCTGTGTTTTATCATTCTGACAATAGCTTGGTTAATCCAAATCAAATTTCCACCCTGCAAACATATTGTTCCACAGAAGCAAAATACTGTATATGTGGTGGTCACTGTCTTTCGCAGAGCCTGGGGAAATGTGACGGTGCAGGTAAACTGATGATAGTGTCGGTGCCGGCGGCTGAGTGTGCTGTTCCACTATGATGAATTTCACTATCCCAGATGGCCAAACCTACACGAGTCAAAACAAGCAAACCCTTCAACCAGCATGAGGCTTCACCAGCCAGCCGTTGTCTTACCGGCCAAGGTCACTGTCAGAGGAAAGGCAGACAGGAAGAGAGTTTAATATCTCCAGTGCTGACAGCTGCAATTTAATTGTTACCTTGTGAAATAGATTCCACACTTTTGGGAAACGGATGTTGCTTGAGCTTGATCTTGACAGCACTCTTTAAAGTCTCCCAACTCCTTGGGCCATAACTTTTGTGAACTTTGGGAATGGGGTATGGATTTCTTGCAAAGTCATTACAGAGATAACCAGATAAAATTAAATAAAACCTGTCTTATGCAGCAGTGCACACACTGGGAAGGTTTTTGGGATTTATGCCAGTGAGATAAAAAGGTAGCTACACGATATGGAAATCAGGCCAGGGTTTTTTCACCAGGCTGTGTCCCTGAAAGGCTTGCCAAGAAGCATTGCTGTGGACAATTGGAATACTCAGTAAGCAGGTATGATTTATTCTCTTCAAACACAGTGTTTTTGTGTTGGTCAAAAAAACGAAACCGAGTGTTCTGTAGACTGAAGATGTAAAATGTACTGTTAAATGTACTACCAGGAAAACGATTTTCCTCTCATTTGAAGCTAGATTTCAACCACAAATTGAATTGTTGATCTGACATCTTTTCAGACTTCCCAGAATGGGCTCCTTGTGCTGTCCTCAGTGACATCTTCAGCAGATGTTATGTAAATAGTTGATGCTCCTTGTGTAGGAGATATTTACACTAGTTTTCTTCCAAATCCATTGCCTCATTCACATTGAAGTAGATAGACCTACTTACGTTGGTTCCATTTCCACATAACATTTGGAGAAAAAAAATATTGCCTGGTCCCAGATAATTAGAACTTCGTCAGGTATCTATTTTCAGTCAGAAATTGTAAAAATCAAAGAAAGCCAACTATAGGTACATCCCGCTACTAAAATCAGACATTGAGGCTGAACGAATCTCATTGAGTTTCAACAATTCCTCATGGTGCATGGCTGAGAGACATTGAATGTTATTGCAAAAGTGTGTTATTGCAAAGATGTGTAATGATCCTATCTTTGCGACCTAAACTATTATGTGGTAACATTCACTTCCATGGTGAGTGGGTACATAGCATTCCGTCAAGACAATGACTTAAAATAATAAAATAAAAAAGTATCCTTGATTTGCTAGCTATGGCCATCTAGTTCAAGTGCTGCCTCTCTTCAAAGTAGCCTACTTAGTATGTGAACTACTGACTGCTCATGACTTGCAGATGATTGCTGACACATCAACCAGGATTAAGGGGCAGGGCAATTTGTGACTTGTTGTTTTGCAATCAGTGTCTGTATTGGAGGAGGGGTTGTTTTTAACTATTTTCTGAGTATATAACCAGCTTCTCAGGGTCCATCTCAGTGTGCTTCATTAAATAGCTAGAGGACCTCTAATATCTTCAGGCATTATAAGTATAATTTTTGTTTTGGTCTGTTGTTGTCTAATACTGTCTTTTTGCTAGTTAAATCAATCTACTTTAAGTGCTGCCTGTCTTCCCAGTAGCCTACTTGGTGTTTGAACTGCTGACTGCTCATAACTTGCAGATTATTGTTGACACATCAACCAGGATTAAAGGGCAGGGCAATTTGTCACTTGTTGTTTTCGTAATCAGTGGCTGTATTGGAGAGGGAGTGGTTTCTCCTCTCCTAGGCAATCAGCCATTACTTCCGGGAGGTGTGCTCTTCACCTTTGCAAGGCAATTAGTAATGTGTTTGTACTTCAGTCTCCCTTGTTTTCTCAGCGGCACTTGTGTCAGCGCCGTTCTAGTCGCAAAACTAAGACCGCCACCGAAACACAGACGGTTTTGCAGAGTTTTTCTGCAGAGCTATTCAAGGAAGGAAATAGGTGAAGGTTCCACACCACTCTTTCACGTGAATATCTTACCTAGTTATTTTAGGATTATCTAATTTTGTAAATTTGGCAACTATGTGTGTTTCTTTACCTGTTTGCTCTTCTCCCTTTAGGCTTTACAGACACTCCCCACCCCTTGGTTGCAAACCTTCTAATTTAGTGTACCCTACACATACAACCTCTGCGGTCAAGAACGCAGAGTTCATCTCAGCCTGCTGTCCTTCAGTCCCTTGACTTTTGGGCCCTGACAGAGATATGGCTCACCCCAGAGAACACTGTGCTACTCCAGCTTCTCTCTCTTCATCTGACTATGCTTTCTCTCGTAGTCTGAGAGCATCTGGTTGTCACGGTGAAGGCACAGGACTACTAATTTCTCCTAAGTGGACTTTTCTTTTTGCTCCCTCACTCACCTGTCCATCTCCTGATATAAATTCCACTGTCACTTGTCTACTTAAGCATAACATTGTCATCTATCGCCCAGCAGGTGCCCTAAGAGCGTTCCTTAATGAGCTTGACACCTTGATAAGCTAATTTCATGATGATGGCTCACCGCTCTTCGTTCTTGGTGACTTCAACCTCCCAATACCTGTCTTCGATTAATTTCTTTCCAACTCTTTATTTTCCCTCCTTGCCTCTTTTGACCTGACCCTTTCCCTCCCACTTACAAGGCAGGTAATATACTTGACCTCATCTTTAATAGCAGCTGTTTGCCTACTAATCACACTGCAACCCCCCTCCAGGTCTCTGATCACTACTTTGTTTTCTGTCTCTCTTTCCTTCAACCCTAGCCTCTCAGCCCAGATGGTCATGCGCTGTAGCAATGTTCACTCTCACCACTATCTCCTCTTATATCCTATCATCTCTCCCTTCTGCTAAATCCTACTCCCTCTCTCCTTATTCTGCCTTTTTCGACCTTACTCTCTTCCCTTTCCTCATCCTATGACTCGCACTGTCCCCTTTCCTACTGGCCGACCCGGCCCTCTTCTCCTGCTCCGTGTCTGAGTGACTCATTACGAGCTTACAGAACAGGGCTGTGGGCAGCTGAGCGAAAATGCAGGAAAACTAAACTTCCGGTGGACCTATCATCCTTTCACTCCTTCCTCTCTACCTTCTCTTCCCCTATCTCTGCCAAAGCCACTTTCTATCACTCTAAATTTAAAGCTTCTGCCTCTAACCCTAGGAAACTCTTATCCACATTTCTTCTTCCTCCTTAATCCTCCACCCCCCCCACCTCTCTCCCTCCTCCCTCTCTGCAGACAACATTTTCAACCATTTTGAAAGAAGGGTGACGATATCCCCTTCCTCAATCACTCAGCCCATTGAGTCCACTGGTCCCACTCACACGGCATTACTCTACGCCTTGACATCTTTCTCCCCTCTCTCTCCAGATGAAGTCCTGCAACTAGTGAGGTCTGGCCACCCGACAACCTGCCCATGCGACCCCATCCCATCCTCCATTCTCCTGACCATCTCTGGATACCATTTACCATTCCTCACTTCCCTATCAACTCCTCCCTGACCACTGGTTGCATCCCATCTGACTTCAAAATGGCCCGAATCGCTCCCATCCTCAAGAAACCAACACCCGACTCATCTGACGTCAAAAACTACAGACCAGTATCCCTTACTTATTTTCTTTGCAAAACACTTGAGCGTGCCGTCTCTGACCAACTATCTCGCTGTCTCGCTCAGAATGATCTTCTTGACCCTAACCAGTCAGGTTTTTGTCCTAGGCTGTGTCGCTGAAAGGGTTGCCAAGAACCATTACTGTCTACAGTTGGAATGATCAGTACACAGGTATCATTTTTCACCTCATATGTTACAGCTTTATTTTCCTCAAACGAGGTCTCTTTGTGTTGGACAAAAAAACTCAACCGTGTGTTCTGTAGCCTGAAAATGTACCTTGTAAAATGTACTACCAGGAAATGTATTTTTTTTCTTAGTTTAACCAAGATTTCAACCACAAATTGGATGGTTTATCTGACATCTTCTCAGACTTCCCAGAATGGGCTCATTGTGATGTCTTCAGTAGTTATGTAAATAGTTGAGAGTCCTTTAGTAGGGGATATTCATACCAGTTTTCTCCCAAATCCACATTGAATGAGACATAAAATCGACCTACTTATGATGATCCCATTTCCAAATAATATTTTGTGGTTTGCACCCACGTCACATAAAAAAAGAAATGCTTTGGGCTTCTTCTTAGCTAGGTTCCAGATAATTCTAAGTTTGTCAGGTGTCAATGTTCAGTAATTTGTGGTCAGACTTTTTTTAAATATAAGAAAGCCAACTATAGGTCCATCTTTGTACTAAAATCAGACATCAAAAGCTGATCGAATCTCATTGAGATCCATCAGTTCCTCATGGTGCATGGCTACCATAGGCTATGTCTGTCAAATGATCATGTTGTATTCAACTGTATCCCACAGGTGCTCCTTAGGTCAGAGGTATCACTTTTGATTGAGAGTGTTGCCTGTGTGTTTCTACTAATAGGCATCCCTCTCAAATGGCAGTTTGACAGGCTCAGGACACTGACAGGAATATCGATAAATACCTCATAGAAAACAGACTTGTCAGTTATCATTGGAAAATATGGATTTTGCTTTTCATTTGCCACACAGTTATAAACTGCATTTCTAGACATTGCAAATCAATAACCTCATAAAAATCTCATAGGTTTACCTACAGTACCAGTCAAAAGTTTGGACACACCTACCCGGACTAATTGCATTGACCTCCCATTTTTTTACGCTGCTGCTACTCACTGTTTATTATCTATCCATGCATAGTCACTTTACGCCTACCGACAAGTACAGTACCAGTCAACAGTTTGGCCACATCTACTCAATCAAGGGTTTTTCTTTATCTTTACTATTTTCTACATTGTAGAATAATAGTGAAGACATCAAAACTATGAAATAACACATATGGAATCATGTTTTAAACAAAAAAGTATTAAACAAATCCAAATATATTTGAGATTCTTCAAAGTTGCCAGCCTTTGCATTGATGACAGTTTTACACACTTTTGGCATTCTCTCAACCAGCTTCACCTGGGATTATTTTCCAACAGTCCTGAGGGAGTTCCCACATATGCTGAGCACTTGTTGGCTGCTTTTCCTTCACTCTGCAGATGAGCTCATCCCAAACCATCTCATTTGGGTTGAGGTCGGGTGAATGTGGAGGCCAGGTCATCTGATGCTACACTCCATCACTCTCCTTATTGGTCAAATAGCCCTTACACAGCCTGGAGGTGTGTTCGGTCATTGTCCTGTTGAAAAACAAATGATGGTTCAACTAAGCGCAAACCAGATGGGATGGCGTAAAAATGCTGTGGTATACACGCTGGTTAAGTGTGCCTTGAGTTTGAAATAAATCACCAACAGTGTCACCAGCAAAGCGCCCCCACATCATCACACCTCCTCCTCTGCTCCACGGGGGGAAATCCGTTCACCCACTCTGCGTCTCACAAAGACACGGCAGTTGGAAGCAAAAATCTAAAATTTGGACTCATCAGACCAAAGGACAGATTTCCACCGGTCTAATGTCCATTGCTTGTATTTCTTGGCCCAAGTAAGTCTTCTTATTGGTGTCCTTTAGTAGTGGTTTCTTTGCAGCAATTCAATCATGAAGGCCTGATTCACGCAATCTCCTCTGAACAGTTGATGTTGAGATGTGTCTGTAACTTTTTTTTTTTTTTCAATTTCTGAGGCTGGTAACTCTAATGAACTTATCCTCTGCAGCAGAGGTAATTCTGGGTCTTCCTTTCCTGTGGCGATCATCATGAGAGCCAGTTTCATCATAGCGATTGATGGTTTTTGCGACTGCACTTGAAGAAACTTTCAAAGTTCTTGAAATGTCCATATTCATGGACTGTCGTTTCTCTTTGCTTATTTGAGCTTTTCTTGCCATAATATGGACTAAGTCTTTTACCAAATAGGGCTATCTTCTGTATAACACCCCTACCTTGACACAACACAAGTGATTGGCTCAAACGCATTAAGAARGAAAAAAATTCCATAACTTAACTTTTAATAAGGCACACCTGTTAATTTAAATGCATTCCAGGTGAATACTTCATTAATCTGGTTGAGAGAATGCAAAACGTGTGCCAAGCTGTCGTCAATGCAAAGGGTGGCTCCTTTGAAGAATCTCAAATATAAAATATATCTTGATTTGTTTAACACTTTTTTGATTACTACATGATTCCATATGAGTCAATTCATAGTTTAGATGTCTTCACTATAATTCTACAATGTATAAAATAGTAAAAATAAAGAAAAACCCTTGAATGAGTACAGTAGGTGTGTCCAAACATGTCTTATGGTCAAACCAAATATGTGATACCCTAAATCGTGAGCAGATACTTTCACACAACCCAGCCATTTTGCACAAAACACAGCAAGTGCATGCATACATCATTTAATCCATGTATGCATTAGATTTTTTGTGGGTACTTAAACTTCCTTTAACCAATGACTCACATAGATAAGTGTTAATGTGTAATTTTAAGTGCAGAAAATTACTCCATCACATGTAATCTATGGTTGTCCAAATTAGCTGGGAATTCTGAATAAACTGGACACTTTCAGTTCCCTTTACCTCCACATGCTCGGTTGTCAGGGCCGGATTAAGAAATCATAGGCCCCGGGGCTTTGCTTTTTTTAAATTGAGAAAATATACTTTTTAAAACGCATTTCAGCATTTGTACGTCATTTACATGACTGAAGACATTAGATGAATGTTTTTTTAATTGTACACAAATGACCGAAATGAGTAACTACTGTGACACTGACAAACTGAGATCAATCTGGTCTTGAATTCAAACAAACAATTGCCCAGGCCAATGAAGCTACACACAGATTGTGCAATATATAGTGCATTCAGAAAGTTATTCAGAACCCTTGACTTTTTCCGAATTTTGTTACGTTACTCCCTCATTCTAAAATGGATGAAATAAGTAAAAATCCTCACACAAAACCCCATAATGACAAAGCGAGAACAGAATTTTTGAAATGTTTGCAAATGTATTACATTTTTAAAACAGAAATACCTTATTTACTTAAGTATTCAAACCCTTTGCTATGATACTCGTAATTGAGCTCCGTTGCATCCTGTTTCTATTGATCATCCTTAAGGTGTTCTCCAACTTAATTGGAGTACACCTGTGATAAATTAAATTGATTGGACATGATTTGGAAAGGCACACACCTGTCTATATGTGGTCCCACGGTTGAGAGTGCATGTCAGAGCAAAAACCAAGCCATGAGGTCGAAGGAATTGTCCGTAGACCGGATTGTGTTGAAGCACAGATCTGGGGAAGGGTACCAAAAAATKATTATTCAGCATTGAAGGTCCCCAAGGTCCCAAGTGGCCTCACTCATTCTTATATGGAAGAATTTTTGGTCTGAATTCCAAGCGTCACGTCTGGAGGAAACATGGCACCATCCCTACAGTGAAGCATGGTGGTGGCAGAATCATGCTGTGGGGATGTTTTTCAGCGGCAGTGACTGGGAGACTAGTCAGAATCGAGGCAAAGATGAACGGAGCAAAGAACAGAGAGATACTTAATGAAAACCTGCTCCAGAGCTCTCTGGACCTCAGACTAGGGAGATGGTTCACTTTCTAACAGTGCAACAACCCTAAGCACACAGCCAAGGAAATGCAGGAGTGGTTTTGGAACAAGTCTCTGAATGTCCTTGAGTGGCCCAGCCAGAGTCTGGACTTAAACCTGATCGAACATCTCTGGAGAGACCTGAAAATAGCTATGCAGCAATGCTCCCAATCCAACCTGACAGAGCTTGAGAGGATCTGCAGAGAAGAATGGGAGAAACTCCCCAAATACAGTTGTGCCAGGCTTGTAGCATCATACCCAAGAAAACTCGAGGCTGTAATCGCTGCCAAAGGTGCTTCAATAAAGTACTGAGTAAAGGGTCTGAATACTTATGCAAATGTAATATTTCAATTTTTWAATTAGCAAAACATTTTGCCCAAAAATGTTTTTACATTGTCTTTATGGTGTCACGTCCGTCAAAGGGAGGAGACCAAGGCGCAGCGTGATTGGAATACATTCTTCTTTTATTCAAACGAAGAACACTTAAACTAACAAAACAACAAAACGAACGTKAAGCTATAAACAACTAGTGCTGACATGCAACTACACATAGACAACTACCCACCAATACAGGTGGGAAAAGGCAACCTAAGTATGGTTCTCAATCAGAGACAACGATAGACAGCTGCCTCTGATTGAGAACCACACTCGGCCAAACACACATCATAGAAAAAGGAACATAGAATGCCCACCCAAATCACACCCTGACCAAACCAAAATAGAGACATAAAAAGCTTGCGGTCAGGGCGTGACATATGGGGTATTGTGTGTGTATATTGATGAGGGAAAGAAACAATGTAATACATTTTAGAACAAGGCTATAACCTAACAAATGTGAAAAAAGTCAAGGGTTCTGAAAACTTTCCGAAGGCACTGTATATATTGTATATATATATCATAGGCTACAGTAGGCAACTTAATAACATTTCCAGTGACCCACTGACTCACCTAATGATGATGCTGAAGCCATAGGCTATTCACGGTGATGGCCGATTTGCTCGTTGTGACAATAGCCTTCCTCAAGATGAGTTACTTTGAAAAACAGTGCTCCTTTTAGCTACAAATTGGGAGTTGAGAAAAAAAATATCATTATGTTGCTCCTACAGACAGATTAGTCTTCTCTTTTCAGCAGTACGAATTTGCTTTCCAACTCTGTTTTTCTCGATAGAATTTTGAAATCTGCAAAAGGCAAACTGACAGCCGTAACCAACCATATAAATATAAACCTTAAATTGCAGGCCCATTCAAATTAGGACTGGCATCCGTTGTTAGTGTACCCATGAGTTTAACAGTCAAGTTGCCAGGGTAAGAGGTTACAAGACCCTTCTATGGATTATATGTCTATGGCCACAACACAACAAGCTGTAGCCTATA
This sequence comes from Salvelinus sp. IW2-2015, assembly GCF_002910315.2. Taxonomy (NCBI): domain Eukaryota; kingdom Metazoa; phylum Chordata; class Actinopteri; order Salmoniformes; family Salmonidae; genus Salvelinus; species Salvelinus sp. IW2-2015. Next base: position 19,204,050 of record NC_036848.1, read on the forward strand.
TTTGGAGCACATGCTGCCCAAACTGCAGCCTTCCCARATGTAGGCATACTGGTAACTCCCCAAATAAAGGAAACACTTGAGTTAAAAAGGGATACACAAAGTATACCGTTGAAGTTGGAAGTTTACATACACCTTAGCCAAATACATTTAAAATCAGTTTTTCACAATTCCTGTCATTTAATCCTAGTAAAAATTCCCTGCCTTAGGTCAGTTAGGATCACCACTTTATTTTAAGAATGTGAAATGTCAGAAAAATAGTTGAGAGAATGATTTATTTCAGCTTTTATTTCTTTCATCACATTCCCAGTGGGTCAGAAGTTTGCATACACTCAGTTAGTATCTGGTAGCATTGCCTTTAAATTGTTTTACTTGGGTCAAATGTTTCGGGTAGCCTTCCACAAGCTTCCCACAATAAGTTGGGTGAATTTTGGCCCATTCCTGACAGAGTAACTGAGTCAGGATTGTAGGTCTCCTTGCTCGCACACGCTTTTTCAGTTCTGCCCACAGATTTTCTATAGGATTGAGGTCAGGGCTTTGTGATGGCCACTCCAATACCTTGACTTTGTTGTCCTTAAGCCATTTTGCCACAACATTGGAAGTATGCTTGGGGTCATTGTCCATTTGGAAGACCCATTTGCAACCAAGCTTTTAACTTCCTGACTGATGTCTTGAGATGTTTCTTCAATATATCCACCTAATTTTCCTCCCTCATGATGCCATCTATTTTGTGAAGTGCACGAGTCCCTCCTGCAGCAAAACACCCCCACAACATGATTCTACCACCCCCGTGCTTCACGGTTGGGAGGGTGTTCTTCGGCTTGCGAGCATCCCCCTTTTTCCTCCAAACATAACGATGGCCATTATGGCCAAACAGTTATATTTTCGTTTCATCAGACCAGAGGACATTTCTCCAAAAAGTACGATATTTTTCCACATGTGCAGTTGCAAACCGTAGTCTGGCTTTTTTATGTCGGTTTTGGAGCAGTGGCTTCTTCCTTGCTGCRCGGCCTTGCAGGTTATGTCGATATAGGACTCGTTTTACTGTGGATATAGATACTTTTGTACCTGTTTCCTCCAGCATCTTCACAAGGTCCTTTGCTGTTGGTGTGAAAAGTGCAAATCAATCCCAGAACAAAGTACGTTCATCCCTGGGAGACAGAACGTTTCTCCTTCCTGATCGGTATGACGGCTGCGTGGTCCCATGGTGTTTAAACTTGCGTACTATTGTTTGTACAGATGAACGTGGTACCTTCAGGCATTTGGAAATTGCTCCCAAGGATGAACCAGACTTGTGGAGGTAAAAAAAAAAAAAGCTGAGATCTTGGCTGATTTCTTTAGAATTTTCCCATGATGTCAGGCAAAGAGGCACTGAGTTTGAAGGTAGGCATTGAAATATATCCACAGGTACTCCTCCAATTGACTCAAATTATGTCAATTAGCCTATCAGAAGCTTCTAAAGCCATGACATAATTTTCTGGAATTTTCCAAGCTGTTTAAAGGCACAGTCAACTTAGTGTATGTAAACTTCTGACCCATTGGAATTGTGATACAGTTAATTATAAGTGAAATAATCTGTCTGTAAACAATTGTTGGAAAAATGACTTGTGTCATGCACAAAGTATATGTYCTAACCGACTTGCCAAAACTATAGTTTGTTAACAAGAAATKTGTGGAGTTGTTGAAAAACTAGTTTTAATGACTCAAACCTAAGTGTATGTAAATTTCCGACTTCAACTGTATGTTATGGTGTGGGGTGCATTTTCCTTGCATAGTTTAGGTCCACTTGTAGAATCTATGTCAAGCCGCATTGAAGCTATTTTGCAACATCCTTTCAAGTAATTTTATGTTGGTGTTTCTTTAATTTTGTCAGAAATGTGCTTGTGATAAAACATAATCCAGTTATTTATCCTCTGTGGTTAAATTATGTTCTCTGGTGTATTTTGAACATTGAGAACGGGCTCCTTTGGTTGGATACAAAAGTATAATAATAAAAAATAAATTGTTTTAAATCATTGTTTTTTTGCCTCTTGGATCACCTACAGTCTTGGGSCCCTGACTCACAATTGACCAGTCACATTATATATTATGCAGTTAAAAAAAAAAWWWATATTAACCAGTTACCCAATCAAGGCAGGGTTCCCTAGTTACTCATGTGGTCCCCCTACCTCCTCTCCTCCCCCCATCTGATGATTAGCAGAGCGGCAGCAGAATGTCTACACTCGTTGAGAGAATCTTCCTGTGGTTGGCGGTTGCAGTTAATTTAATGTAAAATATAATATATACAGTATATATTTCCTTTATGTTTTTATGCAAAATATATTTTTTGTTAAATTAAATACGGTATATGTTAACCTAAAAACTTAAGGCTCAAATCTAAATAATAGATTTTCAAATCTAACTACAAAGTAACTACCTAGTAATCTAACTACACAGTAATGACAATGGACGTTTCCTTAAAAAAAGTTGTGGAAAATCAAGTACCACTTGAAGTAACAGCAACTTAATGCCCTTTAATATATGGAAAATATTGTCCTTCTGAAGGACGTCTTAGAGACAGAARTGGAGGATTGATCAGAAGGGAGTTAATTGGGTTACCAGCGATGCAGAAGACACAGATTGCCGAGATGACAGAAAGATGACATGCAGAAAAGATGACACTGAGACACCATGCAAAAAGTGTCAACGCAAGCTGCACCCGACGTCAATAATACCAAGGATTTGTTCCTGCTTACCCAAGGATCCCTGCCACATAACAACATGTCAAAAGACTAGCCCGGCTTGTCATTGCCAGAAGTAATAGCTATATCCTTGGAAGGAATATGATTGTGTCCATGCTGTATAATGTACAATACATGCACTACAGTCTCCACACCGTATATGTCATACACACATCAACATTACATACAGTTTAAATACATACAGTGCTGTGCATGAATTCCACATGAGCAAATGTGAATTCAAATAATAAATGTTCAATTCTGGAGGCCTGTGTCCGACAAGAGCATTGTGAACCCATATCACACTTAAGTGCTTGTTTTTTTCTTTAACTTTCCACAATTTTCTATTTCAGACGCAGCTGGAGACTGAGATAGATAGACAGCCATCACAGCTCTCAATTTCTCTTCTTTACCCCTCGAGGCACTTTGAAAAATAGAGCGAGAAGGCGAACAGTGGGGTGAATCATGCAATGCATGCATGCACAGTAAAATACGGCAGCAACGCTAAGCCATGTCACATGTCATTTTCTGTACGAGCCAAAGCAGAATTGTCAAACATCAATGATATAAGCATGACTTCAGAATTGGCGGATTCTTCACTGAAAATAGGTCACAAGCCTTACAACAACACATCATAGTTCAAGTGACAGTTCTATGTTTCAAAGCCATCATGAAGGTGTCCACTATGTCTTCGTGTTTGTCTAGTCCACAAATTCTATCTTCACTTTCAGCTTCTAGACATCAACTGAAATGTATACTTTTTGAACCAAAAACATTTGCCCCCAAAAATAATAGAAAATCAAACACCCATAAGCAAAGTAGTTTTTTTGCTCTTGTTGTTTGTTTACTTTAGACTTTGGTGAGACTTCCCAGCAACTTATACAAACAGGAGTGAACTCATGAATAAACAGTTTTTGAGTTGAGAACATTAATGCGTTTATAGGCCCAGTGCAGTCAAAATTACAGTGCATTAGGAAAGTATTCTGACCCCTTGACTCTTTCCACATTTTGTTAAGTTACAGCCTTATTCTAAAATTGATTAAATMGTTTWTTTCCCTCATCAATCTACACACAATACTCCATATCAGGTATTCCCAAAGGGTACACGCAATGCCGTCAGGGGTACTCCAAATAAAAATATTATTCACATATTTAGTAAAAATGTACAGTGGGGCAAAAAAGTATTTAGTCAGCCACCAATTGTGCAAGTTCTCCCACTTAAAAAGATGAGAGATGCCTGTMATTTTCATCATAGGTACACTTCAACTATGACAGACAAAATTAGAAAAGAAAATCCAGAAAATCACATTGTAGGATGTTTTATGAATTTATTTGCAAATTATGGTGGAAAATAAGTATTTGGTCACCTACAAACAAGCAAGATTTCTGTCTCTCAAGGACCTGTAACTTCTTCTTTAAGAGGCTCCTCTGTCCTCCACTCGTTACCTGTATTAATGGCAGGTGATTAAGATGTGTTGGTATCTGTACTGATGGAGCAAAAGCCATGACAGGGAGACATAGTGGAGTGGTAACGCGCGTGCAAGCAGTTGCTCCCGGCGCCACTTGGGTACACTGCAGCATCCACCGAGAGGCTCTTGCTGCCAAGGGAATGCCTGAAAGCTTGAAATACGTTTTGGACACTACAGTGAAAATTGTTAACTTCGTTAAAGCAAGGCCCATTCTCGGGTATTTTCTGCACTATGCAATGTTATGGGCAGCGACCATGTAACGCTTTTACATCATACAGAAAGAAGTGCGCTGGTTATCAAGGGACAAAGTATTGACACGTTTTTTTAATTGAGAGGMAAGCTTAAAGTTTTCTTTACTGACCATCATTTTCAATTGTCGGACCGCTTGCATGATGACGAGTTTCTCACATGACTGGCCTGTCTGGGTGATGTTTTTTCTCGCCTGAATTATCTGAACCTAGGATTACAGGGACTCTGCAACTATATTCAGTGTGCGGGACAAAATTGAGACTATGACTAAGAAGTTTGAGCTCTTCTCTTTCTGCATTAACTAGGACAACACAAGTCTTTCCATCAATGTATGATTTTTTTGTGTGTAAATGAACTCAAGCTTACGGACAATGTAAAATGTGATATAGCAAAGCACCTGAGTGAGTTGGGTGCGCAATTACGTAGGTACTTTCCCGAAACGGATGAAACAAACAACTGGATTCGTTATCTCTTTCATGGCCTGCCTCCAGTCCAATATCCAATACCAATATCTGAACAAGAGAGCCTCATCGGAATTGCAACAAACGGTCCTGTAAAAATGGAATTTAATCAGAAGCCACTGCCAGATTTCTGGATAGGGCTGCGCTCAGATTTACTTGCCTTGGCAAATCACGCTGATGCCTTTTGCAACCATGTACCTATGTGAGAGTGGATTCTCTGCCCTCACTAGTATACAAACTAATTACAGGCACAGACTTTGTGTGGAAAATTATTTAAGATGGAGAATCTCTCCAATACAACCCAACATTACAGAGTTATGTGCATCCTTTCAAGCACACCCTTTTCATTAACCTGTGGTGAGTTATACACAATTTATGATCAACAAATAAGGTGTTATATGTAAGATGGCAAAATAAAGAGCTAAATGATTATTATTGTCACGGCCGTCGTCGGAAGGAGACCAAGGTGCAGCGTGGTGAGCGTACATTTTCCTTTTATTATTGTAAATGTCGTACACAAAACAAGAAACTATAGCCCTGCTTAACAGGGCTATAGTGCCACTAACAAAGATAACTACCCACAAACACCAAAGGAAAAAAGGCTGCCTAAGTATGATTCCCAATCAGAGACAACGATAGACAGCTGTCCCTGATTGAGAACCATACCCGGCCAAAACATAGAAATACAAAACCTAGAAATAAAGAACATAGAATGCCCACCCAAATCACACCCTGACCAAACCAAATAGAGACATAAAAAGTCTCTCTAAGGTCAGGGCGTGACAATTATTATAGTATTATTTGTGCCCTGACCCTATAAGAGCTCTTTGTCACTTCCCACGAGCCGGGTTGTGACAAAAACTCTCACTCGTTCTTATGTTTAATAAATGTATTGTATAGTGTGTGTGGCAGGCTTACAATGATGGCAAAAAAATTTGGGGAGAGTACGCTGACCCTGGTACACAGCTGGAGGTTGAATGTTTGAAGGGGTACGGACTATAAAAAGTTTGGGAACCACTGCCCCATATAGACAAAGCATAAACATCATGGCTTGGTTTTTGCTCTGACATGCACTGTCAACTGTGGGACCTTATATGTGACTCTATTCAGGAAACTAGGCATATGTCACACGTCGCTACTTCACAGGAGAGTCATTTTTATCAAAATTTGTTTTTTTTGTCAGAAATACYTTCTGGAGCATACAAACTTTCATGTGCCTTAAATCAAATCACATTTTATTGGTCACATACACATGGTTAGCAGATGTTAACGCGATTGTAGCAAAATGCTTGTGCTTCTAGATCTGACAGTGCAGTAAWATTTGAACAAGAAATCTAACAAATTCACAATGACTACCTTATACACAAATGTAAAGRGATGAGTAAGAATATGTACTTATAAATATATGGATGAGCGATGGCCATGCGGMGTAGGCAAGATGCAGTAGATGGTGTAGAATACAGTATATACATATGAGATGAGTAATGTAGGATATGTAAAAGTGCATCTGTAAAAGTTTGTGAGTTTTTTTGGTGACAAGCCAAATTTCTTCAGCCTCCTGAGGTTGAAGAGGCGCTGTTGCGCCTTCTTCACCACACTGTCTGTGTGGGTGGACCATTTCAGTTTGTCCGTGATGTGTACTTCGAGGAACTTAAAACTTTCCACATTCTCCACTACTGTCCCGTCAATGTGGATGAGGGGATGCTCCCTCTGCTGTTTCCTGAAGTCCACGATCATCTCCTTTGTTTTGTTGACGTTGAGTGAGAGGTTATTTTCCTGACACCACACTCTGAGGGCCCTCACCTCCTCCATGTAGGCCGTCTCGTCGTTGTTGTTAATCAAGCCTACCACTGTAGTGTCATCTGCAAACTTGATGATTGAGTTGGAGGTGTGCATGGCCACGCAGTCATGGGTGAACAAGGAGTACAGGAGAGGGCTGAGAACACACCCTTGTGTGGCCCCAATGTTGAGGCTCAGCGGGGTGGAGATGTAATTTCCTTCCCTCACCACCTGGGGGTGGCCCGTCAGAAATTCCAGGACCCAGTTGCACAGGGCAGGGTCGAGGGTGCTATGGTGTTAAATGCTGAGCTCTAGTCAATGAACAGCATTCTTACATAGGTATTCCTTTTGTCCAGACGGGATAGGGCAGTGTGATGGCGATTGCGTCGTCTGTGGACCTATTGGGTCGGTAAGCAAATTGGAGTGGGTTTAGGATATTTAGCATATGATCCTTGATTAGTCTCTCAAAGCACTTCATGATGACAGAAGTGAGTGCTATGGGGTGATTTATTTTTGTAATCCGTGATTGACTGTACAGTAGTGGCCAAAAGTTTTGATAATGACACAAATATTAATTTCCACAAAGTTTGCCGCTTCAGTGTCTTTAGATATTTTTGTCAGATGTTACTATGGAATACTGAAGTATAATTATAAGCATTTCATAAGTGTCAAAGGCTTTTATTGACAATTACATGAAGTTGATGCAAAGAGTAAATTTTTGCAGAGTTGACCCTTCTTTTTTAAGACCTCTGCATTCCGCCCTGGCATGCTGTCAATTAACTTCTGGGCCACATCCTGACTGATAGCAGCCCATTCTTGCATAATTAATGCTTGGAGTTTGTCAGAATTAGTGGGTTTTTGTTTGTCCACCTGCCTCTTGAGGATTGACCACAAGTTCTCAATGTGATTAAGGAGGGAATAGCTACACTGTTTGTCTTTGGGCATGACTCCAGTCACCTTGCCATGATTAAAAGCGGTGGTTGACACTTTCAGTTTTGCACTAATGCTGCCACGGTTTCTGGTTAGGGAAGGTTTTAATAGTCACAGTGTGTACAACATCACCAATGCACTTGCTAATAAACTTGTTCACCGAGTCAGCGTATACGTCAATGTTGTTGTCTGAGGCTACCCGGAACATATCCCAGTCCACGTGATCGAAGCAATCTTGAAGTTTGGAATCGGATTGGTCAGACCAGCATTGGATAGGCCTGAGCACGGGTGTTTCCTGTTTTAGTTTCTGTCTATAGGCTGGGAGCAACAAAATGTAGTCATGGTCAGATTTGCCGAAGGGAGAGCGGGGAGGGTTTTGTATGCATCATGGAAGTTAGAGTAGCAATGATCCAGATATGCTGATAGAATTTAGGAAGCCTTGTTCTCAGATTAGCTTTTTTTAAATACCCAACTAAAATAAATGCATCCTCAGGATATATGGTTTCCAGTTTACATAGAGTCCAGTGAAGTTCTTTCAGAGCCGTTGAGGTATCTGCTTGGGGGTGATATACACTGCTGTGACTATAATCRAAGAAAATTCTCTTGGTAGATAATGTGGTCAGCATTTGATTGTAAGGAATTCTAGGTCAGGTGAACAAAAGGACTTGAGTTCCTGTATGTTGTTATGATTACACCACGASTCGTTAATCATAAGGCATACACCCCCGCCCTTCTTCTTACCAGAAAGATGTTTGTTTCCGTCGGCGCGATGCATGAAGAAACCGGGTGGCTGTACCGACTCTGACAACATATCCCGAGTGAGCCATGTTTCTGTGAAACAGAGAATGCTACAATTTCTGATGTCTCTCTGGAAGGCAACTCGTGCCCTAATTTCATCCACCTTGTTGTCTAGAGATTGGACATTGGCGAGTAATATGCTCGGAAGCGATGGATGGTGTGCTCACCTTCTGATCTGACCAGTAGGCCACTCCGTCTGCCTCTCCTGCTGCGACCGCGTTGTTTTGGGTCGGCCTCTGGGATAAGATCGTATGTCTGGGGTGGAGGCCCGAACAAAGGATCAGTTTCGCGAAAGTCGTATTCTTGGTCGTAAAGTTGGTAAGTTTACATCGCTTTTATATCTAGTAGTTTTTCCCAGCTGTATGTAATAACACTTGAGATTTTCTGGGCTAACAATGTAAGAAATAATACAGAAAATAAACAAATTACTGCATAGTTTCCTAAGGACCTGAAGCGAGGCGACAATCTCTGTCAGCGCCGTTTTATAATAACAAACTTGTAATCCATCCATAAATACCAGTAAAATGTTTACATTTTTATTTAACCTTTTTTTAACTATTGCAAGTGAGTTAAGTACAAATTCTTATTAACAATGACTGCCTACACCGGCCATACCCTGACGACGCTGGGCCAATTGTGCGCCACCCTATGGGACTCCCAATCACGGCCGCTTGTGATACAGCCTGGATGAGCCTAGTTGGTTTAGCCACAGAAAAAGACCAGAACATTCCCACTAGCCACGATTGGCTGAGATAATGGTAGGGCTGTACATGCCGGAAGATGAGTTTGAATTGGTCTGCCATGTAGCATGCTTCTGTTTGTAACGTGAGCTTTTCAGTATGTGTTTATAGGCCTTTCTACCGCACCGTTTTTGAAAGATATAACATCAGCCATCGAGAACTAAAAAAGTTATACTTTTCTCAACAACATTGATGCCTGTTTTTAAAATGCCACCAGCTGTCTATCACTACTGTAAATAAAAACACAGCATCTTGTTTACAACTTGTTTACATTCTTTATTGTAACCACAATGTCACAAATATGGACATTTGATGGAGGYGGATGAATTGCACGATAATGGGCCTCAGGATCTCATCACGGTATCTGTGTGCACTCAAATTGCCATTAATAAAATGTTTATGCCTGCACATACCAAAACCCCAACACCACCATGGGTTCACAATGTTGACATCAGCAAACCACTCGCCAACACGACGCCATACATGCTCTCTGCAATCTGCCGGGGTACAGTTGAAACCAGGATTCAACCTTGAAGAACACACTTCTTCAACGTGTCAATGGCCATCGAAGGTGAGCATTTGCCCACTGAAGTCGGTTACAATGCCAAACTGCAGTCAGGTCAAGACCCTGGTGGGGACAACGAGCACTCAGATGAGCTTCCCTGAGACGGTGTCTGACAGTTTGTGCAGAAATTCTTTAGTTGTGCAAATCCACAGATTCATCAGCTGTCCGGGTAGATTGTGTCATAGGCAGGTGAACAAGCCGGATATGGAGGTCCTGGGCTAACGTGGAGGTCCTGGGCTGGAGTCATTACACATGGTCTGCAGTTGTTAGGCCAGTTGGAMGTACTGCTAAATTCTCTAAAATGACGTTGCAGCCAAATTAACATTAAATTCTCTGGCAACAGCTCTGGTGGACATCCCTGCAATCATCATGCCAATTGCGCACTCCCTCAATACTTGATACATCTGATTATTGTGCTGTGTGACAAAACTGCACATTTTAGAGTGACCTTTTATTGTCCTCGGGACAAGGTGCACTTGTGTAATGATCATGCTGTTTAATCAGCATCTTGATATGCCACTCCTGTCAGGTGGATGGATTACCTTGGCAAAGGAGAAATGCTCACTAAGAGGGATATAAACAAATCTATGCACAAAATTTGAGAGAAATAAGCCTTTATGTGTATGGAAAAATAATGGGATCTTTTATTTCAGCTCATGAAACATGTTACCATCACTTTACAGTGGACTTATAGTCCGACTCAGGATGTGGGCACACCATCCACCGCTTCTGAGAATATTACTCGCTAATGTTCAGTTCTGGACAATAAAGTAGATGAGCTCAGTGCGAGGATCTCCTTCCAGAGAGACATCAGGAACTGTAACATACTTTTTACACGGAATAATGGCTCTCTCGGAATATACTGTCCCTGTCTTTACAGCCAGCTGGGTTCTCAGTTCATCGCACAGGCAGGAATAAAGAACTCTTCAAGTTGTTTTGCGTACACATCACTGAAAATCTAAATTGGTCCACCCACACAGATAGAAGGCTGCAGAAATTTGGCTTGAACCCTAAGACACTCCGAAACTTTTTACAGATGCACAATTGAGAGCATCCTATCGGGCTGTATCACGCCTGGTATGGCAACTGCACTGCCCACAACCGCAGGGGTCTCCAGAGGGTTGTATGGTCTGCCCAACGCATCACCGGGGACACACTGCCTGCACTCCAGGACACCTACAGCACTCAATGTCACAGGAAGGCCAAATAGATCATCAAGGACATCAAGCACCCGAGCCACAGCCTGTAAACCCCGCTATGCCAAGTGTGTGCAAAGCTGTCATCAAGGAAAGGGTGGCTACTTTGAAGAATCTCAAATATAAACAAACTTTGTGGAAATTAATATTTTTGTCATTCTCAAAACTTTTGGCCACGACTGTACATCCCACTGCTAATTTGACACAATGTCTTCTCCTGTTTTTCCTACCCCCTCTACTCACTGTCCTATAATTAAAAGCTTGTAAAAAAAATACAAGAGGAGTGGGAACTCCCCCCAAATGAAAAGAAAATGGGGGAAAAAGGATGTCACCTGAAAATGGAAAATCAGACACTTATGTCTCGTATTGAGTCATGTGATATAAATATTTGAAGAATAATAATTTACTGTGTGTAGCGCTCACCCAGGTTCTTTACAATATAACGTCAATGTCCAGTCAAAATGCATCTCTGATAAAAAGTAAAGTAACTCAACATATAGTATGGTCATTTTGAACAATGTGGACCAGAAACAATATCACCTCAGTCTTTAGCGTTTGAAGATTCCCACTGGCACGGAAAGCATAAATGCCAAGCATCACGTTCTGGTGGGAGTTATAGCGACACCAGAGTGGAAGACAAAGACATTTTCTTAAGGTGTTCTACAAATGAAATCCACTGAGAAGGAGAAAACGTTGTGTCTTAAATTGTTTGTAATCTTTGTGTACATTTATTTTCGTTTATCGGAGAGGGGTGGGGGGGGATCTCTTCAGAGTCACCAATTTCTTCTTGTGTGGGATATGAATCACGGGAAACAWCCTTAGATTGCATCCATTTGTTATTGTTATGCCGTTTTTATGGCAGAGGGAGAAATATATATAAATCTGAGAGATGATACATTGGAATGGATGGTTTCCTGACTGCCTTTGTACATTTCCATGGTGATCGATCATTGGCTTTATCCCACTTGTCAAATGCATTGAACTCAACAGTTCCAAAGCTGCTGTTGAAGGGAACAAAAGCAAAGTGGTTGTTTTCTACCCAGAAAACCCAGAGGTTTGCTTTGTTAGAGATCCATCTTTTCATAGACTTCTTTATTTTTGTAATTTTGAAGTGTGTCTCATTTTCCAAAGTTTCATTTCAGCATGATTTGTTAGCCTAGCGTTACTGGAGTGGAGAAAATTAGGGAATAACTGAATATACCAGAATGGATTGGTATCACAGTACGTTCAACCAGTGTTCTCCAAGCTTGGTCCTGGAGACGCAGTGGGTGTGCACCTTTTGTTCCTACTCAACTAATAAACCATTGATTAGTTGAATCAGGTATTAGCGCTGGGCTGTAATAATAACTTTGCACCCAGTGGCTCTCCAGCACCAGGTTTTGAGGGTGAGGCAGCAGAGAGGTTGGTTAGACAGGGTTGACAATGTGCAGTGATAATCGACATATAGCTGTAATTTATGATGCAACATATTGGTGAAAGCAATTGTAATTCAATCTCATTCAAGATTGACTATCGCTATAAAAACATATCATGATATTCCATACTCGGCAGGATTGCTGTCATTTCAATTAAAGTGATAGTCTCTAAATCCACCTAGTATTTTAGTGAGATGGTTGGTCTGACAAACAGAGCGACTGTGGTCTAGGATCATTTGGAATTAAAGAAATTGGGCACAAACYCACACTGAAAGCACTGGGTAACTCATCCTTTTTTCATAATGTTAACTGCATTTTGCATTTCAAACACTTTTGTACTCTCAAAGATATGCAGTGGCCTTTTGGTGATTGGAAATGAGTGTCACTTATTGCTTCCTTTTCTCCATAGGGGGGCGCTGTTTTCACTTTGTAAAAAATCGTGCCCAAATTAAACTGCCTCGTACTCTATTCTAGCTCGTACAATATCCATATTATTATTACTATTGGATAGAAAACACTCTCAAGTTTCTAAAACCGTTTGAATTATATCTGTGAGTAAAACAGAACTCATTTTGCAGCAAACTTCCTGGTATTTGTGGTGGGCTATTGTGGTAAGCTAAAATATA
>NC_036848.1:19217972-19242895 GCF_002910315.2 Salvelinus sp. IW2-2015
ATGCTATATTGTGTTTTCGCTGTAAAACACTTAAAAAATCTGAAATATTGTCTGGAATCACAAGATGTTTATCTTTCATTTGCTGTACACCATGTATTTTTCATAAATGTTTTATGATGAGTATTTAGATATTTCACGTTGCTCTCTGTAATTATTCTTGCTGCTTCGGTGCTATTGGTGATTGTAGCTGCAATGTAAAACTATGATTTTATACCTCAAATATGCACATTTTCGAACAAAACATAGATTTATTGTATAACATGTTATTAGACTGTCATCTGATGAAGTTGTTTCTTGGTTAGTGACTAATTATATCTCTATTTGGTCGGTTTTGTGATAGCTACCTATGCGGTAAAAAAATTGTGAAAATATGCGGTTGAGTCTTTTGCTATTGTGGTTATCTAATTGAAATACATATTGTGTTTTCGCTGTAAAACATTTTAAAAATCGGAAATGATGGCTGGATTCACAAGATGTGTATCTTTCATTTGGTGTCTTGGACTTGTGATTTCATGATATTTATATGCTAGTATTTACTTGTGGCGCTATGCTAGGCTATGCTAGTCAGCTTTTTACTGATGAGGATGCTCCCAGATCCGGGATGAGTACCAAGTAGAAGTTAAATTATAATTGAAAAAAGGGGAAAAACACAAACACAGAAGAGGAGTGATTTTRTTTATTTACAGATAATCTTTAATCATGGAATTTAATCATGGAATGATATACTACAGAACAGTGATCATCAACTAGATTCAGCCACGGGCCGATTTTTCTTGAGCAGATGTTCGGGGGGTCAGAACATAATTACAAATACTTTGTAGACTGCAAATTGACCACAAGAAGCCAAAACAGATATAATATATGACTAAAACCTAATCATTTCAAACCTTGCTTACATTTGTGTACGATCACTTGTTTTCTATGCTTGGGAACAGATTTCAAAAATCAAAATTGCTTGGTGCTGATTTCCTGCTGTTTTTACAGTATTTTATGTCCAATCATGAAAATGTAAAAAAAATATGTACAGTGAAGATAAACATCCCCACAACATGCTTCACTGTAGGGATGGTGCCAGGCATCCTCCAGATGTCATGCCTGGCATACAGGAAAAAGGGTTCAAACCTCAGACCAGATAATCTTGTTTCTCATGGTCTGAGTCCATTAGGTTCCTTTTGGCAAAATACAAGTGGGCTGTCATGTGCCTTTTAATGAGAAGTGGCTTCCGTCTGGCCACTCTACCATAAAGGCCTAATTGGTGGAGTGCTGCAAAGATGGTTGTCCTTCTGGAAGGTTCTCCCATCTCCACATAGGAACTCTAGAGCGCTGTCAGAGTGACCATCGGGTTCTTGGTCACCTGCCTGACCAAGAATCTTCTACCCCGTTTGCTCAGTTTGGAAGGGCGGCCAGCTCTAGGAAGAGTATTGGTTGTTCCACTACTAAAGGAAACCGCTACTAAAGGATACCAATAAGAAGAAGAGATTTGCTTGGGCCAAGAAACACGAGCAATGGACATTAGAACGGTGGAAATCTGTCCTTTTGTCTATTGATTCCAAATTTTTGTAGATGAGCGATGATGTAGGGGAGCTTTGCTGGTGACACTGTCAGTGAATTATTTAGAATTCAAGCAGCCAACAAGTGCTCAGCATATATGGGAACTCCTTCAAGAGTGTTGAAAAAGCATTCCAGGTGAAGCTGGTTGAGAGAATGCCAAGAGTGTACAAAGCATTTCACTACACCCACAATAACATCTGCTAAACATGTGTATGTGACAAWTAACATTTTATTTCATTTTTGAAGCTGTCATCGAGGCAAGGGTGGCTACTTTGAGGAATCTAAAATATAATATATATTTTTATTTGTTCAACACTTTTTTGGTTATTACATGATTCCATGTGTTATTTCATAGTTTTGATGTTTTCACTGTTATCCTGTTATGGCTGCAGGGGGCGTATTGAAAACTGGAAAATATGTGCAAATTTTCAAACGGCCTCTTAATCAATTTTTGCTCTTACAATATGCATATTATTATTACTATTGGATAGAAAACAGTCTCTAGTTTCTAAAACCGTTTTAATTATTTCTCTAAGTGGAACAGAACTATTTTTACAGTCCATTTCCTATCCGGAAGTGAGATTTCCAAAATCGATGTCGCTCTTCGAGCCCTTGTCTATAAAAGGGCATGTCACTTAGGACTGTAGAAACACGTCATACGCCTTCCTCTGGGTGTCATGCGGAAGTGAGAGAAGAAATCAGTTGATTATCTCGTCCTGTATTTGAACACATCCTCTTTGAGTGAGTATTGCGCAGTTTATTTTTCTTTCTGGGCGGGAAGTAGCACCTGGACTCGGCTCCTGGAAAACACTCTGTAAAGGTGAATATGATCTCTGGCTTAGATTTTATTTGATACATGTCACAATATCATCCTAAAGTATGTTATTTCAATATAGTTTAATTATATTATTGAAATGTTTTCTGGACTTTAGACGTGATGCGACGCAATAATTTTTTCAAGATGGAGAGGTTAGCGTCGCACTGCCAGTGTGCTTGCTAATTCAAGAGGGAAATTGTTAGTTCTGGATCGAAATAAAGACATTTCTGAACAAAGGACCCCTTGGAGAACATTCTGATGGAAGATCAACAAAGATAAGGACCCAATTTGGGATGCTTTTTCATATATCTGTCGAACTGTGCTATGCTACCGTTTGCCTTGAGTCAATGCTGTTGTGATGTTAGCTATTGTAGTAAGCTAATATGACGATATATTGTGTTTTCGCTGTAAAACACTTMAAAAATCGGAAATATTGGCTCTATTCACAAGATCTTTCTCTTTCATTAGCTATCCACCATATATTTCTCTGAAATGTTTTATGATGTGTAATTAGTAGTTGACGTTGGTGTCTGTATTTTCTCTGGCTACTCCCGTGCGATTTCTGACTGTAGCTATGATGGTAGCAGTAATGTAAAACTGATTTATAGCTAAAATATGCACATTTTTTGAACAAAACATAGATTTATTGTGTAACATGTTATAGGACTGTCATCTGAGGTAGTTTTTTCTAGGTTATTTAGGTTGGTTCTAGGTTAGTTAGGTTGGCTTGTGCATGCTACTTGCATCCTACTTGTGCTGTGAAAAATGTCTGTCCTCCTTTTTTATTTGGTGGTGAGCTAACATAAATATATGTGGTGTTTTCTCTGTAAAACATTTAAAAAATCGGACATGTTGGCTGGATTGACAAGATGTTTATCTTTCAAATGCTGTATTGGACTTGTTAATGTGTGAAAGTTAAATATTTCTAAAAAGTATATTTTGAATTTCGCGCCCTGCACTTGAGCTGGATGTTGTCATAAGTGTACCGACCTCGGGCTTGCAGCCTGAAGAAGTTATTGTACAATGTAGAAAACAGTACAAATAAAGAAAATCCTTGAATGAGTAGGTGTGTCCAAACGTTTGACTGGTACTGTACGTGTTTGTGAGAATCTCACCTTTCCACAGAGGGGTCACATTGTGTAGCCCAAACTGCTTGTAGCCCGWTCTGCCAACATAAGTTGGCAGATCGGCTGTAAAGACTTCAGGCGAGTCCCAAGACGCTTGTGGGGGTCATGGAGCAAAACGTAGGCCAAACCGTTTGGACGCTACAGACGATTTTGTGAATAGACCAATCTTCGGGATGTCTAATGTTCTCACTAACAACATTCTAGTTCTGAAACCGCAGATGCGGATGTGCGATATCGGCGAATTTTATGGATTGAGACGCATCCAATGCAAAAACACATGTCTAGCTTAAACGGTGTCACAATAATAGTGTTTAATATGATTTTTGACTGACTACCTCATCTCTGCACCCCACACATACAGATAATTGTAAGGTCCCTTAGTCAAGCAGTGCATTTTCATACACAGATTCAACCACAAAGGCCATGGTGTCACACCCTGACCTGTCCTCGTTATTGTCTCCACCTCCTCCAGGTGTCGCTTGTTTTCCCCAGTGTATAAATCCCTGTGTTTCCTGTCTCTCTGTGCCAGTTCGTCTTGTATGTTTCCAAGTCAACCAGCGGTTTTCCTGTTCTCCTGCTTTTTGCATTCTCCTTTTTCTAGTCCTCCCGGTTCTGACCCTTGCCTCTTTCTGAACTTTGTACCCGCCTGACTATTCTGCCTGTCTGCCACACTGTACATCCTGGACTCTGATCTGCTTTTGACCTTTTTGCCTGTCCACGACCATTCTCTTGCCTACCGCTTTGGATTAATAAACATTGTAAATTAAAGAGAGCCGCACACTCTAGGAGCTCAGATGCAAAAATATTTAATTTACCAATGTTTCGACAGGCAAGCTGTCTTCATCAGGGTACAATCCTGATGAAGACAATAAACATTGTAAGACTCCAACCATCTGCCTCCTGTGTCTGCATTTGGGTCTCGCCTTGTGCCTTGACACATAGAGTTTTTCAAGAGCCTCACAAAGAAGGGCACTTATTGGAAGATGGAAACCACTCAGGGATTTCACCATGATGCCATAGGTGACTTTAAAACAGTTAGTGTTTAATGGCTTTGATAGGAGAAAACTGAGCATGGATCACCAAAATTGTAGTTACTCCACAATACTAACCTAATTCACAGAGAAAAGAAGGAAGCCTGTACAGAATATCAATTTTCCAAAACAAGCATCCTGTTTGCAACAAGCCACTAAAGTAATGCTGAAAAAAATGTGGCAAAGTTATTAACTTCTTGTACTGAATACAAATGTTTTTCTCCACCATTTTACTTCAGAAAGTATTCATACCCCTTGACTTATTCCACTAACTGCTAGCTTGCCTGCACCGGTCTGCTAACTGCTAGCTTGCCTGCCCCGGTCTGCTAACTGCTAGCCCCTGCTAACTGCTTGCTTGCTAACCCGGTCTGCTAACTCCTAGCTTGCCAGCCCCGGTCTGCTAACTGCTAGCTTGTTTAGCCCCAGCCTACTAACTGTTAGCTTGTTAGCATCGGCCTGCTAACTGTCTGAATAGCCATGTCCCCAGTCAGCCCAACCACTCACTGGATCCATATGTTCACTTGGCTACGCATGCCTCTCTCTAATAGCTATATGCCTCGTCCATTACTGTCCTGGTTAGTGATTACTGTCTTATGTTGTTCCACCTCCTACATATGCTATGACATCACCTGGTTTAAACGTCTCTAGAGACTATATCTCTCTCATCATTACTCAATGCCTAGGTTTACCTCCAATGTACTCACATCTTACCTTACCTTTGTCTGTACACTATGCTTTGAATCTATGCTATCGAGCCCAGAAACCTGCTCCTTTTACTCTGTTCCGAACGTGCTAGACGGCCAGTTCGTATAGCATTTCACCGTACCCTTATCCTACTTTTCCTCTGGTGATGTAGAGGTTAATCCAGGTCCTGCAGTGCCTAGCCCCACTCCCCAGATGCTCTCATTTGCTGACTTCTGTGATCGTAAAAGCCTTGGTTTCATCCATGCATGTTAACATTAGAAGCCTACTCCCTAAATTTGTTTTACTCACTGTTTTAGCACACTCTGCCAACCCGTATGTCTGAGCCGTGTCTGAATCCTGGCTTAGGAAAACCACCAAAAACCCTGAAATCTCTATCGCTACCTATAACATTTTCCACCAAGATAGAACTGCCAAAGGGGGCGGTGTTGCAATCTACTGCAAAGATAGCCTGCAGAGTTCTGTATTACTATCCTAGTCTGTACCCAAACAATTCGAGCTTCTACTTCTAAAAATGCACCTTTCCAGAAACAAGTCTCTCACTGTTGCCGCTTGCTATAGACCTACCCTCTGCCCCCAGCTGTGCCCTCGATACCATATGTGAATTGATTGCCCCCCATCTATCTTCTGAGCTCGTGCTACTAGGTGACCTAAACTGGGACATGCTTAAGAGACTCTGGAACTGGACCATTCTACGCCCACAAACGTTATTATATTCTGTACTCTAATTTCATTATCTCAACATATAGTTATCAAAATGTAGCCCTTTAATAATTAATGGATAGTCAGATAAACAAAGAATAGAGAAGACATTTCCAGGTGGAAAAAAATGACTGACTTGGGGTCCATTGGATAGGCAGAGTAAAGCACCATTTTAATGTGTTAAGATGACAGACGGCTGATAGATATCATTTTCCACAACAGTGTACATTTATCTCTAAACAGTCCACCTGATGTGGAACTTATTCAAATAATAGACGTCACAATTCAGCTTGGGTGTCCAAAATAGATACAGTACATAGGGGTCTGCAGCAGGGGTGCTCCAGCTAGCTCATTTCCATGCACATACATTGGGCTACCGTATGAAGTCTCTGGTTGGTGCCACTTCAGAGCTGCTGCGGTTTATTTTACTTTGGGAGGTACATTAGCATGTAGCTAACTATGCTGAGCCTGTGGGGTGAATTTGTTGGGTGACCAGGGCCTGCATTTGAACAAGGTGTTTGTTTAGAGGCTCCACTTCTCCACTTATTATAGGGGTCGTTTCATGTGATTACAATAACTTTTTTGACCACACCAGATTTGATTTGAATGAAACTTTCTGTACATATTTTCTCATGGTAGAAATGGTTAGGTGACTTTTTGTACCTGAATGCCAAAATATTTAGGAGATAGAGGTTCTCAAAGGTGACTTTGCATACCCCGCCCTACCATGAGACATCCATGTCCTCATCACTGAAAAACATAAACAGATAAGTTAGATAACATTTAAAATATTACAAACAGGGTTGTCAAACTATTTTATAATTTCTTAAAAACATTGTTTTTGTAAATCACTTTTTTTTAACCTTTAACACCAATTATCTCAAGTCATTCTTGTTTTTCATTTTCACATATGTTGCAGCTTAGAACATATTTGACATCATTTGAGGTGTTAGTGTTGTGCCCGCCATCGGTTGAGACACAGCATACTCTTGAATAAGGATGGGTGTTATGTCAATCATAGAAATGTAATTCATAGAACAGATATATCCCTCAGACCACTGCAATGTAGCTGGTACATCATTCAATTTTGATTGAATTTATTGCAAAACAAAAATAATAATATTGAGAGCCAAACATAATCCCAAAAGTATTGAGAGCAAAAACATATACACTACCGTTCAAAAGTATGGGGTCACTTAGAAATGTCCTTGTTTTGGAAAGAAAAGCCCTTTTTTTGCCCCATAAAATTGTTTGGAAATACAGTGTAGACAGTGTTAATGTTGTAAATGACTGTTGTAGCTGGAAACTACTTTTAAAAATGTTTTTAAATGGAATATCTACATAAGCGTACAGAGGCCCATTACCAGCAACTCCTGTGTTCCAATGGCACAATGCTGTGTACTACTCCCTTCACAGAACAGTGCAAACTAGCTCTAATCAGAATAGAAAGTGGGAGGCCCTGGTGCACAACTGATCAAGAGGACAAGTACATTAGTGTCTAGTTTGAGAAACAGACGCCTCACATGTCTTCAACTGGCAGCTTCATTAAATAGTACCCGCAAAGCACCAGTCTCAACGTCAACAGTGAAGAGGCGACTCCGGGATGCTGACCTTCTATGCAGAGTTTCCAAAAAAAAGCCATATCTCAGACTGGACAATAAAAAGAAAAGATTAAGATGGGCAAAAGAACACATACACTGGACAAAGGACCTCTGCCTAGAAGGCCAGCATCCCGGAGTTGCCGATGGCGGGCACAACACAAACACCTCAGATGTGAAAAAAGGGTCTACGCCACAACATATGTGAAAATGGAAAAAAAAGAAAGAAATCGGATTGGCTATATTCCCGTGAAATTTGAGGTGCATGGTCGTGAGGGAATTTCCCATGCGAGTGTGTGGATTCCTGCACACTCCCACGCATCCCCCGAACACTTCCGTGATACAGGAATTTCTGGGGTAGTAAATTCCCAATAATGCATTAACAAGTTTCTTGAAATGTCCAGGTTGTGCGAGTAAWGTAAACTCTCAACTGCTTCAAGTGTGTGCCTCTACGTCATGTGTAGAAGAGAAGCCCAGTGAAAAGCCAACTCTCCTTGTYTTTTAACTTATTCTATTTTCAGGTTGTAACATTTATAAGAATGGTATTAGATACATTTTTATAAAATGTTCTGTAATGTGTTCATTCAAACACTGAAAAAGAGTGATACTCTCAAAGGTATGTTTAATGCTCTGTAAACATTCAATAGCAAAGCGCTGCACTGGTGGCTTGGCCACCAAAACAATGTAAAATTAACCTTGTGCTTGTATCTATTACAGGTTCTTGTGCCACTTATTAGGAGACTTTGAGGCAGGTGCATCTCTCAGGTTTACCTGAGAACATAGAGGGACACAATCTTGGAGAAATATGCAAAGAAGGGAATGCCAGAGGAGAAAGTGGGTAAGCCTTTTTGTGCAAGTAGCTTCTGTGTAACACTAGGTTTGTTACGCATGCATTACTCCTGGTCATTGGAATAAACAGGTCATACATGGCCCTATTACATGTTTCAAGCAAAAAAGTATGTTTCCTACTCTAGTTCACATGCCTTTTAGATCTGTGCACTGGATGTATCACAAGCAAAACTTGTTGCATACCTCATTTGATTATAATGACCATTGGGTAGGTGTTTGTGGGCGATACATCCACTGCATGGAGCCAAAGGAATCTGGACCCCATTTCAAACAGGTGTTTTCACAATAGTCCAATAATGACTATTGTGGGGGAACTACAATCAAGGAAAGAGTGATAAATGTCAAAGGTTACAATTCCCCTTGAATATCTCTCAATCTGGGGTTGGTGGGACTGAAGCTTAGAGTGAGAGTATGCATGACTTGAGACTGATTCATTTGTTTACTGTATTCTATTGTTTCTTCGTTTTTTTTTTTTTGTTTCTAGATGCACAGTCGAGAGTGCTGGCAGAGGATGAGAGAGATATTTGGACAGGAGTTAATGTTGACCTGATTAGCGATTAGGAGGGTGGCCTGCTAAACACCCTGGGCCAAACTGGATGACTCCTGTTAGTTGATCAGATAATCGTTGAATTATGCAGGTAAGCATGATATTCAAAGATAAAATGAAAGTGTTTTCGAGATAATCAAGCAGAGCACTGGCAGGATTCATCCAGCTTGGCACAGATCGACCTCCACAGGGGTTACTTTCATTTCAGGCCATGCTTAGCCTAAATGCAGATACTATTAGCCACTTTCTCCTTCTCTACTGAAATGAATTATCCTTCAAGAAGTAATTAAGTGGATTTCAGTGTTTTATTCAAGGAACTAAAACCTTGATACTGGTGCTTGAATTTTATTTCTGAAAACATGTAGGAACTCTGATGTGTGATATTAATGATAATACAAATAATTTCTAGGAAAGTTTTCATTCATCATTCACTGTAATTCATTAATTTAATTATTAATTGTTGATTTTAATATACCAGTGACAGCCACAAAGGCAAGCTAGCAATGACTAGCATTAGCATTCAGTGGGGGCAAATAAGCATGCACAACCGACTTGTGCAGGGTTGAACGCGGCTGGAAATTTCCAGAAATGTACACTTGCACACACATTCTCGTTGAAAATGGCAGATTTGGGCACTGATAAGAGCCTAAATTAGAAAGCAGTGGCTGGACCATAACATGCTACACATTATTTCAGAGCTCAAGCTCTGCACTTCACAGCGCTGTATGGGTTCTGAACTTGAGCACTGCACACGACAAGAAATTGCCCCCATCCGTCATGCTAATTAGGCAACTTTTGCAAATGTTCTGTTGTCTGAGGAAGGGAAATGCTGTGAATTGAGGGCTCGAGGGTATTTTTATTGAGGAGACGTTGMGGATTATAATAAATACTGCTTTGATGTCATACAAGCAAGCCAAACACCAAATGTGCACTTCACATTTCCACATCATAGAACTCATGTCATATACGTACAGTAAGTGTACAAACATTAAGGACACCTATGATCCTTTATTGATGTCACTTGTTAAATCCACTTCGGTCAGCGTAGATGAAGAGGCGGAGACATGTTAAATACGGCTTTTTAAGCCTTGAGACAACTGAGACATAGATTGTGTATGTGTGCCATTAATAGGGTGAATGGGCAAGACAAAAAAAWKWGTGCCTTTGAACGGGGTATGGTAGTAGGTGCGAAATGCACCGGTGTCAAGAACTACAACGCTGCTGGGTTTGAGACCGCTGCGCCACTCGGGAGGCGACATCCAGCCGACTTGACACAACTGTGGGAAGCATTGGAGTCAACATGGGCGAACGTCCCTGTGGAACGCTTACAACACCTTGGGGAGGGGGTGTTTTATTTACAGTTACAAGATGACAGGGCATCATACCCATGTTTGTTGTGAACCGAATGAGCCTATGTTTGTATATTGTGAAGAAAATTGGTCACGAAAAACGCACCTGAATGCACTCATGACTCATTTCTATGCGCACCAAAATGACGATCTGTTTCTCTGAATTGCCTTGTGAAAGCCTAACACTGTAAGATTGCATTGTTTACCTTGGTTAGTCATATTGGCAATACAACAAGATTTCAAATGATGCCCACCTGACCCAGATTGCGATTTATAACGGGTCGTTTTTGGATAGAGTCAACATCAGTAATTGTGAGATGGTGGGGATGCAGGGTTGTGTTGCAAACAAAACTACAAGTGTACTTGCTCTAGTMCAGCTAGGAGAGCTCAAAAAACACCTTTAAGTTAAAGACGCTTCTTTGAGTCATAAAAGTACATTTAAATTACTTACAAACTGTGCACACTTTGGAGAGGTGTGTGGCCACCTGGAGAAACCAGTTAGTCCTCTCACTCAAACCCTTGTCATTTTGTTTGTCTTATGTTGCACCTACCCCATATGTTCCAGGAATATACTAAGCATGTATTCAGAGTATTTTCAGATTTAGTTATCAACAAATGCTGTGAAAAGTAGAGCAAATGTAATGCACATAAAATCAACAGTGTAATGTTTKGATTTAGTATTGTCTTTTAGATGTGTCTTCAACTTTGGTCTAATCCTTTTCCCATAATCTCCAAWGTTTYCCCTTTCAATTGCCACCATGCTTGTCTGTATGCTTTTCATATTTATTCTGTAAGAAACATTTCAATGTAGCCCTACCCATATAGGCCAATTCCCTGGAGTGTAAAGAGTTAAAGGTAAAACAAATGTCAATTTTGATAAAATATAACATATTTTTTTCAAGAAATGTATACAATTGTTTGACAACCCTGTTTTGTAAGCTTTTCAATTATATTGAACTCAACCGTTTATCTTTTACAGTGCGGAAGACATGGATGTCTCATGGTAGGGTGGAAAATGTGTCAACTTTGAGCAACTCAACCTCCTAAATATGTTTGCAGTCAGGTCCATAATATTAATTTCTGACCACTTCTACCATGGGCAAATATGGATAGAAAGTTGCATTCAAATCAAAAAGGGTTTGAAATCAAATGGAACGACCCATAGTTGTCAGGCCCTGATCTGTTTCACCTGTCCTTCTGCTTGTCTCCACTCCCTCCAGGTGTCGCCCATCTTCCCCATTATCCCGTGTATTTATACCTGTGTTTTCTGTCTGTTACCAGTTTGTCTTGTTTGTTCAAGCCTACCAGTGGTTTGTCTCTGCTCCTGGGTTTCTCTTTTTCTCGTCCTCCTGGTTTTTGACCTTTTGCCTGTCCTGACCCTGTGCCTGCCCGCCAGACCACTGCCTGTCTCTGAGCCTGCCTGCCGTCCTGTACCTTTGCTCTACCTCTGGATTACCGACCTCTGCCTGCCTTGACCTGGAGTTTGTTGTGTACGTCAACAGCGCTTCCCTTCTTTTTTTCTACGACCCATAGTTAATGTATGCAAAAGTACTCTACATTTTTACAGTAGGTGGAGAGGAGCTATACTGTAGATTCAAGACCACTGATTGTGCATGTGTAACAGTTTTAACTTTACGTCCGTCCCCTCGCGCGAACCAGGGACCCTCTGCACACATCAACAACAGTCACCCACGAAGCATCGTTACCCATCGCTCCACAAAGGCCGCGGCCCTTGCAGAGCAAGGGGAACCACTACTTCAAGGTCTCAGAGCAAGTGACGTCACCGATTGAAAGGCTATTATCGCGCACCACCGCTAACTAGCTAGCCATTTCACATCCGTTACACATGCTTGAGGTGGTGGGGGTGAAATATATATATACAGTTGGCCAAGAATATGGTAATACTACATTAATATACAATATCCGGTAATCATAGCTGTACAGTGGCAAAAGCAACTCTCCATGGAAAGGCACATTTACGGGTCGAAGACTCCAGCGCGTAAGTCTGAAAGTACAATTTCTGGATATTTGTGGGCATGTGTACAGCCGTGGTCGGACCTGCACACATCCTGTACATCTCCGATAAACACTTTACGTGTGCCTCTGACGTCAGCTGCACTAAATCTTTGTCCACATCTGCCCACGTCTCTTCCATAAATGTCAGTAAATGATCATTCACTTGTTTAAGGTTGTGCATGCTTATTTGCCACACTGAATGATAACGCTAGTCACTGCTAGCTTGCCTTAGTGGCTATCACTGGTATATTAAATGAAGGAATTWGTGAATTATGAATTAATGAATACATTACTTTGAACTGTTTCTATTATTATCACACTTCAGGGTGCCTGCACGTTTTCAGAAAAAACATTCAAGCACCACTATCAAGGTTTTACCAGCACCTCTTGACATATGTGACTGACCAGCTCAAATCGGTCTTATGTAGCAATTTTTTTTTATACATTGGATTAAAGTAGACTTATTTTTGAGAAACAATGGGAAACTAATTCTGCTTTGAAAGTTGATCAACTTGTAAACTCACTTTTCATAAAAGGGCCTTTGAAAGTTTTGCTACCTACTGGAGAGCTCTCCTTTGTCTAGACCCATTCAGTATTTTGTTCACACCCTCTTAAGCCAGCCCCACCTGTCTCTTTTTAAGGATTCACATGTGAGGTCATGTGCTAAACAGTGGGTAGTGTAGTAAAGATTAAGTCAAAGTGGTAGCCTACAATAAGGAACAATTACAGGTAAACAAAGTGTTCAGATAAAAATGTTATGAATATTAGATGAGACTAACCCAGACACACTTGTCTAAAATGGGTCATGTGAAAGACATGCTATAACTCCCAGCCACATCCAGTGGCAGAAAAAATACTACATTTTCATACTTGAGTAAAATTATAAATCATTTAAATTCCTTATATCAAACCAGACGGCACAATTGTATTTATTTTTAAATTGATGGATAGCCAGGGGCACAAGGTACTGAAGTATCAATAGAAAACATATAAACCATTGCAAACCAGACAGCACAATTTATTTTATTTTTATTGACGGCTAGCCAGGGGCACACTCCAACACTCAGACACAATTTACAAACGAAGCATGTGTTTAGTGTGTCTGCCAGAACAGAGGCAGTAGGGATGACCAGGGATTTTCTCTGTGTGTGAATTAGACAATTTTCCTGTCAAAATGTATTGAGTACATTTGGGTGTCAAGGAAAATGTATGGAGTAAAAAGTACATTGTTTTCTTTAGGAATGTAGTGAAGTAAAAGTTGCTAAAATATAAATGAAGTACAGATACCACAAACTACTTTAGTACAAGTATTTTTACTTACGCACTTTACCACTGCCCAAAGGCCTTCACACCAGCAAACTTTAAATACTGTTACACATGCACTTATCACATATTATTCCATACATAAGTGAAGGCCATGCAACCTGAGTTTAAACCTGAGTGAGGTGCACATGTACAGTACATACACTGATGCATGCACCATGTATTTATGTGGTGGACACTATACGGTCACATGATATTGTTGTGGTATGTCACAAAATAATGTTATGACCAGATCAATATTAATTTTATACATCAACATTTTGCTAAGTGGATGCTCCCTACAGAAGGTGTAAATGGTACAGCCAAATGGTTACTTGCATAGTAGCAATATCAGAAACAGTGTCAATATAAATAAAATATATAGTATGTACAAGAACAATATCAATATCAGTGATAGACAAGGTAGTTATATGCATACAATCAGGGGTAAAGTGGCTGAGCAGCAGGATAAAAAAATAAATAGTAGCAGCAACGTATGGCGTGTGTGTTAGGAGAGTCATTTGAATAGAGGCACTGCAGATAGTGCTTATAACTGGTCCGTCCAAACCACGCATGAACAAGGGAATCTATATTCGGAGAGCCTGTTTCAGTCCTGCCATTGACTTTGGTGCAGGGCATGTGATGTCCATAGCCTCTTCKTCGCAAAACTCCCTGATCTTGTCAAAAAGATAGTTTGTCGAGCTGTGTCCAGTCCAGGTGGTGCTTTTACAGGCTGACCATCTATGGGAGGAAGGATGTCAGCGTTGCGAAGCAGCTGAAACCTGGTCCCGACAGTCCGAACGCTCCTTGGTGACAACACCAGGCTCCAAAGCATCAAAGATGTAAAACAGGGAATAACAACAAAAAAATCATTAGACATAACAACCCTGCACAACATCAATTCACCTCCCAAGTTTAGATAAGAATAACCAAATACAATTACATTTTAATTGTTTTAACTGAAGTGGCAACAAGTGGCAACAATGTCATTGAGAGAAGTAGCGACATATTTGCAGTTCTTCATGGCTAACGTTCTATCTTTAAAAAAAAAAAGGATTATCGAAGCATTACGAGCAGCTCATTTTATAGACACAAGATGCAACACAGGGGCGGCAGCGTAGCCTAGTGGTTAGAGCGTTGGACTAGTAACCGAAAGGTTGCAAGTTAAAATCCCCGAGCTGACAAGGTACAAATCTGTCTTTCTGCCCCTGAACAAGGCAGTTAACTCATCTCTCGGCTGTCATTGAAAATAAGAAGTTGTTCTTAACTGACTTGCCTAGTTAAATAAAGGTAAAATAAAAAACAGATGACCAATCCAAACTCATCTCTTGGCATGTCCAGTCCACTCATTATCTCAGCCAATCATGGCTAGCAGGGGAGGTTGTGTTCTTTCTCTGTGGCTAAACCAGCTAGGCTAGTAATTTAACAATTGTATTCATATTTACAAATTACATACAAGTTTGATATTAAGACACATGAAAGTTCAAATGTTCAAAAAAGGCATTTCTGCCCAAAAACGCATTTTGATAAAAAATATTTTCCTGAATCGGGTCACATAAACTAAACATCTCTTCGTTCCTTGAATAAACCACACAAATACAGTCCTTGAAGGATACTTAATTTTAGTAGAGCAGGAGAAAGCAGGTAATAGTATATGCATTTAGGCTAAGCAGGGCCTGAAACTAAAGTAACCCCCATGGAGGTTCAACCTCGGCCAAGGTGGATGACTCCTCCCAGTGCTCTGCTTGATTATTTTCAAAACCCTTTCATTAATCTTTCATTTCAAATTGTGGTGCTTACCTGCATACACGAGTTAAGTCACAAGTCATGCATATTCTTACATTTCAAGTCTGAATTTCACTTTGAAGAACGATTGCTCCAAAAATCCAACGTTTTTATTGCACTGCTTTGATTTATCTTGGCCAGGTCGCAGTTTTTTAAATGAGAACTTGTTCTCAACTGGCCTACCTGGTTAAATGAAGGTGAAATCAAATAAAAAACTGCCTATGTGGTCAAACATGAGTCAAACATTTTGTGTCAAAATTGACAACAAACGGTAAATAGGATCATTGTGGTCATAAAGTCAGTCTCGTCTAAAACAGAGTTTGGAAACTATGTGCGTCACAACGTGTAATTGAAGGTTGGGGTTGGATTACAAATGTCAACAATTCATGTCCCCTTTTGTTAAGCTCTACATGCAAATCACCCCTCCACCAACTTAGTTCCCCTTTATTGGATGAGCTTCCGTTGTTTCATTGCCACCAACGTGTTTAAAGGATCACGGCCGTGAGACGGAAAAGCCCTATGCGGATTGACCATTCCTCCGTTTTGACAATTCATGCTTCCAGCAGGATGCACAGCCAAATATGGCTGGCATGCCCTGCCAAAGGACCCTAGTACTCTACCATGCAGAATATCATCAAATCAAATCAAATGTATTTATAAAGCCCTTCTTACATCAGCTGATGTCACAAAGTGCTGTACAGAAACCCAGCCTAAAACCCCAATCGGCAAGCAATGCAGGTGTAGAAGCACGGTGGCTAGGAAAAACTCCCTAGAAAGGCCAGAACCTAGGAAGAAACCTAGAGAGGAACCAGGCTATGACGGGTGGCCAGTCCTCTTCTGGCTGTGTATGCGTTCAAAGATGAATCTATGGAGCCAGCTCTTGGAAGCTTGCAAGATGGTGTGATGGAGTCCTGACCAATAGAAAGGCTTGGTACTGACATCTCTGAAGGGAGAGAGACATGGCACTCAACACATCCCTCATATGGGATAGAAGGTGATTACGAATAGAGTGCAGCAGAAATGTCCAGTATTTGCAACATCCTTTTCATTCCATGTGTCAATGATGAACTCTGCCTCAACTTTGCCTATTTCTACAGATGGAAAGGACTGTATATGCTTTGGTTAGATGCCAGCCTTGGTCGTTTGATGCCGAGACAATAATTGGGTAGGTTTTATCTGACCTTTTCAAACTTCAACATAGTACCTGTTTATGTGTCAGATATTACCTATCCAAACTGTCATTGGTAATAGAACAGTGACTACAGTATGCGTGTATGTCTTCACAGAAACATGTAGCGCCAGCACAAGGAGACTTGCAAGATGGTGTGATGAAGTCTAGACTGATAGACAGGCTTCATGCTGTCATCTCTGAATGGAGAGAGACCTGGCACTCTGCATTACAATTTTACAATACAACATTTACTTGTATTACATTTTTTTWAATTATTATGGCAATAACAGCTCAAATAAGCAAAGAGAAATGACAGTCCATCATTACTTTAAGACATGAAGGTCAGTCAATCCGGAAATTGTCAAGAACTTTCTTCAAGTGCAGTCGCAAAAACCATCAAGCGCTGTTACCTCTGCTGCAGAGGATAAGTTCATTAGAGTTACCAGCCTCAAAAATTGCAGGCCAAATAAATGTTTCACAGAGTTCAAGTAACAGACACATCTCAACATCAACTGTTCAGAGGATACTGCGTGAATCAGGCCATCATGGTGGAATTGCTGAGAAAAAAAACACTACTAAAGGGCACCAATAAGAAGACTTACTTGGGACAACAAACACGAGCAATGGACATTAGACCGGTGGAAATCTGTCCTTTGGTCTGATGAGTCCAAATTTGAGATTTTTGATTCCAACCGCTGTGTCTTTGTGAGACGCAGAGTAGGTGAACGGATGATCTCTGCATGTATGGTTCCCACCGTGAAGCATGGAGGAGGAGTTGTAAGAGTGTGGGGGTGCATTTCTGGTGACACTGTCAGTGATTTATTTAGAAGTCAAGGCACACTTAACCTGCATGGCTACCACAGTATTCTGCAGCAATACGCCATCCCATCTGGTGTGCGATTATCTTTTTTTTTTCAACGGCACAATGACCCAACACACCTCCAGGCTGTGTAAGGGCTATTTGACCAAGAAGGGGAGTGATGGAGTGCTGCATCAGATGAACTGGCCTCCCCAATCACCCTAGTTGGACCGCAGATTGAAGGAATGTCAGCCAACAAGTGCTCAGCATATGTGGGAACTCCTTCAAGATTGTTGGAAAAGCATTCCAGGTGAAGCTAGTTTAGAGAATGCCAAGAGTGTGCAAAGCTGTCAAGGCAAAGGGTGGCTAATTTGAAGAATCTCTAATATCAAATATATTTGGATTTGTTTAAATTTTTTGTGTTTCTACATGATTCCATATGTGTTATTTCATAGTTTTGATGTCTTTGCTATTATTCTACAATGTAGAAAATAGTAAAAAAACAAAAACAATCCTTGAATAAGTAGGTGTGTCCAATATTTTGACTGGTACTGTATATGGATGAGCGATTTGCCCTCTCTGTCTTGGATGCCATGGTTGTCCTTTGTATGAAGATGTAATCCTCAGACTGTTTTTTTATACAACAGCCGTCTGTGTTCTCTTTTCGACTCCCTTCACATTTGCAATCATACTCTGCTTCCACCGGGCATTCCAGTGATTTCAAAATTCGGTCAACTTTTTCTGTGACAACAACACTGTTGATCACTGTTTCTTCCCATCACTGTCATCAGAAGACTCTACAATGTCTGGTTCAATCTGACAACCCAGATGTTCTAGCCGTGTCTGAATCCTGGCTTAGGAAGGCCACCAAAAAATCCAGAAATTTTCATCCCTAACTATAACATTTTCCGACAAGATAGAACGCCAAAGGGGGCGGAGATAGCATGCAGAGTTCTGTCATACTCTCCAGATCTGTGCCCAAACAATTCGAGCGTCTACTTTTAAAAATGCACCTTTCCAGAAGCTAAGCTAGATGCCCTCAATCTCACTCAAATTATCAAGGAACCTATCAGGTATAACCCTAAATCTGTAACCATGGGCAGGCACCCTCTTAGATATCATCCTGACCAACTTGCCCTCTAAATACATCTCTGCTGTCTTCAACCAGGATCTCAGCGATCATTGCCTCATTGCCTGCGTGCATAATGGGTCCGTGGTTAAACGTCCACCCGTCATCACTGTCAAACGCTTCCTAAAACACTTCAGCGAGCAGGCCTTTCTAATCGACATGGCCCGGGTATCCTGGAAGGATATTGACCTCATCCCGTCAGTAGAGGATGCCTGGTTGCTCTTTTAAAGTGCTTTCCTTTCCATCTTAAATAAGCATGCCCCATTCAAAAAAATGTAGAACTAAGAACCGATATAGCCCTTGGTTCACCCCAGACTTGACTGCCCTTGACCAGCGCAAAATCATCCTGTGGCATTCTGCATTCACATCGAATAGCCCCTGTGATATGTAACTTTTCATTGAGGTCAGGAATCAATATACTCAGCCTTAGCTTTCCTGACTGACTATATTTTTCAAACAGAAATTTGCATCCTGTAGCACTAATTCCAAAAAGTTTTGGGACACTGTAAAGTCCATGGAGAATAAGAGCACCTCCTCCAAGCTGCCCACCGCACTGAGGATAGGAAATCTAGGATAATTGATCATTTCAATAAGCATTTTTCTACGGCTGGCCATGCTTTCCATCTGGCTACCCCTACCCTGGCCAACATCTCAGCACCCCCTGTAGCAACTTGCCCAAGCCCCCCCCCGCTTCTCCTTCACCCATATCCAGACAGCTGATCTCCTGAAAGAGCTACAAAATCTGGATCCCTACATATCAGCTTGGCTATAAAATCTGGGCCCTCTCTAAAATGATCTGCCCGAAATTGTTGCAACCCCTGTTACTAGCCRATTCAATCTCTCTTTCGTATTGTCTGAGATCCCCAAAGATTGGAAAGCTGCCACGGTCATCCCCCTCTTCAAAGGGGAGACACTCTACACCCAAACTGTTATAGACCTATATCCATCCTGCCCTGCCTTTCTAAAATCTTCGAAAGTCAAGTTCAAATCAAATCAAATCAAATTTTATTAGTCACATACACATGGTTAGCAGATGTTAATGCGAGTGTAGCGAAATGCTTGTGCTTCTAGTTCCGACAATGCAGTAATAACCAACAAGTAATCTAACCTAACAATTCCACAACTACTACCTTATACACACACACAAGTGTAAAGGGATAAAGCATATGTACATAAAGATATATGAATGAGTGGTGGTACAGAACGGCATAGGCAAGATGCAGTAGAAGGTAATAGAGTACGGTATATACATATGAGATGAGTACTGTAGGGTATGTAAACATAAAGTGGCATAGTTTAAAGTGGCTAGTGGTACATGTATTACATAAAGATGGCAAGATGCAGTAGATGATATAGAGTACAGTATATACATATGAGATGGGTAATGTAGGGTATGTAAACATTATATTAAGTGGCATTGTGTTAAAGTGGCTAGTGGTACATTTTTACATAATTTCCATCAATTCCCATTTTTAAAGTGGCTGGAGTTGAGTCAGTATGTTGGCAGCGGCCGCTAAATGTTAGTGGTGGCTGTTTAACAGTCTGATGGCCTTGAGATAGAAGCTGTTTTTCAGTCTCTCGGTCCCTGCTTTGATGCACCTGTATGACCTCGCCTTCTGGATGATAGCGGGGTGAACAGGCAGTGGCTTGGGTGGTTGTTGTCCTTGATGATCTTTATGGCCTTCCTGTGACATCGGGTGGTGTAGGTGTCCTGGAGGGCAGGTATTTTTGCCCCCGTGATGCGTTCTGCAGACCTCACTACCCTCTGGAGAGCCTTACGGTTGTGGGCGGAGCATTGCCGTACCAGGCGGTGATACAGCCCGACAGGATGCTCTCGATTGTGCATCTGTAGAAGTTTGTGAGTGCTTTTGGTGACAAGCCGAATTTCTTCAGCCTCTGAGGTTGAAGAGGCGCTGCTGCGCCTTCTTCACAACGCTGTCTGTGTGGGTGGACCAATTCAGTTTGTCCGTGATGTGTACACCGAGGAACTTAAAACTTTCCACCTTCTCCACTACTGACCGTCGATGTGGATAGGGGGTGCTCCTCTTGCGTTTTCTGAAGTCCACAATCATCTCTTTGTTTTGTTGACGTTGAGTGTGAGGTTATTTTCCTGACACCACACTCCGAGGGCCCTCACCTCCTCCCTGTAGGCCGTCTCGTCGTTGTTGATCAAGCCTACCACTGTAGTGTCATCCGCAAACTTGATGATTGAGTTGGAGGCGTGCATGGCCACGCAGTCGTGGGGAACAGGGAGTACAGGAGAGGGCTCAGAACGCACCCTTGTGGGGCCCAGTGTTGAGGATCAGCGGGGTGGGATGTTGTTACCTACCCTCACCACCTGGGGGGCCCGTCAGGAAGTCCAGGACCCATTGCACAGGGCGGGTCGAGACCCAGGGTCTCGAGCTTGATGACGAGTTTGGGAGGGTACTATGGTGTTAAATGCTGAGCTGTAACGATGAACAGCATTCTCACATGGGTATCTCCTCTGGTCCAGATGGGTTAGGGCAGTGTGCAGTGTGGTTGCGATTACGTCGTGTGGACCTATTGGGTCGGTAAGCAAATTGGAGTGGGTCTAGGGTGTCCGGTAGGGTGGAGGTGATATGGTCCTTGACTAGTCTCAAAGCACTTCATGATGACGGAAGTGAGTGCTACGGGGCGGTAGTCGTTTACTCAGTTACCTTAGCTTTCTTGGAAACAGGAACATGGTGGCCCTCTTGAAGCATGTGGGACAGCGACTGGATAAGATTGATTGAATATGTCCGTAAACACACCAGCCAGCTGGTCTGCGCATGCTCTGAGGACGGCTGGGATGCCGTCTGGGCCTGCAGCCTTGCGAGGGTTAACACGTTTAAATGTTTTACTCACCTCGGCTGCAGTGAAGGAGAGCCCGCAGGTGTTTGGTAGGGGGCCGTGTCAGTGCACTGATTGTCCTCAAAGGGGGAAAATTTGTTTAGCCTGTCTGGAGCAAGACATCCTGGTCCGCCGACGGGGCTGGTTTTCTTTTGTGTATCCGTGATTGATGTAGACCCTGCCACATACCTCTTGTGTCTGAGCGTGTTGAATTGCGACTCGATTTTGTCTGTACTGGGACTTAGCCTGTTTGATTGCCTTGCGGAGAGAATAGCTACACTGTTTGTATTCGGTCATGCTTCCGGTCACCTTGCCCTGGTTAAAAGCAGTGGTTCGCGCTTTCAGTTTCACGCGAATGCTGCGTCAATCCACGGTTTCTGGTTTGGGAATGTTTTAATCGTTGCTGTGGGTACGACATCGTCAATGCACTTCCTAATGAACTCGCTCACCGAATCAGCATATTCGTCAATATTGTTGTTGGACGCAATGCGGAACATATTCCAATCCGCGTGATCGAAGCAGTCTTGAAGCTGTGGATTCAGATTGTCGGACCAGCGTTGAACAGACCTGAGCGCGGGAGCTTGTTGTTTTAGTTTCTGTTTGTAGGCTGGAAATCAACAAAATGGAGTCGTGGCAGCTTTTCCGAAAGGGGGGGGGGAGGGCTTATATGCGTCGGGAAATTAGTATAACAATGATCTAGGGTTTTTCAGCCCTGGTAGCACAATCGATATGCTGATAGATTTAGGGAGTTTTGTTTTTAGATTAGCCTTGTTAAAATCCCAGCTACGATGAATGCAGCTCAGGGTGTGGGTTTCCAGTTACAAAGAGTCAGATAAAGTTCGTTCAGGCAGTCGATGTGTCGCTTGGGGGGGAATATATACGGCTGTGATTATGATCGAAGAGAATTCCTTGTAGATAATGCGGTCGACATTTGATTGTGAGGAGTTCTAGATCAGGTGAACAGAATGACTTGAGTTCCTGTGTGTTGTTATGATGATCACCCACGTCTCGTTATCATAAGGCATACCCCCCCGCCTCTTTACAGAAGATGTTTGTTTCTGTCGGCGCGATGATGAAGAAACCAGCTCTGGCTGCACGACTCCGTTAGCGTCTCTTGAGTTAGCCATGTTTCGTGAAGCAGAGCACGTTGCAATCCCTAGATGTCTCTCTGGAATGCTACCGCGTGCTCGATTTCATCAACCTTATTGTCAAGAGAACTGGACATTGCGAGTAGTTATGCTAGGGAGTGGAGGCGATGTCCCGTCTCCGAAGCTGACAGGAGACGCCTCGTTTGCCCTTTGTACGGCGTCGCACAGGGTCGCCGGCTGGATCAGATCCATTGTATTGGTGAAGCAAAACATGCGGATCCGTTTGGGAAAGTCATATTCCTGGTAGGAACGATGATGAGTTGACGTTAATCGTATATTCAGTAGTTCCTCCCGACTGTATGTAATGAAACCTAAGATTACCTGGGGTACCGATGTAAGAAATAACACATAAAAAAACAAAATACTGCATATTTTCCAAGGAACGCGAAGCGAGGCGGCCATCTCTTTTTCGGCGCCGGAAGTAACCCAAGTTAAGATGAATTAACTAACTGTAAGTAGCTCTGGATAAGACCGTCTGCTAAATGACTAAAATGTAAATGTTAAATGAATGTAAATATGGCTTTGTAAATGTCAAATGTAGTAACACGTCTGGGTTTATAGAGGACAAATGGGCATCTGTGAGGCAGCTGGGGCCGATATTTGCAGTGGCACACACACACCTCCGGATGCAGGTGGCATTATCCTGTCTGGGTGAGGGGCCATGATATTATGGCTTTCTGTAATTGAGATGGCTTTTGCTTAAGGGAGGGTAGATTACTGGCTTTGTGGTTGAACAGATGCTCAGTGGTTGCCAGCAAGCAACAAGTCAAACAGCATTCATGATGGACCCTTTGATTATTTATGACAGTATTAAGTCAATACCCTCAGCATCCTTCTCTTTTCAACCTCCTGACCTTCCTCTCTGTCGTGTGATATGTTCGGGACTCCTCTGACTCAGAGAGTGAGGATAATGTCATATCCTGTCTTTTAAGATGAACTGGTTCATATGGTAGCTTTGAAAAGTAGTGCAGCATTTGGGGATTCCATTTTCCACATGCTGACTTCTCTACCTAACCAGTATGTCACCTCACAACAGATATAATAGTAAATTGTTCATTTTTAATCACCAGGAGAAGACATTGAGAAGACATTACCTCACACATCCCCCCCCCATAGTAATGTCACGATAACTAAGTTACTTAAGTTCATTTTGTTGAAATCTTTGCAGTTCAGAGTACATTACCTCCAGTTTGGAGATGACACTGTCACTGTTGTCAGCAGAAGCCATCTATTCGGGCTCAAAGGTAACACGGAATGACGGATCACACACCCGTTCCATTCGTCATTATCAAGTGTGAGACAATACCGCTGTAAATTTGTACCTGACATTTTCCAATTTCCATTTCCATTTAATGAAACTACGAAAAGTAATTACAGTCCCAATATAATACAATGTAAATGGATCAAACAATAGGCTGTGAGCTGAGCATCTGTAATGAGTCCTGTGTGTTGCTGGTGASAGAGTCAGGTGCAGGACAGCAGATACGAGTAAAAAAACGTGCTTTACTCAAAAAAGACAAATATACAAAGTAACATCTTGAGCACACACAGACGAACCGAAATTACAATAAATAATCACTCACAAATACAACATGTAGAACAGGGGGTTAAATAATAAACAAGTATTTGAATAAGTGAAGCCAGGTGTGATAAGACAAAGACAGAACAAATGGAAAATGAAAAGTGGATCGGCGGCGGCTAGAAAGCCRGTGACTTCGACCGCCGAACGCCTCCCGAACAAGGATAGGGACCGACTTCGGTGGAAGTCGTGACACCATCGTGACATGCGTCACTAAAATATCACAGTGGTTTAAACACTGACACTTGCCAATTGAAAAGGTGCCTCAGAACTTATTGCAGGGATAATAATGAATGTTCCTAACATGGCTTACACACAGTGTTCCCGTGTAACTAAGAGGCTCGGCTTTAGACCTGGCACAAAGTGCTAATACACCAAGGACACGTGCCATGTTAACAAGATTTTAAATAAGACGGTGTATAGAAGATGGACTTGAATAACTCCTCCTGCTACAGTTCTGCAAGCTTTCTCCTTTCTGAGCTCTTTCTTTTAACATGCTGCACAACCACATACAGTGGGGCAAAAAAGTATTTAGTCAGCCACCAATTGTGCAAGTTCTCCTACTTAAAAAGATGAGAGAGGCCTGTAATTTTCATCATAGGTACACTTCAACTATGACAGACAAAAAAAAAAAAATCCAGAAAATCACATTGTAGGATTTTTTATGAATTTATTTGCAAATGATGGTGGAAAACAAGCCAAAACATCACTGCTCTAGAGGAGATCTGCATGGAGGAATGGGCCAAAATACCAGCAACAGTGTTGTGAAAACCTTGTGAAGACTTACAGATAACGTTTGACCTCTGTCATTGCCAACAAAGGGTATATAATAAAGTATTGAGATAAACTTTTGTTATTGACCAAATACTTT
>NC_036848.1:19243667-19280397 GCF_002910315.2 Salvelinus sp. IW2-2015
TTCATGAATTTATTTGCAAATTATGGTGGAAAATTTGGTCACCTACAAACAAGCAAGATTTCTGGCTCTCACAGACCTGTAACTCTTCTTTAAGAGCTCCGCTGTCTCCACTCGTTACCATGTATTAATGGCATCTGTTTGAACTTGTTATCAGTATAAAGACACCTGTCCACAACTCAAACAGTCACACTCCAAAATCCACTATGCCAAGACAAAGAGCTGTCAAAGGACACCAGAAACAAAATTGTAGACTGCACCAGCTGGAAGACTGAATCTGCAATAGGTAAGCAGCTTGTTTGAAGAAATCAACTGTGGATAAATATTAGGAAATGAAGACATACAAGACCACTGATAATCTCCCTCGATCTGGGCACGCAAGATCTCACCCCGGGGGTCAAAATGATCACAAGAACGTGAGCAAAATCCAGAAATCCTACAATGTGATTTTCTGGATTTTTTTTTCTCATTTTGTCTGTCATAGTTGAAGTGTACCTATGATGAAAAGTACAGGCCTCTCTCATCTTTTTAAGTGGGAGAACTTGCACAATTGGTGGCTGACTAAATACTTTTTTGCCCCACTGTACATGTAATCAATCTGTAGAAATGTATATATCAAGGTTAAAATAAAACACAGTTTTATAAAATATAATACAAATATCACATATCTTTACACATCGCTCAATGTCAAACCCAACTGCTTCCTCTCATTGCCCAGGCAGATATTGGCACAATGGATGGGCATCTCGACCAAAGAATAAAACGTGCCACTGGCCTTCCTCCAGATCCCTGTGGGGATAACTGAAAGATGTGCTGAAAGGTCTGGTGGAGGTGGAGATCCATCTGCATAAGATGCTCTGTTGTTCCATTGTGCAAACTCTACTGGACGTTAATGGCGGCCATTGTTTGAAAACATAATGAGGCTAGATTTGGCTGTCCTCTCTGCTTTCTCTTCCAGACTGTTTTCCTGGAGTCGAATAAACATGGTTAAATGACAGGGTTTATAAATGGGCCCCTATTTTCTCTGGAGAAAGCTTTTGGAGACACAAAATACTCTGCATTCAGGGCTTTCTCTGTTTGTGCTCTACTCAAATGGTTCCAAATGTAGCACAGTACAAGGTCCATCTCTGCCACAGTGAATGGTTTAAAACCAACACACAACAGAACACACAACCCCACAAATGTACTCTTCCAGTTGCAGAAAATGGTGGCAGTGAAGGTTGGTATTAAAGTGTTTGGTAGGAGGGGTAGTACCCTGTGCGGTCATTCCAAGTTCAAAAGAACAAGAAATAGGATTTCTACAACCACCATCTCAGATTATTCTTAAATAATTTCCGTAGTTAGTAATAGACACGAGTAGCATTCCTGAAATATAATTTGATCTCAGAGAAATTAAGCTAATTTATTGCACCCGAATTGGCCACTTCCATTTATAGGATTCAGATAATATTCAATAAATATAGTATCCAAAATCCGATTAGGACCAAACTTCTTCCTACCAATAAATAATGACATCAGAAATCCAAAAGCCAACTATGGACCTCCACACCCCAAGCCAATAAAACTCAAACAACCAGTATACAGTATAAATGATCTGTTTGACAAATAGTCAGCCCACAGTCCTTAGTAGCAAAGGAGGCACTGTGTTATCCTCAAAGCGTGCGAAGAATGTGTTTAGCCTGACTACTTGACAAGTAGTATGTGGTTTGGAGTATTGCTTCTTCATACTGTGTAATGTATTCCCTGTGAATCTGCTGATGTTTTTTTTTGGGCTTGGTCAGATACATTTGTTATTGAAGTCGCTTTTGTTATTTACCATGTAGTGTGAATGTACCATGTTTTGACCACTGGATGCCGCTGTTCCTAATATACCGTCACACCCTTTTATCCATTCTGCTAATCTCTTGTGTTTATTGAACATATCACAGCATTTCTATTTACAACTTCGAGTAGAAAAAACAAAAGATTTGGCTCATTATGAAAATAAATTGTTTGGTCATTAATCACAATTCAAGCCAGTCCTCCATGAAAGCAATTAAGTTTGTTCGTCTCTTAGAAATMTAATACATCAACCCAACTCTCCATGAATAGTCCAACAAGTGTCCACTCTGCGAGGGCTATCCCTATGCAATTCTCATATGAAGATTTTTTTTACAAGCCCAAAACTTTGATGGGGAAATGGGACAGGGACTAAAATGTTGTGACAATCCTAATAAAATATTACATTGCATGGCAGTCTTATGTTTTTCAATAATTTGTGTAGGAAACTGCTCTATATATATTGTAATTATTGACATTTACCATTAAACCCAACCAAATACCTGCAAAACACTTTACAGTCTGTGTTTGGGACTTATACAATTGAAGACCCTTAGAGACCATGACATTGAAACCATTATAACCTTTGTAGCTTAATGGTTTGCTTGTTCACCAGGAATGGTCTAACAGTAACTAATCCAGCCATTGTTTAAGAGAATAAACCACACACAATGGGGCCATTTCCTGGACACAGATTAACACTAGAACCGTTAAAGCAGTCATTTGGACGGCTCATGAATGTCATTTTTTATTACTCTGCCATTTTATTTGTCATGCCCCCACCATCCTTGATGTTTCTTAAATAAGTTTATATAACACACTGTCGTTGTTAGAATCTTAATATCACAAATAGAACTGGAGTTATAACCAGTTTTAGAAGGGCATGTCATTTTTTGAATGGTTTTCCACTGTTGCCACTTCTTCTCCCAACATTTGAAAGTGCTGTGCCTGTCACGATCGTGTGGAGGAGAGACGGACCAAGGCGCAGCGGGATATGAATACATCTTCTTTTATTAGAACGACGAAGATGACCACGAAACGAAACACTTATACAAACTATACAAAACAAGAAACGACCGTGAAGCTACAAACRTTAGTGCACACAAAAAGCAACAAACGTTAAACATAGACAATTACCCACAAACACCTAAAGCCTATGGCTACCTTAAATATGGCCCCAATAGAGCAACAATACCAGTTCTCTGATGAGAACCAAATCAGCAACCATAACTTCCTAAACACTACACTCAACCATAGACATACCTAGCAACATACACTCAAACACACCAACACTCAACCAACACCCCCTATACCATAATCACCCAAAACACCACATACCCCATGTCACACCCTGACCTAACTAAAAATAAAGAAAAAATAATACTAAGCGAGGCGCGTGACAGTACCCCCCCAAAAGGTGCGGACTCCGGCCGCAAAACCTGACATATAAAGGGAGGGTCCGGGTGGGCCTAATATGCGCGCGCTCGGGTGCGGGACGTGCCCACTCCAGCATTGTCAATATCCGCTTCGGTGTCTCTGGTAGACTGGCTGACTGGCGGATTCAGCCGATCCCGGCTGACTGGCGACTCTGCTGCTCATGGCTGGCGGGCGACTCTGGCTGCCCATGGCTGGCGGGCGACTCTGGCTGCCCATGGCTGGCGGGGCGATCTGGCTGCCATGGCTGGCGGCGACTGGCTGCATGGCTGCGGGCGACTCTGGCTGCCCATGGCTGGGCGACTCTGGCTGCCATGGGCGGGCGATCTGGTGCCGCTGGCTGGCGGGCGATCTGGCTGCCATGGCTGGCGGACGCTTGGCGCTCATGGCTGGCTGACGGCTCTGGACGCATC
The DNA here is from genome assembly GCF_002910315.2 of Salvelinus sp. IW2-2015. Classification (NCBI taxonomy): domain Eukaryota; kingdom Metazoa; phylum Chordata; class Actinopteri; order Salmoniformes; family Salmonidae; genus Salvelinus; species Salvelinus sp. IW2-2015. Next base: position 19,247,330 of record NC_036848.1, read on the forward strand.
GGCAGGCTGACGGCTCTGGACGCTCATCGGCGGCGGACGGCTCTGCAGATCTGTCTGGTTGGCGGCTCTGGCAGATCCTGTCTGTTGGCGGTTCGGATCCTGTTGGTTGGCGGTCTGGCAGATCCTGTCTGGTTGGCGGCTCTGCAGATCTTGTCTGTTGGGCCTTGGCGATCTGTCGACGAATGGCTCTGGCAGATCCTGTCTGACGAATGGTCTAGCAGCTCCTGACTGACGAACGGCTCTGACGGCTCGGGACAGACGCGGCTAATGGTCGGGACAGACGATGGCTGCGGCACTGGGCAGACGGATGGCTCAGACGGCGCTGGGCAGACGGGATGGCTCAGACGGCGTGGGCAGACGGATGGTTCAGCGCGGCGAGATGGTGCGTAGACGGCGTGGGGAGACGGATGGCTAGACGGGGGAGACGGGGCCAGACTGGCGCTGGGAGACGGATGGTCAGAGGCGCTGGGGAGACGGATGGCTCAGATGGCGCTGGGGAGACGGATGGCTCAGATGGCGTGGGGAGAGCGATGGCTCAGATGGCGCTGGGGAGACGGATGGCGCTGGCTGGATGAGGCGCACTGTAGGCCTGGTGCGTGGTGCGGAACTGGTGGTACCGGGCTGGAGACACGCATCTCAAGGCTAGTGCGGGAGAAGGAAAGGGCATAGGACCCTGGATACGCACATTAGGCAGTGCGTGGTGCCGGCTCGGTGGTACGGGCTGGGGACAGCACTCTTAGGCTAGTGCGGGGAGCAGCAACAGGATGCACAGGACTCTGGAGACGCACAGAGACTTGGTGCGTGGCGTAGGCACCGGTGGTAATGGGCGGGAGACACGCACATTGGACGAGTGCGTGGAGGAGGAACAGGGTCTGGAACACACTGGAAGCCTGGTGCGGTGTGTAGGCACTGGTGGAACTGGACTGGGGCGGGAAGGTGGCCGGAAATACGGACGTGCAGGCGTACTGACTCCTTGAGCACCGAGCCTGCCCAACCTTACCTGGTTGAATGGTCCCCGTCGCCGCCCAGTCGGGGAGGTGGAATACGCACCGGGCTATGTAGGCGAACCGGGGACCCATGCGTAAGGCTGTGCGCATGTAAGCCGGCCGAGGAGACGCACTGGAGACAGACGCGTTGAGCCGGCTTCATGGCACCTGGCTCAATGCCCACTAGCCTACCAGTGCGGGGAGGTGGAATAACGCACCGGGCTATGAACACGTACAGAGACACCGTGCGCTCTACTGCGTAACACGGTGTCCGCCCGTACCGCTCTCCACGGTTAGCCTGGGAAGTGGCGCAGGTCTGCCTCGCCCACTACCTCTAAGCCACCCCAATACTTTTTGGGTTGTACTTGCGGGCTTCCAGCCTGTGCTCGTGTGCCTCCTCATATCGCCTCCTCTCGGCTTTAGCTGCCTCCAGCTCTTCACGAGGGAGGCGATTTCCCGGTTGTGCCAAGGTCTTCCATCCAAAATCTCTCCCATGCCATGAATCCTTTGTTCCTTGCTCCTGTTGCCACTGATCACGCTGCTTGATCCTTGTTTGGTGGGTAATTCTGTCACGATCGTGTGGAGAGAGACGGACCAAGGCGCAGCGGGATATGAATACATCTTCTTTATAGAAGACGAAGATGACCACGAAACGAAACACTTATCACTAAAACAAAACAAGAAACGACCGTGAAGCTACAAACGTTAGTGCACACAAAAGCAACAAACGTTAAACATAGACAATTACAACAACACCTAAAGCCTATGGTACCTTAAATATGGCTCCCAATCAGAGACAACAATAACCAGCTGTCTCTGATTGAGAACAAATCAGGCAACCATAGACTTTCCTACCTGTCCGGAGCAGCCAGATCGCCCTCCTGTCCGGAGCAGCCAGATCCGCCTCCTGTCCGGGCACCAGAGTCGCCCTCCTGTCGGAGCAGCCAGAGTCGCCCTCCTGTCGAGCAGCCAGAGTCCTCCGGAGCGTGCCTCGCTGTCGGAGCAGCAAGAGTCGCCTCCTGTCGGGCAGCAGAGTCCCCTCCTGTCCGGGCCCGCGGCGAGGGTCCCAGCCGGTGTCGGCGGCAAGGGTCCCGCACCAGAGCCGCCACCGGATGGATGCCCACCAGACCCTCCCCTATAGGTTTAGGTTTTGCGGCCGGAGTCCGCACTTGGGGGGGTACTGTCACGCCCTGACCTTAGAGATCCTTTTATGTCTCTATTTTGGTTTGGTCAGTGGCGTGTGGGGTGGGCATTCTATGTTTTGTTCTATGTTGTCCTTTTCTATGTGTTTGGCCTGGTATGGTTCCCAATCAGAGGCAGCTGTCAATCGTTGTCTCTGATTGAGAACCATACTTAGGTAGCCTGTTCCCACCTGTGTTTGTGGGTAGTTGTGTTTTTTCACCTTACAGGACTGTTTCGTGTCGTTCACTCTCTTTGTTGTTTTTTTGTCATTCAGTGTTCAGTTTATTTGATTAAATTTACTATGAACACTTACCACGCTGCGTGTTGGTCCGATGATTCCTATTCGTTACATAAATGGTCAAATTTGAGTGCAATCAATTAGATCAAATTATTCTCCTAGATCAAATTACATTTAAAAAATGATGTTTCAGGAATGCCAATCTTACCTGTTTCTAACAAACAAGAGAAGTGATTTCGGAACAATTTGAAATGGTGTGTGTCATGGCTTGTTGAAATGTTGTGGAATGAAACTGTGGGTAGATGGTCTCGTCTCCTGTCTGGGCTTAATCCCAGCCCTGCAGGGCAGCTGCAGCTCTATATAGATCCACACAACCTGCCAGAGCTCAAATGTCTGCTGCTGATTAGACTCTAGGCAAACACAAGGCAAAACTAATCAGAAAATAGTACAGAAAAAAGTCCCGCTAGCGGGACACCTGTCGACTGCTTCCTGTGAAATTGGAGGGCGTGCAATTAAAAAAATAATCATAAAAAATATAGATATTAAACATTTAGGTACAATCAAGTGTCTTATATCGGTTAAAAGCTTAAATTTTTGTTAATCTAACTGCATTGTCTGATTTACAATAGCCTTTACAGCGAAAGCATGCCATGCGATAGTTTGAGGACGGCGCCCCACAGCAACATATTTTGCCACCGGCACTGGCTTCATAAAATCACAAATAGCGATTAAATATTCAATTACTTTTTGAAAATCTTGCTCTGATTTGCAATCCAAAGGGTCTCAGCTACAACATGAGGTGTGGTTTTGTTATATAAAATCCTTCTTTATATCCCAAAAAGTCAGTTTAGTTGGCGCCATCGATTTGAGTAATCCACTCGTTCAACAGGCGGAGAAGGAATCCAAAAAGCTACTTCTAAACTTTGTTAAAACAAGTCCAAATACGTTTCTATCTAATCCTCAGGTACCCTAGAATGTAATTMAACTATAATATTTCATACGGAAAGAAGTATGTTCAATAGGAAAACGATATTAGCAGGTGCGCGTCCTCTTCGTCGCGAGAGCACAGACTGATTTCCAACTCTGAGTCCCAGTACTGAAACTCAGAATTCTTCCTTGTTTGGGAAGAAACAAGCCTGAAACTTTGAACAAAGACTGTTGACATCTAGTGGAAGCCATAGGAATTGCAATTTGGGAGCTGGATTTGGATATGCCCCTATACTTTCCATTGTAAGAGCATGGGCTCTCAAAAAAAACAATTATGGTTGTTTTTTGGGGGGATTTTCTCCTACCATATCTATTGTGTTATAGTCTCATACATTATTTTAACATTTCTACAAACKTCAAAGTGTTTTCTTTCCAATGGTACCAATTATATGCATGTCCTGGCTTCYGGGCCTGAGTAACAGGCAGTTTACTYTGGGCACGTCAGTCAGACAAGAAGTGGAGAAAAATAGACCCTAGCCTGTTAATATGTGCTGAAGCCATTTAAATTAAGCACCTCTAATCATGGCAACTCAGCAACGGCCACACCTGGATATCAAAGTATTAATTAGTGATGCACCGATATGACATTTTTGGCCGATACCGATATCCAATATTTTACACGCCAAAACAAAACGATACCGTTAACCGATATTTAATATTTTTGCAGCCTTTTAAGCATTCTAGTACAGTAAAATAGTTAACACACACAGATAGGCACTGCATCTCAGTGCAAGAGGCGTCACTAGAGTCCCTGGTTCGAATCCAGGCTGTATCACATCCGGCCGTGATTGGGAGTCCCATAGGGCGGCGCACAATTGGCCCATCGTCGTCCGGGTTTGGCAGGGGYAGGCCGTCATTGTAAATAAGAATTTGTTCTTAACTGTCTTGCCTAGTTAAATAAAGGTTACACACAAACATACACACACACACACCACACTAACCAAAAAGTTATTTTGTTGGCATTGACGTATGTCTCCAAAACTAGTAAAACATCATCCAAACCTATTTCTTTCACTTACTTGATGTGCTGTTTCGTTGTTCATTTGTTCAGTCGTTTCATTCTCAATCCAGAATTTCTATGGAATGCCGTTTGGGTCTTTGCATGTCAAAAAAGATACACATCAAATAACACTATTTGACATGTCAAATAAGCTTGTTGATCAATCAGGACCTGAATATGACTGCGCGTCACATAATAATTGAATGCGTTCATAAWTTTTTTACGTAGTTATTACACATTGACTACACTATCACTCGTATTTCATATGTCACAATGATTTATCGATATGTATGCTATGATGCTGGTAAAGTTGTGTCGCGCACCTACAGTGCTGGTTATAAAAAAAGATAGCTAGCTCATGGATGCAAACAATGTTCTTTCCCAAAAACATAGCAAAACGACAATCTGTTTCAGTAGCTATAGTTAGCTAGCTAACTATATAGCTAGGCATCATCGTCTAAAATAACCCTAATTTTTAAAACAGTTATTTGATTAATGGTGGTCGGACCCATCTATGTGAAGCTAGCCACAATAAGGATTAGCCACAATAGTGGACTTTGCGGTTAGCTTTCAAAATAAAAGTATGTCATTGACAGTGATGCAAATGAATGCAAATATTAGAATTATGCAATACTTTAATAGATCATACTAAAGGAGCTTGGAATGTTGTTATATAAAAATCAACAAAAGACAATCATTTGTTAATTTTACAAAAATCTGTTGAAATCACACTGGATGTATTATACTTTAGAATTGCATTGGGGGCATACAGCCTAGTGTATGGGGCGGCATGTAGCCTAGTGGTTAGAGCGTTGGGCCAGTAACTGAAAGGTTACTAGACACTGAGCTGACAAGGTAAAAATATGTTGTTCTGAACAAGGCAGTTAACCCACTCTTCCTAGGCCATCATTCTAAATAAGAATTTGTTCTGTAATAAAGGTWAAAAAAAAAWATATATATATATATATATACTTATTTCACTGTACAGCCTTACCTATGGATTGTGGATAAATTACATGGGGTATCAGTCTACTCAGTGACACTCAGAGAACATTAGCAKCGTAGCTCTTATTGCGGGACTCTGAAACAACTGAATTGAKACACATGTATTGTCAACCTACGTGTATTGAACTCTATTCCTRAGGAAAAACAATATTGCGTGGATGTTTYGGAGACTGATAACTCTGAGGAGGACRTTGGGAAAAAATATATTGAGTATTGAGTAGACTGTTACCGCATTTCATTGATCCCCAATCCTCAGGTAAAGCTGTACAGTACAATATGAATGTCAATACACACAATATGCTGACTGGGGAGATGATTTCACACATTCACAGTCCCGCAATAAGAGCTACAAYGCTAATATTTGCATAAACTCTTCACAGTTGTGTGCTGTGGGTGTCACCGARTAGCCTGATACCCCATTTTATTGCTTCACATTTCAACCTTGTTAAACATTATCTAGTCTAAATATGTCATGAWTCCACCAATTGTTACCTTCTGCATCACTTTCAAAGAGGTACTTTTATTTTGAAGGCAAACCGCAAATTCCAATATTGTGCCTAATCCTTATTGTGACTAGCTTCACAAAACAYAACCTGGTCAGGTTAAGCCTCACTAGCCAGATGAAGCTAGCTGGCTGCTTATAAAGTTAGCTTTGGACAACAGGGTTAAGTAGCTGGCTAGCTATTTATTTTCATGAACTGAAGATYAATTTCAATAGGCAAACAACAAGTGTCTACCTAGTTAAAACTTACTCATTCCTAACTCATGGCTAAGAACAGTGAAAATKAATGCAGTTTCTACTGGTCATTGTTTTCAGGCTGGTTGCATTGGTGCTATCTAGGTACCAAGCTAAAGCTAGCTCGCTACTCCAGAAGTTGCGGTCGAACAAATAATGCTTTATTTCCAACGTGGTATTGTAAACACATCATTCGTGGCCGGTGTTTTCAGACTTTTTTGTACAGCTTTGACATTGATACTGATAGTAGTGGTGGCGCTTGGCTTGCACRTGCAAATTCAGAACACACAACATTCTATAATAGAACTGTGTTATTTGATGTGTCAAATGAAAAGCTTATTTAACGCGTCAAATAGTGTTATTTGACGTTYATCTTTTTTGACACGCAAAGACCCAAATGGCATTCCATCATATGTCGTGAAGCTAATAGCAGTGACGCTACTACTGTGTAACTCCGGCAGGGCAACATCTGAACAATACGCATTTGGTAACGTTAGTGTGTACCGGTCCTCGACCAGTCGCGAAAGCCAACATCACCCACGACAGAGAACGGTTGATTGTCAAGGGCAATGAATTCCATTATCTTGGTGTTAATGGATATCGCCTTTGAGTTGTCATGCTGAAATTTTCTTACTCTTTCAAATGACTGCTCGACTTGTTGACTGCTCGATCCACACAGCAGACATTGTGGGCTAGGTTAGGAATGCTGTGTTTTACGTGTAGCGCCAAATTTTATGTGGCRTCATTATGTCATGTACCTACGTTATATAGGTATGCACATCAGCTTTGACATCGTTTTTTCACATCGCCGTTAAACTAGACATCGGGCCGATACCGATGTTGGCATTTTTAGCTAATGTCAGCCGATTCCGATATGTTCACTGATATATTGTGCATCCCTATTACTAATAGCTCCATATACAATGCCCCTCACAGTCAGGTAGTCTTGTATTCAAGTAACTGTATATTTAGTCATTCTTTATGTACYCTACCAGGCATAGGTCCAGTTCAGATACACCTTTCTTTTATCTAATCACTGATCTGACATTGGAAGCCATTTAGTGAAACTCAGTCTTTCCCCTACCTATTCATGTAAGATCAGTGATTATCTCAAAGAAGGACTGYATTTTCAAAGTATTCAAATTGGGAACCACAACTGGTTGTCTGTCTGGATTAAATATTGATAAAGTGGGCCTTGTGTAGTGCTTCAACACTAAATTATCCATTGGGTAACCTATTGGTCAACTCATAGCAACCGCTATCAGAATATTTTCAATTATGCTTTGAAATAAAGTAAATTCCATAGAACTAATAAAAAATATATATGCAGGGCCCGAATCCCAAGGTATGCCAGAGATAATATCCTTATACTGCCTTTGTGAGTCAGGGCATGGATGTAATTGTGTTGTTTGAGGTGTGTGTCAACGCCCTAGCTGTCAATGCTAATTAATGATAGCCTGCCATCGACYCCGGTATGCATTGCCAAATGAAACATCCAGGGGAAGTTAGATGTCTGTGTATATGCAGTAACGATTGCAAGGGCATCTGGGAGCAAGGCGTCTACCACCCCACAGTCATGGAGAGTCTATCTCGATACTGCATGGCTAACACTATGCATGCATGCATTTGTATGAGAGACCTGTGAGTTTGACCAAGAATTCTTCTATTCATTTGCTTATTCATTTGCTTCCTTTAGAATTATATACGTGTACAATTGAATCTATCACGCCAAATGGGGCATGATAGTACCAGTCAACGTTTGGACACACCTACTCATTCCAGGGGTTCTTTATGTTGAATATATTCTACACTGTAGAATAATAGTGAAGACATCAAAACTATGAAATTACACACATGGAACCACGTAGTAACCAAAAAAGTGTTAAACAAATCAAAATATATTTTATATTTGAGATTCTTCAAAATAGCCACCCTTTGCACATTCTTGGCATTCTCTCAACCAGCTTCATGAGGTAGTCACTTGGAATGCATTTCAATTAACAGGTGTGCCTCAAAAGTTCATCTGTGGAATTTCTTTCCACTTCTCAAAATCCACTGTTCAGAGGAGACTGCATGATTCAGGCCTTCATGGTCGAATTGCTGCAAAGAAACCACTACTAAAGGACACCAATAAGAACAAGAGACGTGCTTGGGCCAAGAAACACGAGCAATGGACATTAGACCAGTAGAAATATATCCTTTGGTCTGATCAGTCCAAATTTGAGATTCTTGGCTCCAACCGCCGTGTCTTTGTAAGTGAACGGATGATCTCTGCATGTGTGGTTCCCACAGTGGAGTATGGAGGAGGAGGTGTGATGCTTTGCTGGTGACACTGTCTGTGATTTATTTAGAATTCAAGGCACACTTAACCAGCATGGCTACCAAAGCATTCTGCAGTGAAAATCCATCCCATTTGGTTTGCGCTTAGTGGGACTATCATTTGTTTTTCAACAGGAAAATGAACCAACACACCTTCAGGCTGTGTAAGGGCTATATGACCAAGAAAGAAAGTGATGGAGTGCTGCATCAGATGACATGGCCTCCACAATCACCCAACCTCAACCCAATTGAGATGGTTTGGGATGAGTWGGAACGCAGAGTGAAGGAAAAGTAGCCAACAAGGGCTCAGCATATGTTGGGACTCCTTCAAGACAGTTGGAAAAGCATTCCAGGTGAAGCTTGTTGAGAGAATGCCAAGAGTTTGCAAAGCTGTCATCAAGGCAAAGGGTGGCAACTTTGAAGAATCTCAAATATAAAATCTATTTTGATTTGTTTAACACTTTTTTGGTTACTAATTGATTCCATATGTGTTATTTCATAGTGTTGATGTCTTCACTATTATTATTAGAAAATAGTAAAAATAAAGATAAACCCTTGAATGGATAGGTGTATCCAACATTTTGACTGGTCCTGTCTACATATAGTCTATATATATATATATATATTTTTTTTTTAATCAATGGGCTTTCTATGACAACTGCAAACTGTCATATGGTAGCATTACAGGATTTTATCCGGCATCTCAACAAATTGGTAGAATAAGCAAAGGAGGTGTCATCTATCCTGCTCCGATTAGTTTGTTCGAGGGAAGAGATGTTCTACCACATGCTGATCAGAGATGCGTTGTCGCAGCATGCAAACACAATGTTGGAGTAGGATAAAGAGGACATCTGCGTCACTTAAGAGCATTTGAATCTGGTTACCCATAGCACATGTGTGGAGGCGTTCGATGAGTGCTCTATGGATCTATCTCGGCCCCCGCACAGAAATTGAAGCTTGCAACCTATCACGTTCTATTTGGCCATCTTCAACAGACTGCAACCCACTGCAGATAGTCTGCGTGTGCTATTTGTAACCTCAATTAGAACATGCATTTATGAGATATGAATTGAGTAGGGAGACCCCAAATCAATAGATAAAACATTGGCATGAATATGAATGCAATTGTTGTAATTAAAAAATGATGTTTAAGTTTTTTTAAGTTTTCAAARCCAATGTGTACAGTCATGTTACTCACAGTACTATACAGTCTATCTGAGCCTTGAACTTGCAGTGCTCTGATGCTTGACAGGCATATTTCCATAACCTGTGACACCGTACTACAGCATCGTTTTTCTACCATCAAACCACAAAGGACTTATGCTACTCAGCATTCCTTAATTCATTAGAGCCTTTCCCCAAAGACGTATTTGCCCTCTCTCCAAAACACCAGTATTCAGATGCCTTGTGATCCCTGTCCTGAGTGGAAAGCCTGGTCTCATAGACTAGACAGAACATAGTAAATGTAAATCTGGAATGCTCATATTAGTACATACTGTATGTTACATTTGGTATGGTTAGATAAGAATTTCCCATAACCTTAACCCTTTTAGCAATCTCCTAAACTTAACCCTTTAAGCTAACCCTTCCCCTAACACTAATCTTAACCCTTTAACCTAATTCCTAAACCTAACCCTAACCTTAGCCCCTAACCCTAACCCCTAGCTTTGGCAATGAGCTGGATTTCATAACATATCATATGTTTTGAAAATGTGTAACTTATTGTACGAAATGGGTGATGGACATCCACAAATKAATACATACCAAACGAAATGTAACATATCATACGAAATAAAGTGTCTCGGATTTACATGCAAAATAATACCAAATGCTCTGAGGCCAATTTGAAATGGCTTAGTCCGATTTTGAGAATGACTCCCGGGCTCCTGAGGAGCCAGGTCTGTGTAGACATTCATTGGGCTAATCGTATTAAACTATAGAGAACTCCTGCCCGCAGGTCCATTCCCAAGCCTATTGCCAAAGTTATGTCATCCAATTCAATGTAAAGAACACTCCGAAAAAAAATGCTTTTGGGACGTTAAGCAGCTCTTCTGATGCACCCGGGCTGTGTCTCGGGCCTGCTATTTATTTCCCCCCATTCTATTTATTTGTCTATTTTTGGCAAATCTGATCTGTCAGATCTGCATTGTGGACGAGAATAATTAATCTTCGAGCGAGGAGAGCGTTTCGGCAGGAGACAAAGCGTTGGAGCTATTAGGACTGCAGAGGAGGCCAAATGCGCTGGCTGTGCAGATCGACGCAAATGACTTCGCCGGGGGAGTTGGTGGTCCCCTCTGCTAGAACTTCTGGCAGATGATCATTAGCACCTYGGGTTTTGATTGATATGGCACATTTCCGATGGCAGGTGCACGACTCATCTAAACACCGCTGTCCCTGATGATTAATCTCATTTTAAGATGCATCTGGAGAAGTAGACTCACTCAAGACGAGCACGTGTCATTTAAAGAGTACTCTGGAATTGGCAGATTAAGCATTTATGACAATATTACAGGACAGAGATTTGGGACTACAGTACAGAGAGAATCTGACACAAACAACATATTAACTGAGGAGGTGCTTAAGGTGTTCTGAACATTGACAGATGCCTGATTATGAAGACCCCCCCCCCCCCCGGCAAGTAGGTCAAGGTCGATGAGAAAAAAAATACTTTTGGATCTTCACAGACATTTTAGATAGCTTTCCTGTGTTTATACTGATTCTAAATTTCACAGTTGAATTTAAAGTTAACTTTAAGGTTGTTTTTGCTCTTGATAAGCAGTCAACACTGAACGGTACAGAATGGCTCTATTAATTTGAAAAGCTGTACATCCATTTCACAGAGTCTAAGGCGATTGTGCTGTAGTTTTATTTAATACGGTTTAGGATGAAGAACAGCTCAGTTCAGTCTTAAGACAGATTCTTTCATTTGGGTAATATTTTTAGTTAGGCAGGCAAGTCATGAAACTATGTCTGATTCTTAATTGAAATGGAATATGGCCTTGTCATATGTGGTTAATTTGCTATTTTAATCCCAAGAAAGCATTTGAATATGGCATAACGTTCGATCGAAGATGCTTACCCAAAACTCAATCTCCTCAACCAGGACACTTCTTTGAGTTTTTTAAAATTGCCTGCCATTTCATTACTAATGCACTGATGGAAATATGTTTTGAAAACCAGAAGCGTCTACCTGTGATTTCAATTGATGAGATGCATTTCTTATGGGATGGTGACTGAGGGTTTCTTGGAAACCACACTTGCTTCCACTGCAAGTGTATACGATAATGTGTTCAGTTGATGTCACCTTGACATTGCACTGAACCCTGCTTGGGTAACAATGTGAAAGGGGGAATAGAATTGCACGGAGTTTCTATATAAACCAGATAACTGTACAGCATCAGAACGTTATATTTCAAACACAGAGAGAGAGGGTGGCAGAGGAGTAGAGAAAGAGAAATGTCAGCCGGTTTAATGCCATCATAGCTGAAGATCTTTATCAGAACAGAGAGTGTACGATCAACCTTTGTTCCTATCCCACTTGACCTCCATAACATTCTCCTAGAATCTCTAGAAAGACAGCCAAACATCAAACACAGCTATCTGAAACTATCTCGCAAGTTGTTGATGTCTGCCCTTTGCCAAAGAGAATGACACATCCTTTTCCTCTATCTCAACCATCTCAGGAATGGCCCTCTAGGCATTAAAATGTGACATGGGAAGACTTTGCCACCAGCCTCTGCCCATCGCCTATACCCAATCAATGTGTGGCACCCATACGGGCATAAGGGAACATGCGTGTCACATTGGATTCCCTGGCAGAAGTGAGTCACAGATGTTTCTTCTGTGACGTGACATAACAGTCAATTCCTACAGGCATGTGGTGGGCCGAACGGCCCAGCTCAAGTCCAAGATGACACAAAATGGCAGCTGAAACGCAATGCCCTCTACACTCTAATACGATCTTACAGTAAACTACCGAAGTCAATAAGGCAGATTTGTTCATGAGCACTAATATGGATCTGAAATTATGACATGTTGGCTGACTGGCTAAAAATTCATGAAATGTAGCTGATGCTTGATGCCATGCTTTTTCTTACTTCTTCTGTGACTGCTCTCTATTTATATAATACTGTACAGATGTAGGATCTTAATTTGAGCCAAGTTGCATCACTGTCTTAAATGGCAACTGTTCGGCATCTGAACGCAAGGCACTACAGAGGGTAGTGCGTACGGTCCAGTACATCACTGGGGCCAAGCTTCCTGCCATCCAGTACCTCTATACCAGGCGGTGTCAGAGGAAGGCCCTAAAAATTGTCAAAGCCTCCAACAACCCTAGTCATAGACTGTTCTCTCTGCTACCACACGGCAAGCCGTACCAGAGCGCTAAGTCTAGGTCCAAAATGCTCCTTAAAAGCTACCCCAAAGCCATAAGACTCATGAACAGCTAATCAAAGGGCTACCCAGACTATTTGAATTGCCCTCCTGCCCTCTTTTACGCTGCTGCTACTCTGTTTATTATCTATGCATAGTCACTTTAGCTCTACCTACATGTATATAGCCTCGCTATTGTTATTTTACTGCTGAAATGGGATCTGAGGGTCAATAAAAAAWATATATATATTATTTTTTTATTTCACCTTTATTTAACCATGTAGGCCAGTTGAGAACAAGTTCTCATTTACAACTGTGATCTGGCCAAGATAAAGCACAGCGGTGCGACAAAAACAACAACACAGAGTTACACATAAACAAATGTAACAGTTAATAATACAATCTGTGTACAGTGTGCGCAAATGTAGAAGAGTAGGGAGGTAAGTTAATAAATAGGCCATAGAGGTGAAATAATTACAATTTAGCATTAACACTGGAGTGATAGATGATGATGTGCAAGTAGAGATTCTGGGGTGCAAAAGAGCAAGAAGATAAAATAACAATATGGGGGATGACGTGTGCTATTTACAGATTGGTGTACAGGTACAGTGATCGGTAAGCTGCTCTGACAGCTGATGCTTAAAGTTAGAGAGTGAGATATAACTCTCCAGCTTCAGTGATTTTTGCAATTCGTTCCAGTCATTGGCAGCAGAGAACTGGAAGGAAAGGCGGCCAAAGGAAGTGTTGGCTTTGGGGATGACCAGTGAAATATACCTGTTGGAGCGCGTTCTACGGGTAGGTGTTGCTATGGTAACCAGTTAGCTTAGATAAGGCGGGGCTTTACCTAGCAAAGACTCATRGATGACCTGGAGCCAGTGGTTTTGGCGACARATATGTAGTGGACAAGGTCTTTCCCCAGGCAAACAGCTATTTTAAGGATTATTTTTGGTGATTTCCTGACCCAGACTGCTGCATATTATGTGAAAATAAAATCGATTATTTTGTATGCTGTCAACTTTCAACAGTTCAACTCTCTCTATGAGACATGGACGCAGGCACGCCCGCACGCCCGCACACACACACCACACACACACACACACACACACACACACCACACCACACACACACACACACACACAACACACACCACACAACACACACACACACACACCACACACACACACACAACACACACACACACACACACACACACACACCCACACACACACACACACACCACACACACACACCACACACACACACACACACACCACACACAACACACACACACACACACACACACACACACCTAGAAAAGTTAACCTGTGGTTACTTTGATGGAATATTTTTTTTCTCTCTTTCTCCATGGGTTTCCTCTTTCAAAGTCCTCTTGTGTATTTCCCATCCTTTCATGGTAGGCTGAGCTTTTCAGGCATTGTCAAGCTTGTTTAAATATTTAATAGGAATTGGGAAAGAAACAAAGAGACCAAGTTGAGGGCAGAGTCCCTCCTCAGAAACCTAAGGTATATTTCCCATGAAATGGTGTGCAATGAAGTAGAATAAAACTAAGGCTTTTGTGTTTTCTGATGCATTCACTTATTTTAAACAAATTGTGAGAATTGTCCCCGGTGACATTTTAACTTCTGCAGCTTAACTTTAGCCTGCCCAGAATAACCATACCCATGTGGATTTGACTAAGCATGCTCACTTCAGCTTCATAAAACCAGACTTTGTGTTTCTCCACAGTGGTAAAAAAAATGGTTATTGTGTGTGGCGAGTGAAGTATTTTTACCTGAGTCTATATGCAACTGGTAACATGTTGAGTAAACTGGAGGCTACTTGATGATACTGTCCAACCAATTATTTTATGAATTAAAGGAGCAATATGAGATAATGATATGTYCATTTATTCTTGAAGAATAACTTATAAATGCCACATGAGCTTAGTTCAACTGTCTTAATCACAAYCCAATGTTATTGTAAACACACACGGTATAGCTTCAAAACATCATYAAAACTATCTTTTTGATTTCATGGATGGTCAGTCTCATTGATGGCTCCATCTATGATTTTGAGAGTGCTTACATTTCTCCAGCCCCAACCCGCAGCTTAGTATCAAAACCAAGTAGTGGGGTTGCCATTGGGCTGAAACAAATACATTTACATACTCATTATAAAGACATAACTGTAACGAACACGATGGGAGACAGAGAGCTGGTTTCAAGCGCAGGGCGCAGCAGGTGTATATAAGTAAAGGACCACAGGAGGAGSCAGGTAGCTGGGTCCAGGGGCAGGCAGAATGTCATAGACAGGGGTTCCAAAAAGGCAACAGTATAGCCAGGGAAAAGGCTAGTAACGTCATCAGGGAGATCAGGCAATAGCTTGATAGCAGGAAATCCAACAGGCATCGTTAGTGAGGCAGGCAAAAACTATCATAAACGGGAGGGTTACATTATAGGAACCCCAGCATTCCAAATAGAAGTGTGTCACAAAACAAACAATACCTCACAATGATGGGGTGCAAACAACTGAACTAAATAGTGTGTGATAATGACATACAAGTGTGTGAACAGGTRATCAGAATTCAGGTGATCAGGATCTGGAGAGTGAGCTGCGTTCAGGGGATCTACGTATTTGAGAGTGTGAGTTGGAAGCGAACATTACAATAGCATTATTTTATCTGATATGCGTTTAAATACAGTTAATATGTCCAAATACAGTTAATTGGCACAGCAGCACTAAGTCAATTCATGTCTTATGCCAAGACAATCATAAAGCTTATTAGAGAAGTGTCATTATTGTGATTCATAACATCTTCAGCTAAAAGGTAGTCTACTCTGATGACGTGGGTAATTGAAAACTGCCAGGCAACAAGAGTAAACAAATACAGAGAGAAAAACGAAGCTGGGCAATTCCACATGAATGAAATTACAACGAGACTCTGATTTTTCACTTTAAAATGTCTGCCAAACAAAAAACATTTATTTAAAAATGTAACAAACCATACAACTCTATGCACAAGGCGAGGAGAGGAAGTGTGTACTTGGGGAAATGCTGACAAGGTTAGAGTACGGGTGTATTTTACATGTAGGAGTTGGCATACTTGAGGGCAAAACGATTAAGAAGAGGTTATAAGAGAGAAATGTACCTCTGAAGTATTTACATAAATGTAAAACATGAATAAGACAACAGTGAGATGATATTCAAGGTATTTGAGCTACAGAACTTGGCAAGTCTTTGACTATAGATTTTGATATTAAAGAGTAGGCTACAGCCTTCATAACCTTGTACAGTACCTCTCCTCCCACAAATTATATTTTACACAGATGCAGCTCCCACCTAATGCATGGGACCAGATCTAGGCCTATGTTTGCATACCTACTGTAGATGGATCTCCTGTAAAATATCATAAGTAATCGAACAAACACCCAATTTCACCAACGTGTGAGCTGTACGAAGGCAATTAGGATTCACAATGCCCTGTGCAGTGCCACCACATAAGGGGGCAGTGCAGGACTCTGTGTTTACAAAATGGYTCCCCCTTCCGGTCAACACAGAGTGAGACCAGCACTGCTTCATCACATACTGTGCCTGCATCAAGAACACTGGCATGTGTCACATGTGTGACAGCCCATAGTGTTGTAGATGCAATATGTTCAACAAAATGGTCATCCATGATGCTGTAATCGTGTTCTGTCTATTATTGAGTGCTGTTGGGAAATAACATGAAGAATGGAGCAAGCTATAAAATCCACGGAATTACGGCTGCTCGCTTGTCACAATCCAATTACATTGTCACTGTTTGCTCCGGCTCAAATCTCAACTCCCCTAGCCTCAATTCATTCAGTGAGGTTAATCTCTGATTATGTTTTGTCTGTACATTTCCAATGTGCCTCAAATCCAATAGSAGAGAGCATTGTTAATAAATAATTACCTAGGTTCAACACTGTATGTATGTGCATAAGGAGCATAGTGCAAACCTGATTTTGAAGTTGTAATACTCTTTGTATCTTTCTATCATGAGCAAATCCTCCTTTATGTGTAGGGCCAGCTTTGGGCTGACACTCTACTGTGCAACATGGGGCATCTCATTGGGGGTTGTCGAGAGAAACTGACACTGGATCCTCATTGTGTGTGTTGCCCCCCCCCCCCCACCCTCCCCCTCAAAAAATGTAATTGCCAAGAGCACTACATAAATAAATAAATGCTTTACTAAGCAAGGACTTGACATGGAACAGCCAGCTAAGAAAAAAATGCTGGACACCTACATATTATTATAGTCAACACTCTTACCCAGAGCAATTTACCAGACAAACTTGAATTAAGTGCCTTGATCAAGGGAACATCAACAGATTTTTCACCTAGTCAGCCCTGGGATTGGAACCAGGGCCATTTAGCTTACTGACTCAATGCTCTTAACMACTAGGCTACCTGCCACCCCTAGTAAACATTGATGTAATGATAGTTTTAGTACTTTTGTACAGTCTAAAATTGTACAGGTGAAAAACAATGTAGGAAAAAGACTCTGGTGCAGACTTTCTCACTGTAAAGCTAGCCCACTGTATGCAAAAACAATTTGCGCCAAAGAGACCTCCAGGAATTGGATCCAAAGTTAAACTKGTACTGTTATACTCAAAAACGAATTTGTCTCAGAGCTAGTTGGCCGTCTGAGAAAATACATTTTATTTCCCTTCAAAAATCACTTGAACCCGCTTAGCTATCATTGGCAGCCCCTAGTCAGACAGCCCAAACTGGGGTTATTCACTTTGAGGGCGCTAGATTGGCTTCTCTGGAGCTAACTGATATGGACCAGGGCCCAATTTTCTTTGGCTAATTAGTTTGGCTACCATATCAGTGCCAGTCCTTATCAGCCACGGGGGCCTTGTGTTTTCTCTTTCTCCAAACCAGAAACACTGTTAGACAGCTCGGCCTGAGCTGAGTCCACAGACTGACATGTCTTTCTGTGTATTTATATRTCCTCATAGTTGTGCTAAAATTAGTGCTATTTGTCAAGGTAGCGCCTTGCCAAAATATTCACATGAAGAAAAAAACCAAACAGGTCTTGCGCTTTTGAAAATTACTGCCATCTTTGCTAAATTTCGAGAACATGACTACCTTACTCTGGGAGTGAGAAATCAGTTAGTTTGTCACACCAATGCTACCCACTAAATGCAAACCAAAAGGCTGTTAGTACATTTCCTTTAAAGTGTGTCTGTGGAAAGTTGAGACAAACCATTTCTACAGGAACAAGGGTGTTACTAGTGTAGACTTGAATTCAGTACCCTATAGTTCGCTATACATTTGTGGGAAGGCTATTAGTTAGTACTATCCAGATATTCACATAAGTTTATAGTCATATAAAACAAAACAAATTCCAGATCCCAGTGAACCACTCTACTATCACCCAAGCTGATTTCTTTATGTCTAATTCATCCACCCTGAACTGAACATATCCCACTGAGTAAAACCCCTTACAAAGTTAATTCAGTGCTTTTGACATATCAAATGAACCACAGTCTAATTYGTGTGATCCGCAGAGATAGCAGGTAGTAGTCTGTGTAGTGTAGTCATTAAAAATGCACTGCTGCTCTCTCAATGGCGGCTCAGTCACATACAGTCATGCAGAGCCCTTTGGTAATTTAATCACATYCAGTACTTTCCAGTTTATAGCAACATGGGCTAAGGATAAATGATTAAGTGCATACATACAGTATTTGCCTCAGGTATTCTCTCAAGGCTAGAGAGTTTTTATCATACAGTTGTATGCATTACATTGTCTGAATTTCTATTTCTTCATAGCCTATTTAGGTGTACACAGAGTGAATAGAGGTTTACCCTTTAAAGCACATCTCATGATAAATTGTCAATTTAAAGATCACTGTAACTGTAATCCGTTACGTTACCAGGAATCAGATAACAAACAAAAAGTAGGTGATTACTTCTTGGTTGACTTTTAAATTCAGAAAGGATGTTTGCTTGAGTCTGACCACAACTATGATGACACATCAAATGCGTTTGATGGATCCTTTTTGTCTTTATTCTAAGGGGAATTAATCCAAAAGTAACTCAAAGTAATTAGGTTACGTTACTGAGTTTGCAACCTGGACTCCGTAGTAGTTGTAACATAGTAACCATAAATCCAGCACATGCCAATTAGTATGATATGTTATGTTTCGTATAGTATGTGTTAATTTCTGGATATCCATCATCCATTTCGAATGATAAGTTACGAATTACAATATGTTTGATATGTAATGAAGTTTGTAAAATGTTTTGTGGCTAACGTTAGCTACGTGGCTAACACTAAGGTTAGCTAGGTGGCTAACATTACCTAAACTAGGGATTATGGGTTAAGTTTAGGGTTAAGCTTAGGGTTTGTTACATCTGCGCCTGCCACGCCCTCTACTACATCCTGTGTCTCCCTAACCTGCCGCCACTCCCGATGTGCTCTCTCCCTCTTCCTCTGTGTGTGTGTGTGTGTGTGTGTGTGTGTGTGTGTGTGTGTGTGTGTGTGTGTGTGTGTGTGTGTGTGTGTGGGTGTGTGTGTGTGTGTGGGGTGGGGGGGGGTGGGGGCAGAGACAGGTGTGCTGGAGGCAGAGCAGATCCCCACCAGCTGCAACCTGTTCCATAATCAAGACCTCTACAAATACTCAGCCCTGCCACTTCCACACTTACAGATCGTAACCTCTGCTTAGTCAGTCTGCGTTTTTTTGCCATTTGTTCCTGATTAGGATCCTGTTTTCGTGTTATGCCTGTTTTCCCTTGCCTGATGCTGTTTTGCTAATTGCTAATGCTAATTGTATTAGCCTACGTTAGCTCAACGTCCCACCGATCCTGAAGAAGTTTAAGCTGCAGCTGGCCCAGAACAAAACTACATGTTTTGCTCTTAATTGTAATCAGAGGGCTGATATAAATACTATGCATGCCAGTCTCTCTTGGTTAAGAGTTGAGGAGAGACTGACTGCATCACTTCTTCTTTTAATGTGTTGAAAATCCCAAATTCTTTGCATAGTCAACTTACACACAGCTCTGACACACACACACTTATCCCACCAGACATGCCTCCAGGGGACTTTCATAGTCCCCAAATCCAGAACAAATTCAAGAAAAGTACAGTATTATATAGAGCTCTTATTGCATGGAACTTCCTTCCATCTCATATTGCTCAAATAAACAGCAAACCTGGTTTACAAAAAACAGATAAAGCAACACCACGTGGCCCAACGTCTCTCCCTTATTTGACCTAGATAGTGTGTGTGTATGCATTGATATGTAGGCTACATGTGCCTTTTTAAAAATATATGTAGTTTTGTCCTTGAGCTATACTTGTCTAATGATGTTGTGTATTATGTCATTCTGTATAATGTTTCATATTTTGTGTGGACCCCAGGAAGAGTAGCTGATGCTTTTGCAACAGCTAATGGGGATCCAAATAAAATACCAAATACCAAAATACCTCATCCCAGTCTCCTCTTCCGAGTCTGCTCTTGGGTTCATCTGCTCCTCTCCGCGTGACAGTACGATCTGGCCCAGATATGAACCCAGCAGACTCAGATCCTCTCCACCAAACCCTCGCCAGCCAAGGCGACCAAGCAACATGACCAAGCCCTGAAAAACCTTCTGGAGCACGCCAAGGAGTTTTCACAGAGCCTTTYGAACCTGGAAGGCCAAACCGCCCAGAGCTCGCAACCTGCCCCGAGTCCCTCTCCTCTGCCCTATGAGCCGTTTGTTCCGACCCCCAAGTGTTACGATGGTAACCTCGGAGCTTGCAAAGCCTTTTTGGTACAATGTTCACTAGTATTTGAGCAACAGCCCTAAGCTAATGCTAGCGAACGGGCCAAGATTTCCTTCCTGATTGGCAGCCTCTGTGAAGCAGCGCTTTCCTGGGCCACGGTGGTATGGATGAAACAGTCTCCCATCTGCTCCTCCTACTCCAGCTTCACAGAGGAGATGAGTCTTCGACCACCCTGTCTGTGGTAGGGATGCCAYTAAGCGACTTCTGTCCCTCCGTCAAGGCTCCTATAGTGCCGCTGAGATGGCAATTGCGTTTCGCACCCTCGCACCCTCGCCACTGAGAGAATCTGGAATGAGGCGTGGGCTGAATAACATCACTGTGAAGAACAAGTACCTCTTGCCACTCATCAGTTCTGCTTTTCCCCCCCTCCATGTTGCCACGGTGTTCACCAAACTCGACCTCCGGAATGCCTACCACCTGGTCCGCATCAGAGAGAGGGACGAGTGGAAAACGGTGTTCCACACACCACTTGGACACTTCACCTGCTCCGAAACGCATGACAGGGTTAGGGTTAAGATTAGGGGAAGGGTTAGCTAAGATGTTAAGTCATTTCAAAGTAGCTAAAAATGTGTAAGTAGTTGCAGAGTTAGTATTTAGCGAAAATGCTAAAGTTGTCCATTAAGAGATTTGAAATTGCAACCTTTGTGTTGCTAGAACTACCCATCCTCCCAACCAGCCACCCTACTTTTGCTTCTGCCTTAAGTAAGCTTCTGTCTTATGTAACCATACCATACCAAACGTAACATTTACTTTTTACTTTTACTACATTACATCAAGTCTCAGATCAGGCTGGAGTTTGGGTAATCCAAAAGCTACATTACTGCTAAAAATGTTGGACATCTAACTAGTAACTATAACAAATTATATTTAGAAAGTAACCTACCCAACACTGCATACAGTATATACACTCCCTCCTCATGAGAATCAGAGAAAGAAATTAAGAATAAGAGAAATGATTTTATTTGGAAATAATATGGATTCTGAAGCCATTTTGGTTTGAGCTTGAGAGGAAAAAATCTTTCAAATGCCACCTGTCGTCATACAGGCCTACTGTACTGCGTGTTCAAATGTATGGTATGGTAGCTAACATACTTCAGGAACAACAGAAACATCTATATGTAAAGGAAAAGGGGGTCAATGCAAATAGTCCGGGTAGCCATTTAATTTACTTTTCAGCAGTCTTATGGCTTGAGGGTAGAAGACGTCGAGGAACCTTTTGGACCTAGACTTGACTCTCCGGCAACAGTACACTCCCTCCTCATGAGAGTCAGAGAAAGAAATTAAGAAAAAGTGGAAATTAATGAAAGGGGCTGACAAACCGAGACTGTCCAATGTCTCCTTTAATGTGTTTCTTGGTAACATATAGCTCTAGGGGGTCTCATGGACAAGTATGTAGCTAATGGCATAGAAAGAGAAGAGACTGTAAAATGGATTTCACGTCCATTAAACTTTGATATAGCGGATAAGTAATGTAGTTAAGAGGTTTTCAGGTATCCCTATCCGAGACCACCAGCCTCACAGATTTAATTTCCAAAATAAAGTGATCTGAATATTACTGTGGAAAAGCATAGTTCCACTGTGACTGCAACCTCGCTCAGTGTCTTTGAAGAAAATTGAAATTAGACTCCCGGTGAAACATGTGCCTGGACCGTAATAGATTGGCTCCCCCTTCCCACAGCAGCATGGCAGTGTTTGCCAATGTGTTCCGATTAAAAAAAGAAGACTTTGAGTATTGCTCCAAAGGAGCTCCCACTATTACACACAAGGGGGGTTTCAATGGTGATGGCCTGTTTGCAAGTGTTGAGGGAAAAGTGTCCAACCTTACTACCACCTTATCACCGGGTTAGCACCTTCCTCCTCTTATCTCGGAGCAGGGCTCCGCAGAGAGATAGGCTTGGAGACTATGTGCACTGGAGTGCAGTGGCAACTAGAGATCAGGTCCACTGGGGAGCCTCCACAGTCTGTAAGGCTTTTTGCAACTCAGAGCTATACCTAGCACTTATTCATTGATTGGGCATCGTTCCCTGGGCCATACCACTCACGGCCAAGAACCACCTAAGGGTGATGATCAGGTGATGCGTTCCACAAAGACATGATGGATATTATGTTGTATTTTTCATTTGTATTACAATATATACACAGAGTGTAYAAAACATTAGGAACACTTTCCTAATATTGAGTTGCACCCCCTTTTGTCCTCAGAACAGCCTCAATGAGTTGGAGCATGGACTCTACAAGCAGTCTACAGGGATGCTGGCCCATGTTGACTCCAATGATTCCCACAGTTGTGTCAAGTTGGCTGGATGTTCTTTGGGTGGAGGACCACTCTTTGATACACACAGGAAACTGTTTAAGATGAAAACCCAGCAATGTTGCAGTTGTTGTCACACTCAAACCAGTGTGCCTGGCACCTACGACCATATTTTGTCTTTCCCATTCACCCTCTGAATGGCAGACATACACAATCCATGTCTCAATTAAAACATATTATTTAACCTGTTTCCTCCCCTTCATCTACACTGATTGAAGTGGATTTAACAGGTGACATCCATAAGGGATCTCAGAAGACGGAGTAATTGAGTTCAAAGTTATGCTGGGAAAAACATTTCAAGTAGACATTTGTATTGTAGGCCAACTTGGTTTTATCCATACCTTCTCTAGATTTTCCAATGCATTTTTTTTACCTTAATAAAATAAACAAAAACTTTTTAGAAGAACTCCAATGTCTGCGAACCAGGAATGATCAATAGCTATCGATCCATTCTGAGGCTATTTCATGTGTGTGGCTCAGGGAAGCAACCCACACATGACATACTTGAAACCAAATGCAGTCAATAATTTCCTCTTGGAGTTACTTTTGGACATTTCACAGTAGTTTCACATGCTTTACTTGACATTGAGGAAAATGTAAGGGAATTTCTGTAACCAGCAATTTTACAGAGTAAGGCCTACTTGTTAGCTTGCTACAGCGTAAATACACTGTTTATACAGTGGGTAAATGCCTACTGTAAGTGTGACCTCCCTACAAAAGTGTAAATCCATGTATTTTGTACCCCTAAAACACATTTACAGTCAAATAATCACCTAGTCAGCTTTTTGCCTAGAAGAGCTGCGTTCACATTTCAACCAGTTTGGCACATCAAGTCGATTCACATTGAGGTTGTTCCTGTCACATTGGTAAGTAAGGGACAGCTAGTGTGTTATTGATTCAACATGCAGATCTTCAGAGGATTTTAGGCCTTCATAATTGCCTATCTGGTGAAGGTTGCTGGCACTGTAGTTTTGGTGGAACAGGAAATGTCATCCACCCACCCAAGGTTATCTGAGATAGACGAGTGGGAGGCTAAAAGAGAAGCCTAGTAAATAATGATTTGTGGTAGCTACAGTTGAAGTCAGAAGTTTACATACACCTCAGCCAAATACATTTCAACTCAGTTTTTCACAATTCCTGACAATTAATSCTAGTAAAAATTCTCAGTTAGGATCACCACTTTATTTTAAGAACGTGAACTGTCCGAATAATAGTAGAGAGAATGATTTATTTCAGCTTTTATTTCTTTCATCGCAATCCCAGTGGGTCAGAAGTTTACATACACTCAATTAGTATTTGGTAGCATTGCCTTTAAATTGTCTAACTTGGGTCAAACGTTTCAGGTAGCCTTACAGAAGCTTCCCACAATAAGTTGGGTGAATTTTGGCCCATTCCTCCTGACAGAGCTGGTGTAACCGAGTCARGTTTGTAGGCCTCCTTGYTCACACAAGCTTTTTCAGTTCTGCTCACAAATGTTCTATAGGATTGAGGTCAGGGCTTTGTGATGGCCTCTCCAATACCTTGACTTTGTTGTCCTTAAGCCATTTTGCCACAACTTTGGAAGTATGCTTRGGGTCATTGTCCATTTGGAAGACCCATTTGCGACCAAGCTTTAACTTCCTGACTGATGTCTTGAGATGTTGCTTAAATATATCCACCTAATTATCTTTCCTCATGATGCCATCTATTTTGTGAAGTGCACCARTCCCTCCTGCAGCAAAGCACCCTCACAACTTGATGCTGCCACCYCCGTGCTTCACGGTTGGGATGGTGTTCTTAGGCTTGCAAGCCTCCCCCTTTTTCCTCCAAACATAATGATGGTCATTATGGCCAAACAGTTATATTTTTGTTTCATCAGACCAGAGAACATTTCTCCAAAAAGTACGATCTTTGTCCCCATATGCAGTTGCAAACCATAGTCTGGCTTTTTATGGCGGTTTTGGAGCAGTGGCTTCTTCATTGCTGAGCGGCCTGTCAGGTTATGTCAATATAGGACTCTTTTTACTGTGGATATAGATACTTTTCTACCTGTTTTCTCCAGCATCTTCACAAGGTCCTTTGCTGTTGTTCTGGGATTGATTTGCACTTTTGCACCAAAGTATTTTAATCTCTAGGAGACAGAATGAGTGGTATGAYGGCTGTGTGGTCTCATGGTGTTTATACTTGTGTACTATTGTTTGTACAGATGAACGTGGTACCTTCAGACATTTGGATATTGCTCCCAAGGATGAACCAGACTTACATTTGGTCTTGGCTGATTTCTTTAGATTTTCCCATGATATCAAGCAAAGAAGCACTGAGTTTGAAGGTAGGCCTTGAAATACATCCAATCATAAAACTCATAAGTATGAATTGGAAGCGGTCAGGGACCCTCCACTGCGGCATAACCTCTGCCTGGGTCTGACAGAGATTTGGAATCACTACTTGCCTACATTGTGAGTGATATCTACTCATTAGCATAACATTACAATGGTGGATTGTGGTCCCTGCCTTAGGGATTGACCAAGATCAGTCTAATCTCCCTGTGTCAGCGAATCTGGTGACTCCCTGAAAGTTGAATCATGCCACCAGGGGTAGAATCAGTATGATGAGGTGCAGATGACACGCTAGGGCTTCTTACCCGAAAAGCTAGCTACATTATGAGCCCAATGGATCTCAAAAAGCTTTTGCCAATTAAGACATTGTCACCTACTACCACATGAAAAGCCCAATGTACTCTCACAAATGTTAAGACAACAATTTTCATARGAGGAAGAAATTAGGCTTCCCGCGCCATGCCTCCATATCGCTATGAGATTACGTCAATGTATTCCTCGGCTTTCCAGAATTGATTCCCAATTTCCAACTGGGAAATCCCCATAAGAATGTGTCTTCAACAATATCCATCTCTGTTGCCTTAAAGCCGAAATCCACGATAGGCGAAATAGCGCAACTGGCCAACCTAGGCGCATTTGTTATTGTTTTTGTTTTGAGTAAATGAGCATCCACCAATATGTTAAAAAGAATCATAGGAAATACTCTGCTGTTCTACTATGCCAGCAATGATGTCATAGGGAGAAAAAACATTGTTTGAAGTAACGTCTTTGCTGTTGTAATATCGAAAACGGACGTGGCAGTTTCACCGCTATGGACTCCAGCTTTAAACATGCAGAAAAACACAGAGAAAAGTTCCATGTGGTTTGAAACATAATTATTTTTCCAATGGTGCTCTCCTGTAGGCTCTTGGACCGTGCATTAGTCCCTTTTTGAGAAACCAACATCTTGTTGTGGACTCAGAATAACAACTACAATGTTTCACAAAAGTTAAAAAGGTGCCAGATTCATTGGAATAGCTGCACTATTTTGACAGTCAAAATACCAACCGCTGTAGGCACAGTACCCCAGCCATGTTTTATCCAATGGATTATACTTTTAAAAGGTATATATGTATTAACCAGCACTTCCTCAATCCTCAGGAGTTGGAGTCTGTATACCTTACCCTGAAAATGCTTCATTCCTCAACTAGCATTGCATCAGATGTCAGCCAAATCAACTTAATTTCTTTAAAAAAAATACGACATCAATACAGCCAAGTTGGCTCCCAACACTGGACACTTATCAAAATGCATGGCATGCCAAAATATTGCATCAGACTGACTCATGAAATAAGCATAGATCCCCTAGTCTGACATATCAGCAAAAGATTGTAAGTATTTAAATACCCATCTGGAAATGTCAATGTCCTTAAATAACTCTCATCAGAATTCGTAAATGGCGTATAATTTATGTTTGGATAGAGAGATATTTTTTTTTAATGCTGGATAAGTAACCAATATTCATTTAGAATACTAAAATACTGATGAGAAGCTCAATGATAATGAATAAGAGGACTGTATCTTTCCAGTATACTCCAGGCACCCTTATGACTAGCAAAGTCTATGCATGATATACACTGTTCTATTGCCAGAGAGATGTTCCCTGTGTCAAATATACACATGCAGACATCCAGGGGTGAGGGATTTTGCAGATACCAGTGGGGGCTGTGACTTATATGCATATTGCTCAACACATTTTTGACTTTGTCTTTCATCACCTGTCGTCAAAATGTGTGCAGGACTAAATGTGATACCTTACTGGTTCTCTGGGAGAGATAAAATACATGTTGTAATGCAAAGGGCAAGTGTGAATTACTAGCATATCCATTGAGAATGAATGCTGAGTTTMATTGTGTTTCCATAAAATTTGATCATATATTGTACTATCATACTACTATTACTAGTACTACAGAATTCTTTATAGGAGTAGCGCTTGAGAGCCTTTCCCATTTTGCCTGGGGGTTCTTAGTTTGTTTTCAAGGTCCATTAACACGTGCTTGATCCTTTACAATAGCTGAGCCAGTAGGAGTTATTTCCGTAGATTTAAATTCATCCCTCTCCTCAGCAACAATACCTCCATAAGCTCCACCACTTTGTATACTTCAAAGGCCCCAAGACTGAGCTTTCTTTGTACGTAAAACAAAGAAGGGATGTGCTTTTCCTTCTTTCAGGTTTCTAGAAAGCAAAATCAACACAAAAACCCTAAGAACTACAGCACAATTCGACATAAAATACACCTGGAAAAGTTTACTTTTTCTTTCTCCTTCCACTCCAAACTTTTTGAAACAAATCATTGTACAACTCAAGCTCCCACAAAGCCCGGCGAAACCACGGCTATGAAGCGACGGACGTGCCCCATCTTATCGTCTGCTGGCACAGCACAGATTAGTGGTGAACGGAATAGAAAAAGGGTGTGAGGGAGAAAGAAAAATGTAAAAGCTGCTCTCCCGTATTAGAACAGACAGTTGTATTAGCTTTCTAATAAGATGAGACAGAGCAAGACTGAGCCCAGAAAACGGGAGAGAACAGTTTCCTAGCTCCTCAGTTTTTTTTCCCTCTCCTCCAGTTTTTTCTTCATTGTATTTTCCCCCTTCTGTCTTTTCTACTTGTATCAGATTGTGCTGGCTACTATAGAAGAAGCATGTCATAGGTTTACCTCATAGAGCATTAATTATACTCCTTTAATCGTGGCTGTTATCGTCGCAAAGTTGAACCCCCTCGGCAGCCGCCGTTCCCCTGGGTGCAGCGTGATCCTCTTTGTGCGATGGGCCTTTATGATGTATGAGCCTTGCAACTAGTAATCACCGCAATACTAGGGATGCGTGGGGATGGGCAGAAAAACTCCCCCTCACACTTCAGTCAAAAGACTTTGTGATGGTGCATCTCCCTGCATGCACAGGGTCTGTGATGAGAATGCATGCCCACACTATGGTGTTGCTAGGTTAGGCTATAGCTGGTGGCATATACAGTAGACCAGTGTTTCCCAACTCCAAAAGCTTATACTGTATACAGCTTAGTAAAGCAATSGAAGCATATACAGCCTACTGCAGCGTTTCCCAACTCCAGTCCTGTCACGGTCACACCCTGACCAAACCAAATAGAGACATTAAAAGGCTCTCTAAGGTCAGGGCGTGACAGTACCCCTCCCAAAGGTGCGGACTCCGGCCGCAAAACCTGAACCTATAGGGGAGGGTCTGGGTGGGCAATTATCCGCGGTGGCGGCTCAGGTGCGGGACGCAGACCCCACTCCACCACTGGCTCACCCCACTTTGGTGCCACCTGTGGTGCGGGGACCCTCGTCGCGGGCCCCGGACTGGGGACCCTCGTATCTGGCCCCGGACTGGGAACCCTCATTGCGGGCCCCAGACTGGGCACCCTTGTGGCGGGCGCCGGACTGGGCACCCTCGCCTGCGGCCCCGGACTGGATGCCGTCGCTGGAGGCTCCAGACTGGAGGCCGTCGCTGGAGGCCCGGACTGGAGACCGTCGTTGTAGGCTCCGGACTGGAGGCCGTTGCTGGAGGCTCCGGACTGGAGCCGTCGTTGGAAGCTCCGGACTGGAGGCCGTTGCTGGAGGCTCCGGACTGGAGACGTCGCTGGAGGCCCCCGGCTGGAGAACGTCGCTGGAGGCCCCGGCTGGAGAACGTCGCTGGAGGCCCCGGACTGGAGACCGTCGTTGGAGGCTCCGGACTGGAGGCCGGTGCTGGGGCTCCGGACTGGGGACCGTCGCTGGAGGCTCCGGAGTGGAGAACGTCGCTGGAGGCTCCGGACTGGAGAACGTCACTGGAGGCTCCGGACTGGGGACCGTCGTTGGAAGCTTCGTGCCATGATTCCTCACTGGAGGCTTCGTGCCATGGATCATCACTGGAGGCTTCTTGCCATGCATCATCACTTGAGGCTTCGTGCCATGGATAATCACTGGAGGCTTCTTGCCATGGATCATCACTGGAGGCTTCGTGCCATGGATCATCACTGGAGGCTTCTTGCCATGGATCATCACTGGAGGCTTCGTGCCATGGATCATCACTGGAGGCTTCTTGCCATGGATCATCACTGGAGGCTTCGTGTCATGGATCATCACTGGAGTGAGGAGACGTATGGGCGGTCTGGTACGTGGAGCTGCACAGGGCTCACCAGGCTGGGGAGACACACATCAAATCAAATCAAATGTATTTATATAGCCCTTCGTACATCAGCTGATATCTCAAAGTGCTGTACAGAAACCCAGCCTAAACCCCAAACAGCAAGCAATGCAGGTGTAGAAGCACGGTGGCTAGGAAAAACTCCCTAGAAAGGCCAAAACTTAACCTCTCTGGGATCGCGGGACGCTTGCGTCCCAACAGCCTGTTAAAATGTAGAGCGCCAGATTCAAAAAAATCTATAAAATCAAACTTTATTAAATTACACATATAAGATACCAAATTAAAGCTACACTCGTTGTGAATCCAGCCAACATGTCAGATTTCAAAAAGGCTTTTCGGCGAAAGCATAAGATGCTATTATCTGATGTAGTGCAATGGCTACACTCTCTTTTTTGACAATTTCAACCATGCCGGCGCTACTCAAAACGCAGAAATAAATATATAAACATGCATTACCTTTGACGAGATTATTTTGTTGGCACTCAATATGTCCCATAAACATCACAAATGGTCCTTTAGTTCGATTAATTCCATCCATATATATCCAAATTGTCCATTTTATTGGCGCCGTTGTACCAGGAAAAACAGCGTTCAATTTGCGCAAAATCACGACAAAATATCTAAAAAATTACCTCTAAACTTTGCCAAAACATTTCAAAGTACTTTTGTAATACAACTTAAGTTATTTGTAAACGTTAATAATCGATCAATTGAAGACTGGTCAATCTGTTTTCAATACAGGATATCAACAAACTCACGGTATTTTTCAAGTCTTGCTCAACTCTCAAACATAAACACACGACGTCACTCCATTCCGGGTCAATATATTTCTCTGTTAACTAAGGAAAACCTTAACCTTTTTCCATACAATGGTGACATCCAGTGGAAGCAGTAGGAACTACGTGGATAGTGATTAGAATTCTGGTTTGCCCATAACAACCCATTGAACATACAGGAACTTAAAAAGAAAAAAGTTAGTCCTCAGGGTTTTGACTGCTATATAAGTTCTGTTATACTTACAGATATGATTCAAACAGTTTTAGAAACTTCAGAGTGTTTTCTATCCAAATCTACTAATAATATGCTATCTTATATTCTGGGATGAGTAGCACGAAGTTGAAATTGCGCACGCTATTTTTCCCTAAGTGAAAACTCTGCACCCTATCCTCAAGAAGCTAGGAAGAAACCTAGAGAGGATCCAGGCTATGAGGGGTGGCCAGTCCTCTTCTGGCTGGTGGAGATTATAACAGAAAATGGCCAAGATGTTCAAATGTTCATAATGACCAGCATGGTCAAATAATAATAATCACAGTAGTTGTCGAGGGTGCAGCCCCTCAGGAGTAAATGTCAGTTGGCTTTTCATAGCCGAACATTAAGAGTATCTTTACCGCTCCTGCGGTCTCTAGAGAGTTGAAAACAGCAGGTCTGGGACAGGTAGCACGTCCGGTGAACAGGTCAGGGTTCCATAGCCGCAGGCAGAACAGTTGGCCAGGTGGACTGGGGACAGGTGGACTGGGGACAGCAAGGAGTCATCATGTCAGGTCGTCCTGAGTCATGGTCCTAGGGCTCAGGTCCTCCGAGAGAGAGAAAGAAAGAGAAAATTCGAGAGAGCATACTTAAATTCACACAGGACACCGGATAAGACAGGACAAGTACTCAGATATAACAAACTGACCCTAGCCCCCCGACACATAAACTACTGCAGCATAAAAACTGGAGGCTGGGACAGGAGGGGTCAGGAGACACTGTGGCCCCATCCGATGATACCCCCGGACAGGGCCAAACAGGAAGGATATAACCCCACAGGGGGCACAGCCCCACACCACTAGAGGATATCTTCAACCACAACTTACCATCCTGAGACAAGGCCGAGTATAGCCCACAAAGATCTCCGCCACGGCACAACCCAAGGGGGTCGCCAACCCAGACAGGAAGATCACGTCAGTGACTCAACCCACTCATGTGACGCACCCCTCCTAGGGACGGCATGAAAGAGCGCCAGTAAGCCAGTGACTCAGCCCTGTAATATGGTTAGAGGCAGAGAATCCCAGTGGGAGAGGGGAACCGGCCAGGCAGAGACAGCAAGGGCGGTTCGTTGCTCCAGAGCCTTTCCGTTCACCTTCACACTCCTGGGCCAGACTACACTCAATCATAGGACCTACTGAAGAGATGAGTCTTCAATAAAGACTTAAAGGTTGAGACAGAGTCTGCGTCTCTCACATGGGTAGGCAGACCATTCCATAAAAATGGAGATCTATAGGAGAAAGCCCTGCCTCCAGCTGTTTGCTTAGAAATTCTAGGGACAATTGGAGGCCTGCGTCTTGTGACCGTAGCGTACGTGTAGGTATGTATGGCAGGACCAACTCGGAAAGATAGGTAGGAGCAAGCCCATGTAACGCTTTGTAGGTTAACAGTAAATCCTTGAAATCAGCCCTTGCCTTAACAAGGGAGGGAGGCTAGCACTGGAGTAATATGATATTTTTKGGGGGTTCTAGTCAGGATTCTAGCAGCCGTATTTAGCACTAACTGAAGTTTATTTAGTGCTTTATCCGGGTAGCCGGAAAGTAGAGCATTGCAGTAGTCTAACCTAGAAGCAACAAAAGCATGGATTCATTTTTMTGCATCATTT
Organism: Salvelinus sp. IW2-2015; assembly: GCF_002910315.2. NCBI lineage: Eukaryota > Metazoa > Chordata > Actinopteri > Salmoniformes > Salmonidae > Salvelinus > Salvelinus sp. IW2-2015. The sequence continues at coordinate 19,279,382 of NC_036848.1, forward strand.
TTGGACAGAAAATTTCAGCTTTTTGCAATGTTACGTAGATGGAAAAAAGCTKTCCTTGAAACAGTCTTGATATGTTCGTCAAAAGAGAGATCAGGGTCCAGAGTAACACCGAGGTCCTTCACATTTTTATTTGAGACAACTTCAAGATTAATTGTCAGATTTAACAGAAGATATTTTTGTTTCTTAGGACCTAGAACAAGCATCTCTGTTTTGTCCGAGTTTAAAAATAAAACGTTTTCAGCCATCCACTTCCTTATGTCTGAAACACAGGCTTCTAGCGAGGGCAATTTTGGGGCTTCACCATGTTTCATTGCAATGTACAGCTGTGTGTCATCCGCATAGCAGTGAAAGTTAACATTATGTTTTCGAATGACATCCCCAAGAGGTAAAATATATAGTGAAAACAATAGTGGTCCTAAAACGGAACCTTGAGGAACACCAAAATGTACAGTTGATTTGTCAGAGTACAAACCATTCACAGAGACAAACTGATATCTTTCCGACAGATAAGATCTAAACCAGGCCAGAACTTGTCCGTGTAGACCAATTTGGGTTTCCAATCTCTCCAAAAGAATGTGGTGATCGATGGTATCAAAGGCAGCACTAAGGTCTAGTAGCACGAGGACAGATGCAGAGCCTCGGTCTGACGCCATTAAAAGGTCATTTACCACCTTCACAAGTGCAGTCTCAGTGCTATGATGGGGTCTAAAACCAGACTGAAGCATTTCGTATATATTGTTTGTCTTCAGGAAGGCAGTAAATTGCTACGCAACAGCTTTTTCAAAAAAAATTGAGAGGAATGGAAGATTCGATATAGGCCGACAGTTTTTTATATTTTCTGGGTCAAGGTTTGGCTTTTTCAAGAGAGTCTTTGTTACTGCCACTTTTAGTGAGTTTGGTACACATCCGGTGGATATAGAGCCGTTTATTATGTTCAACATAGGAGGGCCAAGCACATGAAGCAGTTCTTTAAGTAGTTTAGTTGGAATAGGGTCCAGTATGCAGCTTGAAGGTTT
>NC_036848.1:19281497-19285470 GCF_002910315.2 Salvelinus sp. IW2-2015
CTTAAGCCATTTTTCAGTCAGGCCAATCACATCAAGATTATGATCAGTGATTAGTTCATTGACTATAACTGCCTTTGAAGTGAGGGATCTAACATTAAGTAGCCCTATTTTGAGATGTGAGGTATCACGATCTCTTTCAATAATGGCAGGAATGGAGGAGGTCTTTATCCTAGTGAGATTGCTAAGGCGAACACCGCCATGTTTAGTTTTGCCCAACCTAGGTCGAGGCACAGACACGGTCCCAATGGGGATAGCTGAGCTGACTACACTGACTGTGCTAGTGGCAGACTCCACTAAGCTGGCAGGCTGGCTAGCGGCCTGCTGCCTGGCCTTCACCCTATCTCATTGTGGAGCTAGCGGAGTTAGAGCCCTGTCTATGTTCATAGATAAGATGAAAGCACCCCTACAGCTAGGATGGAGTCCGTCACTCCTCAGCAGGCCAGGCTTGGTCCTGTTTGTGGGTGAGTCCCAGAAAGAGGGCCAATTATCTACAAATTCTATCTTTTGGGAGGGGCAGAAAACAGTTTTCAACCAGCGATTGAGTTGTGAGACTCTGCTGTAGAGCTCATCACTCCCCCTAACTGGGAGGGGGCCAGAGACAATTACTCGATGCCGTCACATCTTTCTAGCTAATTTACACGCTGAAGCTATGTTGCACTTGGTGACCTCTGACTGTTTCATCCTAACATCGTTGGTGCCGACGTGGATAACAATATCTCTATACTCTCTACACTCTATACATGAGGCTTGGTTCTTGGCGCTGGCACCGGATACACTGGGCCGTGGAGGCGCACTGGAGGTCTCAAGCGCAGAGCTGGCACTACCCGTTCTGGCTGGATGCCCACTTCCACCCGGCAAATGCGGGACGCTGGAACAGAGCACACCGGCCTGTGAATGCTCACTCGAGATACCGTGCGCATCACCCCATAACACGRTGCCTGACCAGTCACATGCTCCCCACGGTAAGAACGGGGAGTTGGCTCAGGTCTAAACTCCGACTCCGCCAATCTCCCCGTGTGCCCCCAACATTTTTTGGGGGGGAGCTGCCTCTCGGGCTTCCGTGACCGGGTCTTGTCCCCTGCCATTCTCTCCTCCCCGGTCCAGCTCGTCCTCCAGGTTGGCGCACGCTGCTTGGTCCCTTGGTGGTGGGTAGTTCTGTCATGGCCGTTGAAAGAACTGGACCAAGGTGCAGCGTGGTAAGCGTACATTACTTTTATTTTAGAATGACGGCAACAAAAACCATAAACCGTACAAAACCGACCGTGAAGCTGAAGGGCTATAGTGCCACAAACAAAGACAACTACCCACAACGAAAGGATGGAAAAAGGGCTACCTAAGTATGGTTCCCAATCAGACAAAGAGACATAAAAAGGCTCTCTAAGGTCAGGGCGTGACAGTCCTCAAGTATCCCCAGACAAACTTGATGCAACTCATTAAGGGCTTGATGATTGGTTAACAAGTTGAATCAGGTGTTCTTTCTAGGGCTACAACAAAAATGTATGCTGTTGTGGGTACTTGAGGACTGGAGTTGGGAAACGCTGCAGTAGGCTGTATATGCTTCCACTGCTTTACTAGTCTGTATACAGTACAGGCCTTTGGAGTTGGGAAACACTGGATCTGAGAGCCTTCAATTACTAACCACCACAGGTCTCTGGAGTTGGACAGGCGAGAATGAATGCAGAGTAGCAACACGACCCCTGACTGTTAGGCTGCACGTACCCTGCTGAGATGTCTGCAGAGGAGGTGTGAGTTGAATCATAACACCGGGCCCTAATGAGACTGGGATGCACTCCTCTTAGCTTTTATTCGTTGCCTACTTACGTGAACATTCAGATTCTGATAGCTAAAACCTTCACGATCAGTCCCCAAAGTTTTTCATCCATAGACAATAAACCGTTTCCAATCCAACCTGAAGCCATGCCTCCCCACCTCCCTCTCACCCTCACCTCCCCTCAACTCATCAACTAGGTCACTTAAGGAAACACAGAGGTGAGGTGTCACAAAAGAGAGACAGAGGGCCGGAAATAATTTTCCCTATTTCACACCGTGAAAAGCAACACCTGTCTCCTTTATAGAAATCACTCGTTCCTAGCAGCCTCTCCTAGTTGGCAGTTTGTGCACAGGCATGTCCGAAGGTTGACCCCTGCATTTAAACCTAACAAGCACATTAAACATGTTTCCAAAAAAAGCAAAAATATTTCCTGAGCTTTCTTTCATCTCCTGGATATAGGTCAGACACGTCAAACCTTTTTGCCATTTATGAATGTGTTTTTCAGTGTGTTTCTATGGGCTATTGCAGTAAAGGCCAAATTCAATATTTTATCCCCCAAAAAATGCTTATATTTCTTAATACCTAAAGAGGTCCTAAAATTCACAATCAAATAGCTAAATGATATATGGTATGACTTTTAAACAATTCCATATGTTAGCTTAGTAGAACCCCGCCACCCAAGACTTGGCCAAGCCACTTCCAGTTTAGATGGATAGCTGGACACATCCACTATTCATGTTCAATTACAGGGTGAGGCTGGGCACCTCAGGAGAACAACAACTTCATGATCAAATATCAAATCAAATTCTATTTGTCACATGCACCGAATACTTTACAAGCCTTTAACCAACAATGCAGTTCAAGAAATAGAAAATATTTACTAAATCAACTAAAGTAAAAAATAAAAAAATCTAAAAGTAACACTAAAAAGTGACATAACAAAAACGAGGTTATATACAGGGGGTACCGGTACAGAGTCAATGTGCGGGGTTACAGGTTAGTCGAGGTAATGTTAAAGTGACTATGCATAGATAATAAACAGCGAATAGCAGCAGTGTAAAAACAAAGGGGATGGGGGAGGTCAATGTTAACAGTCTGGGTGGCAATTTGATAAATTGTTCAGCAGTCTTATAGCTTGGGGGTAGAAGCTGTTAAGGAGCCTTTTGGACCTAGACTTAGCGCTCTGGTACCGCTTGCCGTGTGGTAGCAGAGATAACAGTCTATGACTTGGGTGACTGGAGTCTTTGACAATTTTTTGGGCCTTCCTCTGATACCGTCTAGTATAGGTCCTGGATGGCAGGAAGCTTGGCCCCAGTGATGTACTGTGCCGTACGCACTACCCTCTGTAGCGCCTTACGGTGGTGCAGCTGTTGAACATTTTGAGGATCTGGGTACCCATGCCAAATCTTTTCAGTCTCTGTCTGTCTTGGTGTGTTTGGACCATGATAGTTTGTTGGTGATGTGGACACCAAGAAACTTGAAACTCTCAACCCGCTCCACTACAGCCCCATCGATGTTAATGGGGGCCTGGTTAGCCCTCCTTTTCATATAGTCCACGAGGAGCTCCTTTGTCTTGCTCACATTGAGGGAGAGGTTGTTGTCCTGGCACCACACTGCCCGGTCTCTGACCTCCACCCTATAGATGTCTCATCGTTGTCGGTGTAGTATTAAGGTTATCAAGGATTTCTATGCAGGACTATGGGACTATAACTGACTTATCACCGGTGGTGTAAAGTAGTTTTTAATTAAGTAAAAACACTTTATAAGTACTACTTAATTAACTCGTTTTTTGTGGTATCTGTACTTACTTTACTATTACATTTTTGACTACTTTTACTTCTACTTCACTACATTCATTCAGAAAATATTGTACTTTTTACTCCATACATTTTTTTGACACCCAAAAGCACTCGTTACACTTTGAATGCTTAGCAGGACAGAAAAATGGTCCAATTCACACACTTATTACATGCTGACTACACCGCTCACGTCACGTGTGCGAGCGTTGCAAAATACATTTAAACATACAGTGGGGAGAACAAGTATTTGATACACTGCCGATTTTGCAGGTTTTCCTACTTACAAAGCATGTAGAGGTCTGTAATTTTTTATCATAGGTACACTTCAACTGTGAGAGACGGAATCTAAAACAAAAATCCAGAAAATCACATTGTATGATTTTTAAGTAATTAATTTGCATTT
>NC_036848.1:19286341-19526610 GCF_002910315.2 Salvelinus sp. IW2-2015
GAGCCGGAATTCTTAACTGGTTGGTAGGTGATCAAATACTTATGTCATGCAATAGGCAACTAAGGAGTGGCTCCGTAAGAAGTATCTCAAGGTCCTGAAGTGGCCTAGCCAGTCTCCGGACCTGAACCCAATAGAACATCTTTGGAGGGAGCTGAAAGTCCRTATTGCCCAGCGACAGCCCCGAAACCTGAAGGATCTGGAGAAGGTCTGTATAGAGGAGTGGGCCAAAATAACTGCTGCAGTGTGTGCAAACCTGGTCAAGAACTACAGGAAACGTATGATCTCTGTAATTGCAAACAAAGGTTTCTGTACCAAATATTAAGTTCTGCTTTTCTGATGTATCAAATACTTATGTCATGCAAAAAAATGCAAATTAATAACTTAAAAATCATACAATGTGATTTTCTGGATTTTTGTTTTAGATTCCGTCTCTCACAGTTGAAGTGTACCTATGATAAAAATTACAGACCTCTACATGCTTTGTAAGTTGGAAAACCTGCAAAATCGGCAGTGTATCAAATACTTGTTCTCCCCACTGTACATGTTATTCAATTATTGCATCCACACTGTTCGCGCGTGCCAACGAGCGTCTGTGTTGCCAAGGGCTAAAATAGGACTCAGTTCTATATGTGACACTGATCGCAGTCGAAGTCCGGCCTCTCCCATCTCCTCATCGGTTTATTGAAGCAGATACCCACGTGCCATCTCCTCATTGGTTATACCGACGTGGGAGACTGAAAGACGAACGGAGGTCGGTGGTGGTAATACACCTTTTATGAAAGTTAGTTGCCAATCGCCATATAAGTCCAAAGAAGAAAAAGCCTGGAAGGAGGAGAGATGACTATAAATGAGCTAGCAACAGCAAGCCAGCTAAATAGCACAAATTAGCTAGCAACTGCAACCTAAATTGCAATAAATGTTTAATGCTTTTCGACCTGTCCCCAAATTAATATAATTGGTTCAGAGTTTGTTTTGAAATTTTAACCTGCGTGTCTTGATTTGCGTTTGGTGTGGCGGACAAAATCTATTTGCACATGATGGTGCACCCGCACAGCCGGTTTGGGTACGGCGTTATCAACAGAACATCCTCTGATCTGGCGGACTCACTAAACACCCATCATTTGTTTGTAAATGATGTCTGAATGTTGGAGAATGCCTCTGGCTATCCGTAAATTTAAAAACAATATTTTAGTAATTACATTTACTTTTGGTACTTAAGTATATTTCAAACCAAATACTATTAAAACTTTTACTCAAATAGAATTTTACTGGGGGACTTTTACCTTTACTGTAGTTATTTTCTATTAAGGGATCTTTACTTTTACTCAAGTTTGACAATTTAATACTTTTTCCACCACTACCTTATAGGTAGTACAAGGCAGGTAGTCTTGCACACTGTGGAAATATCTGAAGAGAAAACTGTTCTGGATGATTCTATTAATAGTTAAATATTATTGAGCAGTAAGAGATACACAAGCCTACATGGCGATTCAGCTTTTATTTGAGCTTTTCACCGCAACATCAAGTAATGAAAACTTTATTTTGGCTGAAATGAGAGAGTCTATGATGTTTAATTTCTTGATTACTCAAATAAAAGTCAGGCTATGATGTTCCATTAAGCTCTTTCCACAAGACCACCATGTTGTAGCATGTGAATCCCATGCCTGCTTGGAAAATATGGTAGTGCTGTTGAGCACTCAATAAGTTATAGGTCCAAATGCATGTATTAATTTGACAGAACATGACAATGAGATGAACAAAGATGGAAGCTGAGTTCAACTTTAAGAAATACTGTAGTTACCGACTCTGCACAACTATTCACAACCCTACAATCTATTATCAGCGACACATTGTATTTGGCATTCTCAAGTCAAAGGAGAACAACCTCTCACTGGCATGGACTCATACAATGACGTGATTAAACTTTCATCAATGATTTGTGGCTGGAGTACATCATTAACAATAATCTTGATTGACAGATCCCTGAAAGGAGACACTACCGTTACAAAATATATATTGTAGTTGATGCACAGTAAGAAAAGACGAAACTTGGATAATTCTATTAAACTGAGATATTTCTATAAGGATTTTCTTGAAAACCTAACTTCTCCATGTTTAAAAAAAATATATATTGAAGCTTCATTTAACGAGGCAAGTCAGTTAAGAACAAATTCTTATTTACAATGACGACCTACCCCGGCCAAACCCAGACGACGCTGGGTCAATTGTGCACCGCCCTATGGGACTCCCAATCACAGCCTGATGTAATGCAGCCTGGATTTGAACCAGGTACTGCAGTGACACATCTTGCACTGAGATGCAGTGTCTTAGACCGCTGCACGACTAGGTAGCCCCAAAAGGTTGTCACCTTAACCATATGCATTCACTAGTGCGTTGTTGTGCACTATTTCACAAAGCTTTGAGAAGAGGAACTCAGAAAAAAAGAGTTGAGAATACCAGATACAGTATGTGTTTGTGATGGTGATATAATGCCCTTTGTATAAGTGCAATTTCTCTGTCTTTTGGTACTGAAACCCGAGCACTTGTGAAGCTCGCTTTTCCATTCATCAGACGGTGCTGCACAATTTACAGTAATTTCATGGAGCTGCTCAAGCTGTTTAATTTCTAACACCATTAGGAACTTTCATGGGGATTTTACTTCCCGATTTTGATCCATGAGATGTTCCCAAAAAATCCAGACTCGGCTCTTGATTGCCTGGCTACCTTGAGATAAGAGAAGAGGTTTAAAATTCTAACCCTAAAGTGAAAATAATTTCTCTGTTCTTTGACTGCATTTAAAAAAAACATAACTGCATCGTGAACCAATTACTAAAATGAATGTGCCCCCTCTCACCAATGTATTCACTTGAATACTGATTCAGCAGCCTCTCATCTCAGAATGTACATGCCCCTTCTTACACTTGTCATGAATAAGAAGTACAGCAATGTCTCTCTCTCTCTCTCTCTTTTTTGAAAGTTGCTTCTTGCATCTTCAGCAGGTTCAAGGACTGTGCCAACTGTTCCATAGCTTCAAAGATTTTTTTTGCCGGAGAAAGAGATAATCTGCTTGCGAGTCACTCCAGGCTGTGCTGGCTTCTTGGGCCACACAGACACCCCCGGAATCAGAAATGAGGGTTGACTCCCTGTCAATGTCTGCCAGTCGACTCATTGATGCATTTGCCTAATGATGGAACCCACTCTCCAGATCCCACCACTAAGGGAGAGATAACTCAACTGCAACATAAAGCATCTATCAGTATTCCTCACATTCCCTCGAAATATAGAAAACCAGCAATGGCTCATCTGTTCATTTCCCCCCACACACGATACAGTTCTCTGGCTGATTGCACCTGGCTTATAAGTGTTTTGTCTGCTGAAATCCAGTTTGCGTTGCATGTTACAGCTGTCATGTAAACCTCTTTGAAGATGTGCCCACATAGCAGCTAAAACTAACACACACTTCAACCTTTCTCTTAGAAACTGTCATAGTGGGAAGAAGAAGGAATTCTGTTGATATGTATTCTGTTTATATGAAATTAGTGTAGGAGCAATATGACCATAATATAATATACAGTGGGGAGAACAAGTAGAGAACACTTTGTATGATTTTTAAGTAATTCATTTGCATTTTATTGCATGACATACAGTGGGGAGAACAAGTATTTGATACACTGACAATTTTGCAGGTTTTCCTACTTACAAAGCATGTAGAGGTCTGTAATTTTTATCATAGGTACACTTCAACTGTGAGAGAMGGAATCTAAAACAAAAATCCAGAAAATCACATTGTATGATTTTTAATTAATTAATTTGCATTTTATTGCATGACATAAGTATTTGATACATCAGAAAAGCAGAACTGAATATTTGGTACAGAAACCTTAGTTTGCAATTACAGAGATCATACGTTTCCTGTAGTTCTTGACCAGGTTTGCACACACTGCAGCAGGGATTTTGGCCCACTCCTCCATACAGACCTTCTCCAGATCCTTCAGGTTTCGGGGCTGTCGCTGGGCAATACGGACTTTCGGCTCCCTCCAAAGATTTTCTATTGGGTTCAGGTCTGGAGACTGGCTAGGCCACTCCAGGACCTTGAGATGCTTCTTACGGAGCCACTCCTTAGTTGCCCTGGCTGTGTGTTTCGGGTCGTTGTCATGCTGGAAGACCCAGCCACGACCCATCTTCAATGCTCTTACTGAGGGAAGGAGAAAAAACTCTACAAGCAAAAACTTAAGCAAAACTTAAGCAGGAAGTACCAGTGACTCTAATATGGAAGTGGTCAGATGATGCAGATGTTACGCTACAGGACTGTTTTGTTAGCACAGACTGGAATATGTTCAAGGATTCATCCAATGGAATTGAGGACTATACCGCCTCAGTCACCGGCTTCATCAAAAAGTGCATTGACGACTTCGTCCCCACAGTGAAATTTCCCAACAAGAAGCCATGGATTAAAGGCAACTTCCGCACCGAGCTAAAGGCTAGAGCTGCCACTTTCAAGAAGAAGAACACTAATCCAGACGTTTAAAATAAATCCTGCTATGCCCTCCGACAAACCATCGAACAGGCAAAGCCTCAATACAGGACTAAGATAGAATCCTACTACACCGGATCTGAAGCTCATCGGATGTGGCAGGGCTTGCAAACTATTACAGACTACAAAGGGAAAACCAGCCGTGAGCTGCCCAGTGACGCAAGCATACCAGACGAGCTGAATGCTTTTTATGCTCGCTTTGAAGCAAGCAATACTGAAGCCGTAGCCGAGGTGAGCAAGACCTTTAAACAGGTCAACATTCACAAAGCCACAGGGCCAGACGGATTACCAGCATGCGCAGACCAACTAGCGGGTGTCTTCGCAGACATTTTCAACCTCTCCCTGCTGAGACTGTAATACCTACATGTTTCAAACAGACCATCATAGACCCAGTGACCAAGAAAGAAAAAGTAACCTGCCTAAATGATTACCACCCCATAGCACTCGCATCGGTAGCCATGAAGTGCTTTGAAAGGCTGGTTATGGCTCACATCAACACCATCTTGCCAGAAACCCTCCAATTTGCATACCGCCCCAACAGATCCACAGATGACGCAATCTCAATCGCACTCCACACTGCCCTTTCCCACCTGGACAAAAGGGACACCTATGTGAGAATGCTGTTAATTGATTACAGCTCAGCGTTCAACACCATAGTGCCCACAAAGCTCATCACTAAGCTAAGGACCCTGGGACTAAACACCTCCCTATGCAACTAGATCCTGGACTTCCTGATGGGCCGCCCCCAGGTGGTAAGGGTAGGCAACAAAACATCTGCCACGCTGATCCTCAACACTGGGGCCCCTCAGGGCTGCGTGCTTAGACCCTTCCTGTACTCCATGTTCACCCACAAATGGGTGGCCAAGCAGAGTTCCTATGTCCAGTGTATGTGTTCTTTTGCCCATCTTAATCTTTTCTTTTTATTGGCCAGTCTGAGATATGGTTTTATTTGGAACTCTGCCTAGAAGGCCAGCATACTGGAGTCGCCTCTTCACTGTTGACGTTGAGACTGGTGTAATCCGAGATATAATACTTTATAATCCGATAATTTATAATCAGATAGAAAATCATAGCATATAGACATAAATAAATCACAAGTAAATCACAACCTCATGCAGACTATAAGAAAAATGAAATATATGAAAATGTATACATTTACCTGTATACATCCTCATGCATGATGGACGCATCTCCTTGTCAGGAATGCCATACCACAGATTCCCTTAGTTTTAAGATGTAATCCAGAGACAGGTGTTTTCTCCATCTCGTTAGCTATCATACTCTAATTCCACTGATTTCAAAACTTGATCCTCCAGAAAGTGGAGAACAACACTTATGCAGCTCCACTACACAATACATGTTTTTTAAAAGCCGAGTTTGACAGGCTTACCAACACAGACTGACAAGCTCAAATAGATAGAAGCCTTCAATATGGTAGACCAATCCGAACTCCTCTCTCGGCATGTCCAGCCCACTCATTATCTCAGCCAATCATGGCTAGATTGCTGAATTTTTCTGTGGCTTAACCAACAAGGYGTGAAATTTTTATATTTACAGATGGCATACAACTTTTTTATTGAGGCACATGAAAGTTTACATGGTCGAGGAGGCATTTCTGCCCCAAAACAGATAAAAAAAGACATTAAAACGGCTCAACTGTGAAGTCGTGACTTGCGACATACGCCTAATTTCCTGAATCAGGTCACATTTGAAATGCAAGCTGCCAAGACAATGAGGTCAGCTTTATTTAAAACCTAAAGAACCTCCACTAAAGTTATCTGTCCATAAATATTATGAGGAGAATTCACAGGGTTGTCTATGACTGTCAAGATGTGTCTGGGAAAATAGGAGTGATTTGTTTTGAAAAGGAGACTGTGTAACAAAGCCAAAGGCTGTGCAACAAACAGCTAGCGATGGGCATGATGACCTTGCCCACGCTCTGTGTAAAGGACTGCATGTGTAGCCACCAGCAAGTAAACAGCAACTGAAACGAGTAGCACGATTTGTTCTTATGGTTATTGGCAGGCAAACCTATACTTGTGGGGGCATAGCTGTGTGTGTGTGTGTGTGTGTGTGTGTGTGTGTGGTGGTGTGTGTGTGTGTGTGGTGTGTGTGTGTGTGTGTGTGTGTGTGTGTGTGTGTGTGTGTGTTGTGTGTTGTGGTGGGGGGTGTGTGGTGGTTGTGTGTGTACGTGTGGTGTGTGTGTGTGTACGTGTGTGTGTGTGCGTGTGTGTGTGTGTACGTGTTGTGTGTGTGTACGTGTGTACGTTGTGTGTGTGTGTGTGTGTACATGTGTGTGTACATACATACTACCACACGATCTCATGCTACAGGTGACGTCAATAAAAATCTATGAGCTGCAAGGTAGCCAAGCATCAGAGGGTACATGTCTTGCATTTTGAAATGTACTAATCCAATACTTTATAATCAGATAGAAAGTCATAGCATATAGAAATAAATCACATGAGTGAATCACAAGTAAATCACAACCTCATGCAGACTATCAGTATACATAACGTGAACATGATATGTAACTAACTAACGTGATGGGGATAATAAGAATAAATATGATTCGCATTGTCTTCAGACAACGTAGATGTACTGTATGTACAGTTAAAGTAGGAAGATTACATACACTTAGGTTGGAGTCATTAAAACTCATTTTTCAACGCAGCCGCCATACCGCTCAGGAAGGAGACGCGCTCTGTCTCCTAGAGATGAATGTGCTTTGGTGCGAAAAGTGCAAATCAATCCCAGAACAACAGCTAAGGACCTTGTGCAGATGCTGGAGGAAACGAGTCCTATATCGACATAACCTGAAAGGGCACTCAGAAAGGAAGAAGCCACTGTTGAAAAACTGCCATAAAAAAAAGCCAGACTACGGTTTGCCACTGCACATGGGGACAAAGATCATACTTTTTGGAGAAATATCCTCTGGTCTGATGAAATAAAAACTGTTTGGCCATAATGACCGTTGTTATATTTGGAGGAAAAAGGGGGATGCTTGCAAGCTGAAGAACACCATCCCAACCTTGAAACACGGGGGTGGCAGCATCATGTTGTCGGGGTGCTTTGCTTCAGGAGGGACTGGTGCACTTCACAAAATAGATGGCATGACATCATGAGGCAGAAAAAATATGTGGATATATTGAAGCGACATCTCAAGACATCAGTCAGGAAGTTAAATCTTGGTCGCAAATGGGTCTTCCAAATGGACAATGTCCCCAAGCATACTTCCAAAGTTGTGGCAAAATGGCTTAAGGAAAACAAAGTCAAGGTATTGGAGTGGCAATCACAAAGACCTGACCTCAATCCCATAGAAAATGTGTTGGCAGAACTGAAAAAGCGTGTGCGAGCAAGGATGCCTAAAAACCTGACTCAGTTACACGAGCTCTGTCAGGAGGAATGGGCTAAAAATTCACCCAACTTATTGTGGGAAGTTTGTGGAAGGCTACCCGAAACGTTTGACCCAAGTTAAACAATTTAAAGGCAATACTACCAAATACTAATTGAGTGTATGTAAACTTCTGACCCACTGGGAATGTGATGAAAGAAATAAAAGCTGAAAWAAATCATTTTCTCTACTATTATTCTGACATTTCACATTCTTAAAATAAAGTGGTGATCCTAACTGAACTAAGACAGGGAATTTTTACTAGGATTAAATGTCAGGAATTGTGAAAAACTGAGTTTAAATGTATTTGGCTAAGGTGTATGTAAACTTCCGACTTCAACTGTACATAGATCTACAAATGAGGAGGGTCTAATGCTATCCAAGGTTGTTATCTTTGACAATTCCAATACAGAGGACAGCTACAGTCCTGTAAGGATGAGTCGGTAGATAAATACAAGTGATTGAGCATTGAGCAATTCAGTGACGCATCCTCTAAATCAGGGATCATCAACTAGATTCAGCCACAGGCCGTTTTTTTCTGTTGAGCAGATGGTCGGGGGACCGGAACGYAATTAGATATAATTTGAAGACTGCAAATTGACCGCAAGAAGACCAAACAGTTATAATGTTTGACTAAAACATAATAATTTCAAAACTTGCTTACATTTGTATATGATCACGTGTCTCTCTATTATGCGTAGGAATACTTGGGAACAGATTTCTTATATTAAAGTTACTTGGAGCTGATTTCCTGATGTTTTATGTACAACAATGAACGTTTAAAAAAATAAATAATGATATACACATGTTTTGTTGTTGTTGAAAACTTGGGGGCCAAATAAAACCGGCAGTTGGGGAACACTGCTCTAGATTGACATCAGCAGATGCTCGAGGAGGACATTTACATTTGTCAATTTAGTCATTTAGCAGATGCTCTTGTCCAGATCGACTTACAATTAGTGCTTTCATCTTAAAATAGCTAGGTGAAGTACAGATGATTGGAAGCCTGTGAAGTGTGCATAGGAGCGTGGTGACATGGGGCTGCGGCATTCTGGATAAGTTGCAGGGGTTTGATGGCAAAAGCAGGGAGCCCAGCCAACAGAGAGTTGGAATAGTCTAGACGGGAGATGACAAGTGCCTGGATTAGGACCTGCGCCACTTCCTGTGTGGGGAAAGGTCGTACTGATGTTGTAGAGCATGAACCTGCAGGATAGAATAATTTCTTTGATGCTTGCAAAGAACGAAATGGTGTTGTTCAGGGTCACACCAAGGTTCTTTGCACTGGGAGGGGGACACATTGGAGTTGTCAACCAAGATGGAGAGGTCTTGGAGCGGGCAGGCCTTCCCCTGGAGAAATAGCAGCTCAGTTTTGTTGAGGTTGAACTTGAGGTGGTGGGCCGATATCCAAGCTGAGATGTCGGCCATGCACGCAGAGATGCRTGTCGCCACCTGGGTGTCAGAAGGGGGGAAGGAGAAGAGTAGAAGAGTGTCATCCACATAGGACAACAGGTTATCGGACAGGGAATTACCCTTTTATCTGGTTAAAAGCCACAGATCGATCAAGGAACATTATTGCAAGCTTAGTCCAAACATGTGAATACAATGATGGTGGACTTCTTGAAGTGAACAGATATTGTGGTGTGTAGATAACAAACAAACAGATGCTAGCTTATGTTGCCATCCCAGCAAGGCTAACAGTATTTCATCCTACCACATCAAAACAGATTTCATTGGGCATATTTATTGCCCCAGGCTTTGTATGCACACTGATACCCGAACATACTGAAATATCCACTAAGTGTTGGCTTGCATAGAAGGCATGACTTTGGATCATCACAACAAATCTAAATACATCATGTACACTTGTTTCCCCCTCAAATATCCATGACGAAGAGTTGTTATTTCCATCGATATTGAGGAAACACAACGTGAGCTCCAATTGAATGTTGATGAATTAACCAAATTGCCCTGAAATGGCACGTATGCCAGAAATGAAGCTGTCACAAACTGGTAAAGTGCTGTGTTGACAGCATTGTGAAAAAAGCTTACATCCCAATTGAGTGTGTTTGTCCCTTGATGTACACTGAGTGTACAGTACAAAACATTAAGGACACCTGCTCTTTACATGACATAGACTGACCAGGTGAATCCAGGTGAAAGCTATGATCCCTTATTAACGTCACTTGTTAAATTTACTTCAATCAGTGTAGATGAAGGGGGGAGACAGCTTAAAGAATCATTTTTACACCTTGACACAATTGAGGCATGGATTGTGTATGTGTGCCATTCAAAGGGTGAATGGGAAAGACAAAATATTTAAGTGCCTTTGAACGGGGTATAGTAGCCAGTAGCCAGGCGCACCGCTTTGTGTCAAGAACTGCAAAGTTGCTGGGTTATTCACTCAACAGTTTCCCGTGTGTATGAAGAATGGACCACCACCCAAAGGGTATCCAGTCCACTTGACAACTGTGGGAAGCATTGAAGTCAACATGCTTTTGACATCTTATAGAGTCCATGCCCCAAAGAATCGAGGCTGTTCGATTGGGAAAAGGGTGGTGCAACAAGATATTAGGAAGGTGTTCTTAATGTTTTGTACACAGTGTATATGCCATGGTGTTTGCTAGGGTTTGCGAGTGGGTGAAAATATTAGAATTTAAAAGATCTCTTTCAATATAAAATCCCCACAGTAATAATGACATATAAATCCTATGGTAAATTTAGTTTAGTTTTTTGTCCTTTGCTCATCCTCCTGTGCTCAACAAACATTTTTGAAATCAGGGATGTACACAGTTGTTCAGTGCAAAAATAAAGTACCATGGGAATCTTTCTGCTTTCCCTAGAACATTCCTGAACTGTGATGTCAAACCTATATATTTACTGTATGTACCATAGATGGGTTGACTGATGGTAGTAGGGCTACCATAACGAGCTTGTTGAAGCAAGTTGTTGGCAACAATGCTGTTAGTCCGTTTAACTCAATGTATACAGTGTCCATATAAGGACAACTCCAAGTGACTACTCTGACAACTATGGTCGTGTGACTGTCCAAATATGGACACCATAAACAAATCCAGAATGCTGCAGTGTGTTTAATGAGGTAGAAAAACAACTGCAACTCTATCAATCAAATTATGTTTATGTTTTGAGATATCAGCTTAAGGTTGACACTTAATAACCTTTAAGACATTTGAACATTTAGCTATTAAGGAAATAAAGACGTACATTTTGCTCTTTAAGCAGGTTTATCCGTTTAATCTGGTCACA
This sequence comes from Salvelinus sp. IW2-2015, assembly GCF_002910315.2. Lineage (NCBI taxonomy): Eukaryota > Metazoa > Chordata > Actinopteri > Salmoniformes > Salmonidae > Salvelinus > Salvelinus sp. IW2-2015. The sequence goes on from NC_036848.1 coordinate 19,297,534, forward strand.
AATTTACATGGCATACTGTGGCAAGTAGCCTAGCAGTGAAGAGTGTTGGGCCAATAACAGAAATGTGTCTGGTTTGAATCCCCTAGCTGACTAGTTGACAAATCTGTCGATGTGCCTTAGAGCAAGGCACTTAACCCTAATTGCTCCTGTAAGTCACTCTCGAAAAGTGCGTCTGCTAAAATGTAAATCAATGAAACCAATCTAACAGTTTGTCTGTAATATGACTGCTGAGATTATCTTTTCATTGAGTTTAATTCAACCTGTCATTTTCACACAACCCTTATCACTGCAAACAATTAAGTTTACCCTGTATGGACATTGTCGATAATTCTAATATCAAAATAAATCTCCTGGCCTCCTGAGTGGTCCAGCGGTCTAAATGAGGCACCACTACAGACCCGGGTTCGATCCCAGGCTGTGTCACAGATGCCCGTGACCGGGAGACCCATGAGGCAGTGCACAATTGGCACAGCGTCGTCCGGGTTAGGAGAGGGTTTGGCCGGCCCGGGATTTCCTTGTGACGCTCTGGTGACTCCTTGTGGCAGGCCGGGCACCTGCAAGCTGACCTCGGTCGCCAGGTGGACGGTGTTTCCTCTGACACATTGGTGCGGCTGGCTTCCGGGTTAAGCTAGCAGTGTGTCAAGAAGCATTGCGGCTTGGCAGGGTCGCGTTTCCGAGGACGCTTGGTTCTCGACCTTCGCCTCTCCCGTAGGCACAAGACTGTAACTACCATTTGGATATCAAAACAATTGTGGAGAAAAAGGGGTAAAACTACCAATAAATAAAAATACAAAATGTAATCTCCTGTATACCCCTGATAAAAGACGTCACTCACCCTGACTAGCTGAGAATGAGAAAATATTTATACACAAATGGCTGATCTGTCAATCAAGGTAAAGTCTACACCAATAGTCTTGTACTGTATTTTCAGTAGAATGAAATCTAAAGAGCCTGCAAAGTGAAATGGAACTCGTTGGACAACTAGACACTGAAGTAGAACATGGTGCCCAGTCCTTGCGGCTGCCAGGGATACAGACACTCTCACTGTGAGCATTATGCTGGAATTAGGCTTCAGACAGCAAATTACTAAATGGGGAAATCTAATTAAATCCAGGATTTGTATAAGTATCTGTGCTGAGGATTACAAAGGCTCAGCCTAGCTAAATCCTCAGAGTGACATTTCAAAAACTCTGGTTACATAAACCATCGGACAAGGAAGACAGACCACATAAGGCCACCTCCGTGCTGCCTTGGAAATGGAAAATAGTCAGCCATTTGTAGTAAATCAGTTTCCCTGTATGTATTACAATGGAACACCTTGAAGGATGCCATTAATAACATATGGGCACATGAAAGGCGAGATTGTGCAACTATGATTTACAGGGGTCATTGTAAACTAATGCATTTAATTTCACCTGAAAAATATTCGATGGGATTTATTGAGTAATATGATACTGTTGTTCAGTATGGTTCTGATATTGTTCAGAACCATGCTAAGGTTTGGGATGATGTCAACTTTTCTCTGTCCCCTGGCATTTGGTGAATGTTCTCTGTAAGGTGCTGCTGAAATYCTAGCTATACTACTAACTGTAATGAGCCATTTTATATGTTCCACTTACAGGTTTTTAAAGAACCGCTCTCGTGGTGCCCCAAATGCTAATGAGTTAATTGTTACATGATTAATAGAATCGGGTAACAATTAAACATACTTAGTTGATTTGATAAATAACAGTCATCAGATTAATGAAAGTAAAGTCACAACATATTGGAGCCCCGTGCAAGGAAACTAAGACAAAATTAGGCTTTACTGCTGAATTCAGTCTATATGAATGTTGTAGCAAAATTACATTATACACCAATAGAGCTGTAGGCAGGATCATCGTTGAGAGTTTGTGTTTGTTTAATTTCAACCCAGATGGCAGTGAAAGATTGCATCCAGTGTTGTTGTATACCTGACAAAAGGTCAGAGTGAGTAGACTCACCAAATATTACGTTTCCAGAGCTAGGACATTTAGGGCCAGCCGATTGAAGTAAATTTGAGAAAATATATTAGTTTGGCCAAAGCAAAGTATTATCTCTGTCTCTCGCGCTTCAGGAGCGAGTAGACTCGGCGAGTATTAATTTCTAGAGCTAGCACATAAGGGCCAACCGATTAAGGACATTTAAGATGATCTATTTGTTTTGCTGGAGCCAAGTATTATCTCTCTGTTTATCGCGCTTCAGGAGCGTGAGTATTTCTTTGTTACCTAGTGTTCCATTAATATTGCTAGATTGAACCTGAGACATGTGAAGTCGTTCGTAAACCCCATTCCCGAATTGAAGGAGACCCTGTTTGTGCTTGAAATGAATATTCTTGTGCAAGAACGACTAGCTTTGCATTAGAGGCTAAGCTAATAAAGAGAGAGAAGCCATTCTCCTTTGTTTACAGCGGAAATCCCGCCTTGGGCGACGGAAGTCCCGCCTTTGCTGGAATCTCTTGTGAGTTCAGCTTTCAGGGCTGACACTCTTTGTGGTGAAGAATCGGCAGTAATTTATTTGGAAAAGATTGAGAGGGCAAACGTCTTCTCACCTCTGTAACAACTGGTTACACTTTATAATGTACACTTTACACTTTATAATGCCCTCCATGTGCTCGCCAGAGGTATCCTGACTGCCATTAGGTACCGAGATGAGATCCTCAGACCCCTTGTGAGACCATATGCTGACACATGCACATTTGTGGCCTGCTGGAGGTCATTTTGCAGGGCTCTGGCAGTGCTCCTCCTTGCACAAAGGCGGAGGTAGCGGTCCTGCTGCTGGGTTGTTGCCCTCCTACGACCTCCTCCACGTCTCCTGATGTACTGGCCTGTCTCCKGGTAGCGCCTCCATGCTCTGGATACTACGCTGACAGACACAGCAAACCTTCTTGCCACAGCTCGCATTGATGTGCCATCCTGGATGARCTGCACTACCTGAGCCACTTGTGTGGGTTGTAGACTCCGTCTCATGCTACCACTAGAGTGAAAGCACCGCCAGCATTCAAAAGTGACCAAAACATCAGCCAGGAAGCATAGGAACTGAGAAGTGGTCTGTGGTCACCACCTGCAGAACCACTCCTTTATTGGGGGTGTCTTGCTAATTGCCTATAATTTCCACCTTTTGTCTATTCCATTTGCACAACAGCATGTGAAATTTATTGTCAATCAGTGTTGCTTCCTAAGTGGACAGTTTGATTTCACAGAAGTGTGATTGACTTGGAGTTACATTGTGTTGTTTAAGTGTTCCCTTTATTTTTTTGAGCAGTGTATATTAAAATAGTTTTTGCAGCTTCCAACAACTCATAACTTCTTATTTTTTATATAATAACAATAAAAACAATCGGACACCAACACCCAACCACTGGTGGGGGGGGGTCCCGAGACACAAAGGGGGAATACTAGCTCAGACCCATTATGAGCCTCATTTAGGCCAGTGGGTGGGAAAGTCAGGACTACGTGCAACACTGTACGAGGCCGCCTGATCAGGAACAAGTTGTAAAATTCCCCACAAGAATGAGAGGCGCGATAACCATAGAATACATTTGAGATATCACTGAGGTGTCCCACACTGGTCATAAAAGAAGTCCAGTGGACTTTCCACCTACCAAAAAAATTGTACCAATAATAATTTATTGCCAGGCGTAGTCTCAACTATAGCCGTGGCCAAAAGTTTTGAGAATGACACAAATATTTTTTTTCACAAAGTCTGCTACCTCAGTTTGTATGATGGCAATTTGCATATACTCCAGAATGTTATGAAGAGTGATCAGATGAATTGCAATTAATTGCAAAGTCCCTCTTTGCATTGCAAATTAACTGAATCCCAAAAAAACATTTCCACTGCATTTCAGCCCTGCCACAAAAGGACCAGCTGACATCATGTCAGTGATTCTCTCATTAACACAGGTGTGAGTGTTGACGAGGACAAGGCTGGAGATCACTCTGTCATGCTGATTGAGTTCGAATAACAGACTGGAAGCTTCAAAAGGAGGGTGGTGCTTGGAATCATTGTTCTTCCTCTGTCAATCATGGTTAGCTGCAAGGAAACATGTGCCATCATCATTGCTTTGAACAAAAAGGGCTTCACAGGCAAGGATATTGCTGCCAGTAAGATTGCACCTGAATCAACCATTTATCGGATCATCAAGAACTTCAAGGAGAGTGGTTCAATTGTTGTGAAGAAGGCTTCAGGGTGCCCAAGAAAGTCCAGCAACACCAGGACCGTCTCCTAAAGTTGATTCAGCTGCGGGATCGGGGCACCACCAGTACAGAGCTTGCTCAGGAATGGCAGCAGGCAGGTGTGAGTGCATCTGCACGCACAGTGAGGCGAAGACTTTTGGAGGATGGCCTGGTGTCAAGAAGGGCAGCAAAGAAGCCACTTCTCTCCAGGAAAAACATCATCAGGGACAGACTGATATTCTGCAAAAGGTACAGGGATTGGACTGCTGAGGCCTGGGGTAAAGTCATTTTCTCTGATGAATCCCCTTTCCGATTTTTTGGGGCATCCGGAAAAAAGCTTGTCYGGAGTAGACAAGGTGAGCGCTACCATCAGTCCTGTGTCATGCCAACAGTAAAGCATCCTGAGACAATTCATRTGTGGGGTTGCTTCTCAGCCAAGGGAGTGGGCTCACTCACAATTTTGCCTAAGAACACAGCCATGAATAAAAAATGGTACCAACACATCCTCCAAGAACAACTTCTCCCAACCATCCAGAGACAGTTTGGTGACGAACAAACTGTAGGATAACATTACGAAATAAATCGGTAGGATAGGTGGTCCCCTTGGGAACCAGTCCCAATGCCAGCAACAGTCAGTCCAGCCACAGTCAGTAAGAAGGTAAGAGACCTAACAATTCGAAATGCCCTTCATAACAACGACAGAGGAGGGAGTAGCCACTCAGATTGCAACACATGGAAAGGAATCTCCAAAACATTATTCTGCTAATAAATAGAACCCTCCATTCAGGAGGAAAGTTATTAGAAGTCATGAACTATGATCACACCGCGTACGACTGGTTCAGTGCTTATTCAGAGTACTTCTGTCGTGAGGTTAGCTCCTCTGTGGATGACATAGTTATTAAATAGTCTCCTTCATACCTATCGCCACTACAATAGTGTAAGACACTTTGACTTGTAGTAAATCCACTACAGGTCTCCTTGGCATATGGCTTGAGGTCGGCACCGATTCTTACTAACACATGGTCATTGACATGGAAATATTCTGATGACTCATTCTGTCCAGGTTGCAGCCTACCAGGATACTTGGTTTTCTTGCCCTTGGCATGTGCGCTTGTGCAAGCATAAACACACATGCACAATGGAACATTTAATGAGGATTTATACAAGGATAACTTAAAAACTTCTTGAGAATACAGGGGGTGCTATTTTCCCATTAGCATAATTTGCTCTACAGATTAAACTGCCTCTTATTCAATTATTGCTCTTACTATATGCATATAAATAATACCATTGGAAAGAAAACAATCTCTAGTTTCTAAAACCGTTTCAATTTTGTCTCTGAGTGATACAGAAGTCATTTGACAGCACTTTCCATGACCAAGAAGAAAAAAGCAAGATGTGTATGCCAGCTTCAACGCTCTGCCTATATATGGTCGTGCCCCCTATGACCCGCGAATACACACCTCATTGCCTTCCTCTGGGTGTCAAGAGGACGTCAGAGGAAAAATATCTTGTTTATCTGGGACTGACGTGAAATGAGAGCTAATTCTTTGGCGTGACCGACAACTTCCCGTTCTCTAAATCGTGCGACTTGTAGCTGCGATTGTCTTCTGTTGTGCGGCCATTATGGATGAAAACTATCTCCGTCTCGAAGTTTGTTTGATACATGTGACCAGATCATCGTAATGTATGTTTTTTCAAAATAGTTTAATCAGATTATTTGAATTTTTTCGGGAGTTTTGTGGTGTTCCGTTGTCTGATTTTATTTACGTTTGAGAGATCCGTGCCACTCGACCAGTACCTGTGCTAAATGGAGTGGGAAAGGAACAATTCTGAACGGACCAACGACTCATCTTGACAAAGGACACTTTGATCAACATTCTGATGAAAGATCAGCCATAGTAAGACCCAATTTACGATGTTATATCATATCTGTTGTGCATGTGAACTGGCCGTGGGCGCCTAGCGAATCTGCCTGGTATAGCTATGCTAATTTAGCGCTACATTTTGTTTTCGTTATAAAACATTTAATAAATCTGAAATATTGTTTGGATTCACCAGATGTTGGGCTTTCAATATCTGTACGCTGTGTATTTTTCTGAAATGTTTTAAGATGAGTAATTCGTTATATGACGTTGGTCTCTGTAATTGTTCTGGCTGGGTCAGCACTATTTCAGATTGCAGCTGCAATGTAGAACTGTGATTTATACCTGAAAAATGCACATTTTTCCCAAAAAAAGTATGCTATACCATAAATATGTTATCAGACTGTCATTTATGAAGTTGTTTCTTGGTTAGTGGCTATATATATTTTTATTTAGTCGAATTAGTGATAGCTACTGACGCAGGAAAAAACTATTGGGAGTAAAAAAATCGTGTCCTTTGCTAACGTGGTTAGCTAATAGATTTACATATTGTGTCTTCCTGTAAAACATTTTAAAAATCTGAAATGGTGGCTTTATTCACAAGACCTGTATCTTTCATCTGGTGTCTTGGACTTGTGATTTAATGATATTTAGATGCTACAAGTTACTTGTGACGCTATGCTAGCTATGCTACTCAGTGGGGGGGGGGGGGGGGTGCTACCGGATCAGGGTTGGTGACTCGTGAGAAGTTAAGGGTTCAAGCAAAATACCAGTCTTGGTAAAGTGAAAATAGACCCTGACACCCCTTTGATTCTACAGCTACATTAATCACCAGTTTCTCCCCAGAGGTCCATAGGTCATCCCGGTAGTCTGTCCGAAGCTAGTGCCTTACAGCTATATACTTATAATGTCGTTATCAATTTAGGATAGTGCCCTAAGCAACACACCACTGTCGGATCGCCCTAGATATGACATTAGACAAAATGCCATGATAGCGTAATTTAGCCAAAACCGTGAACGTATATAGAACAGAGTCCAATTAGATGATTAAGGTGTGGTAATTATATTTTAWATATCTTTTTGTTTGTGTTTTATTCTAAATTAATTTTCACTTCCTTTGACACTTAGGAAGTGATAGTGCCACAAACAAGTTCCCAATACGACCACCAGTTAGTGGCACAACGCCGCTCATTTGGGGAAGAAATGTAATGATATTTTTCTAGATCCACCAGCCTGGACAACCGGACGATGTGTCCGGATCAATGATCCACAACCAGGACATCCCATGGCCATTCTTGTGGGAGTCTGCAACTTACAGAAATCCTACAAGGTTAACCTTTCAGTGATACCCATCCCGGATCCGGGAGCATCCTCATCAAAAAAGCTGCCTAGCATAGCCTAGCCTAACGGGACAGGGATATCATATAATATAATTTTCATGAAATCACAAGTCCAATGATGAATAATGAAAGATAAACATCTTGTGAATCCAGCCATYATTTCCGATTTTTAAAATGTTTTACAGCGAAAACACTATCTATTTCTATTAGCTAACCACAAAAGCCAAACACACAACGGCATATTTTCACCATGTTTCCACCGCATAGGTAGCTTTCACAAAACCCACAAATAGAGATAAAATTAATCACTAACCTTGAACAACTTCATCAGATGACAGTCTTATAACATCATGTTATACAATACATTTATGTTTTGTTCAAAAATGTGCATATTTATAGCTACAAATCCTGGTTTTACATTGCAGCCACCATCACAAATAGCACCAAAGCAGCCAGAATAATTACAGAGAGCAACGTGAAATACATAAATACTCATCATAAAACATTTATGAAAAATACATGGTGTACAGCAAATGAAAGATAAACATCTTGTGAATCCAGCCAATATTTCCGATTTTTTAAGTGTTTTACAGCGAAAACACAATATAGAATTATATTAGCTCACTACAATAGCCAAACACGTAACGCCATTTACTCCCCGCCAAAATAGCTTTCACAAAACCGACAAAATAGAGATAAAATTAATCACTAACCTTGAACATCTTCATCAGATGAGTCTTATAACATCATGTTATACAATACATTTATGTTTTGTTTGAAAATGTGCATATTTAGAGCTGCAAATCGTGGTTATACATTGTGAATACGTAGCAACAATTCACCAGAATGTCCGGAGATATTTTGGACACTCACCTAATCTGACCAAAGAACTCATCATAAACTTTACATAAAAATACTTGTTGTATGGCAAATGAAAGATACACTGGTTCTTAATGCAACCGCTGTGTTAGATTTTTTTTAATTACTTTACCACAACATACAGCATGCGTTATTGTGAGACAGCGCTCACCTATTCTCCGCGGTGTTGGAGTCAACATATTACACAGAAATACGAAATAACATCATAAATGTTGTCTTACTTTTGTTGTTCTTCCATCAGAATGTTGTGCAAGGAGTCCTAGGTCCAGAATAAATCGTTGTTTGGTTTTAGAATGTCCATTTCTTCTGTCGAATTAGCAACTTTGGCTAGCCATGTGGCGCGAACATGCCCATCATCTCTTGGCGCTTGGAACGAAAAATTCCAAAATTCCCAATAAACTTTGAATAAACTGGTCAAACTCGGTTGAAAATCCTACTTTATGATGTTCTTCTCATATGTATCCAATAAAATGAGAGCCGGAGCAATTGGTAGTGTATACCGAACGCTTTTCAGAAGACAATGTGGAGCTCCCTCGCGCGCCGTCRAAAACAGACAAAAGGGCAGACCTGTCACTCCAAAAGCTCTTATTCGGCCTCAGATCAAGCTAGACACCCCATTCAACCTTCCACTGCCTGTTGAAATCTAGTGGAAGGCGTATGAAGTGTATACAGAACCATAAATAAAAGCCAGTTGAATAGGCAGGCCCTGACACAGAGCCTCGTTTTCAGATTTTTCACTTCCTGTATGGAAGTTTGCTGCCAAATGAGTTCTGTTTTACTCACAGATATAATTCAAACAGTTTTAGAAACTTCTGAGTGTTTTCTATCCAATAGTAATAATAATATGCATATTGTATGATCTAGAACAGAGTACGAGGCCGTTTAATTTGGGCACGATTTTTTCCAAAGTGAAAACAGCGCCCCCCCTATTCACAAGAAGTTTAAACCACCAGAGGGGAACTGTCATGATGATCCACAAACCAGGACATCCGGTGGTCATTCTTGTGGCGAGTTGCAACTTCAATCCTTCCAAGATTGAACCCACCAGAGGGGGACTGTCATGACTGTCCTGTGAGGATCCAAATAGGTCAGATCAGCTTGGAAATGGATGACTTCAACCAGATCCTCTCTCACCCACAGAGGGGGGAGAAATGAGCTGGTGGGGCGGTTGACAGTTCACACTCTGTTTTAAATCAAGGATTAGAACCTTCAGCTCTCTCCCTCTCCAAATTCACACATGAATGTGCCTTTGTTTCACAGACGTTTTCCCGTTGAAACTCTAACACGTTCTGAAGCAAATACTGGAACAATATTTCTAACATAGAACGTGGGGAATGGTCAGAGATGATCAAAAGAATAATAATGTCATTWCGGTTGTTATTTTGTGATGTCATTAAAAATGTTATAAAGTAAATACTGTATCTTGAAAAGTATATACACTACATGTACGACATCCTATGTTGTGTATGAAATATTAAAAATGATGAAAGTGTTTTTGTTAAGAGAGGGATGTGATGTTAGAAACTATAAGAGGAAATTGTTCTATAACTTTGTACAAGTAGTCACCACCCCTGAAGTGATGTCAGAGAGCATGTGAGCCTCACAAACTGCCCCTTTTGAATGAACTGTATAAAACGGTGGGTTAAGAATTAACATATTAGACCAGAGAGGTGTGTATCTGCAGGTCACGTCCAAAGTGGTTTGAACTCTGAAATCTCAACATGAGGTAGAGATGATGAAGTCACCTCGAGCACAATCACTGGTATGGCTGATTACCTGTCCTAAGTAAAGTATCCAGAAAAGTGAATTTAAGTGGGACCATTGTACTGCTATCTTCAAAACATCCTATTCTACTTCTCTCATCACTAATAAGAACCATCGATACGGCTGGCTAGCCTATCTTCAAATAAGCATCTTCCAAAGCGAGTGGAAGTTAGCTCTGTAGTTCTGTTCAGGACTACACAACGGGATGCCGGGCGACGGCAGAGGAGAGCAACAGAAGGAGACGGGTGGGGACCACTTTTGGACAATCAGATCCTTACAAGCATGCTGCAAAAAGGCCCAACAACTTTTCCAAGAAGGCCTGTTCCGACAGATAATACGGCGAACCAAGGCATTTACACGTAAATACATTCATTATTTCTTACTCCAAACAGGCGGCGGTTCGTGTGCAAAGTATATGATTACTGTGAGAGTAGTTTCTCTGTCTCTCTCTCTCGCCCTCTCCATGTCTTTTTGTAACAAGCTGCCATATTGTTGTCAGTTCGCTAGAGACCTGTTTCTAATGTATTATGTGTGTATGTTCATCCTGTGTTGCCATTTAGTTAGCTAGTAAATAATAATTAAACCAATTTGTGTTGTACTGATTCATAAGTAAGGGTTTTTGCAGATGCAGGAAGTTTATGACTATTTAGAATGATAATATGATGAGGTTATGATTAATAAGTTGACTGTTTATGGATGTGATAGGTAAAGACTTTAGAGTTTAATTTGGGAGATGGTAACTCTTTAAATAACATTCATCAGATTAATGAAAGTAAAGTCATGACAAAGCACACAATAGATTAATCTCTAACTCAAACGAAAAGTTATTCATATTTTTAATCAGGAGACTCTTGGCTATGTTGTGGTGGACTGTCATTACAATTGCTTCAGGGGAACCTTGTCAAATTAAGTCTGCCGAAGTACTGCCCCTGAGCAAGACAGTTAACCCACTGTTGCCCGGGCGAGGCAGCCTCCCGCACCTCTCTGATTCAGAGGGGTTGGGTCAAATGCAGAAGACACATTTCAGTTGAATACATTCAGTTGTACAACTGACTAAGTATCCCCCTTTCCCTTTTCTGAACGCACTGTCAGCATGCAGTCAAAGCATAAATGAAAACAAAACAAAAAATAGCTTCTTGGTCTACATTTAAGGTTAGGGTTAGGCTAAGGCTAGCAGCCTGGTTAAGGTTAGACTTAAAATCAGATTTGAATAAGAGAAAATGTAGAAATGAACAGAGTTTATAACTTTTTAGCTGTGTTAACTAGTGATGACCTTATACTTGGCCACCTAGCCATGAAGCAAATGATAATAAGGGGTGCAATCTAATGTTTTGCACCTCTACTTTTTTACCAGAAAATTATCATAATCATAACAATTTGTCAAGTTTCACTTATTTTTTAGCTTGTCTGCATATTTATAAAAACATGTTGTATTATAAATGGTAAAATTGCATGATATGATTGCATTTTAGAACCTCGCTCCCCCTGTCGCCCCAAGAGGAAGGGTTTTGAACATTAATATTTTCGGCAAATTCGTTTTGTGGTCTCACTGGTGTGCAGGGTTTGACCATTCCATCAATCCTAAAGATACATCTCCACCCACCTTGGGCACCAGGCCATGTAAAACGAATTCGCCCATTGCTTCAATACACACTCCAAACCCGTCAACATTTAGCCTATCCAGATTACCAGAGTTTATATTCTTTCTATTGGCAGATTTGCAGCCACAATTTTAAAAGTCTAATTGATCATTAGAAAACCCTTTTGCAATTATGTTAGCAAAGCTGAAAACTGTTGTTCTGATTAAAGTGTCTAGTTTGAGAAACAAACACCTCACAACTGGCAGCTTCATTAAATAGTAACGACAGAATACCAGTCTCAACGTCAACAGTGAAGAGGCGACCCCGGGATGCTGGCCTTCTAGGCAGAGTTCCTCTGTCCAGTGTATGTGTTCTTTTGCCCATCTTAATCTTTTATTTTTGTTGACCAGTCTGAGATATGGCTTTTTTTTTGCAACTCTGCCTAGAAGGCCAGCATCCCAGAGTTGCCTCTTCACTGTTGACGTTGAGACTGGTGTTTTGCGGGTATTATTTAATGAAGCTGCCAGTTGAGGTCTTGTGAGGCGTCTGTTTCTCAAACTAGACACTCTAATGTACTTGTCCTCTTGCTCAGTTGTGCACCGGAGCATCCCACTCCTCTTTCTATTCTGGTTAGAGCCAGTTTGAGCTGTTCTGTGAAGGGAGTACTGCATCTTGCATTGGATGGGTCTCAATTCACTGCATCCGCCGATGTCGCACTCCTGCATCTGCGGTGAAAGGTGACAGAGCTAGAGCGGTGTTTGTTAGACCATGAGTCATCCCGAAAATCGTATTTCTCATGAAATTGTCTGTAACATCCTAACAGTTTGACTTATAAACTAATGAGACTATCACAAACACATACATCTCAGTGTTTGCTCTAGATCGCCAACAGGCCTCACAAGACTCACAAGACCTGGTACCAGTTTAAACATTTTATGGAAGTACAGTGCATTAGGAAAGTATTCAGACCCCTTCACTTTTTTCCCACATTTTGTTACGTTACAGCCTTAATTTAAAATTGATTCAATTACTTTTTCCCCTTATGAATCTACACACAATACCCCATAATCACAAAACAAAAACACTTTTTTCGAAATGCTTGAGAAAAAAAAAAGTATTCAGACCCTTTACTCAGTTCTTTGTTGAAGCACTTTTGGCAGCGATTGCAGCCCTGCGTCTTCTTGGGTATGATGTAACAAGCTTGGCAAACCTGTATTTGGGGAGTTTCTCTCATTATTCTCTCCAGACCCTCTCAAGCTCTGTCAGGTTGCATAAGGAGCGTCACTGCACAGCTATTTTCAGGTTTCTTCAGAGATGTTCGATTGGGTTCAAGTCCAGGTTCTGGCTGGGACACTCAAGGACATTCAGAGACTTGTCCAGAACCACTCCTGCATTGTATTGGCTGTGTGCTTAGGGTTGTTGTCTTGTTGGAAGGTGAACCTTTGCCCGAGTCTGACGTCCTGAGCGCTCTGGAGCAGGTTTTCATCAAGGATCTGTCTGTACTTTGCTACATTCATCTTTCCCTCGATCCTGACTAGCCTCCCAGTCCCTGCAGCTGAAAAAAATCCCCACAGCATGATGCTGCCACCACCATGCTTCACCATAGGGATGGTGCCATGTTTCCTCCAGAAGTGCCACTTGGAATTTAGGCCAGAGTTCAATCTTGTTTTCATCAGACCAGTGTTAGCAGTTGATGTTATTCTTTGACAACACAGATCCCAAAGCAAATCAGGAGGAGAATATATTTATTCAAAGAGAACAAATCATTGTTGTTATGCTGGAAAGTGGATGGTCGATATTCATTCTTCCCTGTTCTCGTTGTTTCTCCACTGAAAAAAGAGACGGGATGTAGTTTATACTCAAACCTAGCCTGTGGTTGACAAATTTGAAATCATTGCTGTAAAATTGGGCCAATGACCAAATGTAAAGTATCCCGTTTCAGCTTCAATGTATAGATAATTTGGACCAATGAGAACTTGCCACACGTAGATATGAGTCCTGGACTGGAACCTCTACACAGATTCTAAACAGATGTTGAACTGAAAAACAACTAGTTCCATTGATCTTTAGTTTTCTGTGTTGAATATTTATCTTTGAATATTCTCGCATTAGAGAATCTTGTTTCTCATGGCCTGAGACTCTTTAGGTGCGTTTTGGCAAACTCCAAGTGAGCTGTCATGAGACTTTTACTGAGGAGTGGCTTCCGTCTGGCCACTCTACCATAAAGGCTTGATTGGTGGAGTGCTGTAAAGATGGTTGTCCTTCTGGAAAGTTCTCCCATCTCCACAGAGGAACTCTGGAGCTCTGTCAGAGTGACCATCTCATTCTTGGTCACCTCCCTGACCTAGGCCTTGAGAAACTAGATTGCTCAGTTTGGCAAGGTGGCTAGCTCTAGGAAGAGCCTTGGTGGTTCCAAACTTCTTATATATAAGAAAGATGGAGGCCACTGTGTTCTTCGTGCCCTTCCCAAGACCTGTGGACAAAACCTTCGACCTCAATGCTTGGTTTTTGCTCTGACATGCACTGTTGACTGTGGGACCTTATATAGACAGGTGTGTGCCTATCCAAATCATGTCCAGTCAATTGACTTTACCACAGGTGGACTTAAATCAAGTTGTAGAAACATCAAGGATGATCAATGATGCACCTGAGCTCAATTTCGAGACACATAGGAAAGGGTCTGAATACTTAAGTAAATAAGGTATTTCTGTTTAAAACATTTTATACATTTGAAAATATTTCTAAAAACCTGTTTTTGCTTTGCCATTATGGGGTATTGTGTGTAGTTTGATGAGGAAAAATAATAATTTTATCCATTTTAGAATTAGGCTGTAAGGTATCAAAATGTGGAAAAGTGAAGGGGTCTGAATACTTTCCCGAATGCACTGTACATACAGAGACTGTTTAGTGCCAAAAATAAGGGGTTAAATACATGTAACAAAAAAAAAATTATAAATGTTTCCTGATCTTGATTATAGCCCTTGCTTATAACCCAGATATAGGAAAGACACTTCAGAATAAACTTCCTTTTGATTTATGGGGGGGGGACTATCTGTTGGTCCATGTAGTGAATCTTTTATTCAATGCATTTGTATGGGCTAATAGCAGTAAGGCCCAAAAATATTTTTGATACTTCAAGCAGTCTTAAAATTAAATTGCTAAATGATCCTTGGTATGACCTTAAAACATTTCCATATAGCTTAGTATGACTATAGAGATGGAAACAGTGATTTTAGAGAAAGAAGCAATAGCCTATGATTAAAGGGTTAGGCTCTCCATTATCATTACTAGATGTGTATAAGAGACAGATTCAGACCCCTTCACTTTTCCACATTTTGATGTGTCTCGAAAAGTTGTGTATGTTTAGAGAAAGAAGCAATAGCCTATGATTAAAGGGTTAGGCTCTCCATTATCATTATTCAGATCATTCCAATTCAAGCAAGTCACAATTATCAGTTTTGATATTGACATCATTGAGCAGGCTTGCCGAGTGAGGAGAGACACATGGGTACCAACGGAAAACGTCTGAAAACAAACCTTATTATAAAATTCAGACCACAGAAATCCAATGTTTATATAAAATGTCTGCCTTTTCCCATACATTTTAACARTCTAATAAGTCAATTTAATATAGGACAGCATCACAAAATGCATTTGGCCTAATGTAGTCTCATAATGATATGGAAAATGTAGGCTATGTCACAGAGGTGTGGACTCGAGTCACATGACTTGGACTCGAGTCACAAATATGATGGCTTGCAACTCGACTTTGACTTTAACACCAATGACTCGTGACTTAACTTGGGCTTGAGCCTTTTGACTCAAACTGACTTGATACCCTCCCCAAGCCCAAATATTTAAAATTATGCTATTAACAAAAGTGTGCAGCGCATCAACTCTTCATTTAACTGATTACAGTTTGAATTGAACAGCAGCCAATCAATTTGTGCCAGCTGAGAAAAAGTTGYGCGTGGCAGTGCAGAGGAACGTCGGCGGGTGAATTCAGACGGAGCCCTTGGAAAGATGATACCCCAAATTATTATTTTCAGATATAAAGACTACCCTGTAGTCATCAAAAAACRGATTGCAACTTGCAAAACATGTGGGAAGAAAATTACAGACGGAGGCGCAACAACTTCCARCTTTTTCTACATTTGAAGCTGCACAAAGAACGGTAAGTCTTGGCTAATATAACCGACAGTTATATATAACTTTGCTAGTGTAGCATGTAGGCTAACGTAACGTTAAATCAATTAGCCTCCACACAGTCAGTCAGTGCGGGTATGTGATCATTGCACCCAGGATTGAGCTACAACTAGCTAGCCTAAATCCTGCCTGATGTTACTGCTGTTTCTAAAACCATTGATATACATTAGCCTACTGTAACCACACACAGATAGGGTGTGTGTGTGTGAGTGTGTGTATGTGTGTGTTAAGGTTGGGCGATTGTGTACAAGCCTACATCGCCCGATTGCGCGATCCTCGATAGTCGATCGCTATGGAGGGGGGGGGTCTTTCTCATGGCTACCCACGTATTTCCATGGAAATATAAAGTTTATTTTAAAGTAAAAAAATATATATATTTTTAAAAGCATTCATGATATGCGTAAATGTAATATACTAACGATTACTCTTGTTAAAAATATGAAATGGTATTACATTTGGTGAAGAGCACATTATGACTTGTTTAGGACTCGAAACTCAAAGCTTAGGACTTTGGACTTGACTTGGGACTTGAGTGCTAAGACTTGAGACTTACTTGTGACTTGTAAAACAATGACTTGGTCCCACCTCTGTTAGCTACTGTCATGGAGTTCGCTAAATATTCTCGTGAAGAAACTGATAAAACACACAGTACAAAATCAAGGTGACTTACAAAGATGAGGACAAAAAGCAAGACAGGGTGATGTAGTGTCCACAACTAAATAATCATTGTGGAGTCTGAAAAGACACCAATCCCGAAAGCATGATYGTGTATTTACTATGTGCATATGCTAAAACATTAAACATTTTGTTCATTTTTGTTCAATTATCTACAYAATAGGTCATAATTGATTTTGGCCCAATTTTGGCCAGGCATATTCCAATGTTCAAGGAACTTTCCATTTGGATTGGGTTATTTTGCCTAAGAATATTTAGGCCTACCTATAACAAATAAAATACTTCTGCATCTCTGCCCAACCTGGAAAGAGTGGCCAAAAGGGTGTTTAGCATCCCCAGTGGCTCTGCAATCGTGGAGATGATATTCTCCGCTGTTGGCCTGCTCTCCAGGCACCATTACATGAGCCTGAAGCCACAGACTGGTCAAACTCGTGATCCTAAAAATKAACTCTAAAAATGAATTCAAAGGAATCAAAGGATGTCAAATTCAAAGGAATCAAACATGAAAGCACATGAAAGTGCGTGAAATGCATGAAAGTGTTCAACAAATGTAGTCTCCATGTCTGACACCACAAAATAAATCTAATCTCTCAGATATATGCCAACAATGTTACTTACAGTACCAGTCAAAAGTTTGGACACACCTACTCATTCAAGGGTTTTTCTATATTTTTTATATTTTCTACATTGTAAAATAATAGTGAAGACATCAAAACTATGAAATAGCACATATGGAATCATGTAGTAACCAAAATAGTGTTAAACATATCAAAAAATATTTTATCTTTTAGATTCTTCAAAGTAGCCACCCTTTGCATTGATGACAGCTTTGCACACTCTTGGCATTCTCTCAACCAGCTTCACCTGGAATGCTTTACCAACAGTGTTGAAGGAGTTCCCACATATGCTGAGCACTTGTTGGCTGCTTTTCCTTCACTCTGCAGTCCAATTCATCCCAAACCATCTCAATTGGGTTGCGGTTGGGTGATTGTGGAGGCCAGGTCATCTGATGCAGCACTCCATCACTCTCCTTCCTGGTCAAATAKCCCTTACACAGCCAGAAGGTATGTTGGGTCATTGTCCTGTTGAAAAAATAAATGGTAGTCCCACTAAGTGCAAACCAGATGGGATGATGTATCGCTTCATAATGCTTTGGTAGTCATTCTGATTAAGTGTGCCTTGAATTCTAAATAAATCACAGACAGTGTCACCAGCAAAGCACWCCCACACCATCACACATCCTCCACATTTTATTGGTTACATATACGTGAATAGCAGATGTTATTGCGGGKGTAGCGAAGTGCTTGTGCTTCTAGCTCCGACAGTGCAGTAATATCTAACAAGTAATATCTAACAAATTACACAATATATACCCAATATACACAAATCTAAGTAGGAATGATTGTAGRCTATATACATATGGACGAGTGATGTCAGAACGGAATGGACTAAGATACAGTAGAATAGTATAGAAAACAGTATATACTGTACATATGAGATGAGTAATGCAAGATATGTAAACATTAAGTGAATGAGATACTGTAGAATAGTATAGAATACAGTATATATATATATATATATATATATATATATGAGATGAGTAATGCCAGATATGTAAACATTATTAAAGTGACTAGTTCTTAAAGTGGTCAGTGATTTTTTTGTCTATGCCTATAGGCAGCAGCCTCTAATGTGCTAGTGATGGCTGTTTAACAGTCTGTTGGTACTACATCTCCTATACACTTCCTTATGAACTCAGTCACCGTAACCGTGTATGCGGCTAGATTATTTTCACAAGCTACCYGGAACATATCCCAGACCACRTGATCAAAACAATCCTGAAGTGTGGATTCCGATTGGTCAGACCAGTGTTGAATAGTACGAAGCACAGGCACTTCCTGTTTGAGTTTCTGCCTATWGGACGGGGGGAGCAAGATGGAGTCGTGATCACATTTGCTGAATGGAGGGCGGGAGGGCCTTGTAAGCAGTCCGGARGTTTGAATAGCAATGGTCGAGAGTCATAGTAGCTCGAGTAGGACAGTCGATATGTTGATTGAACTTCGGCAGCCTTGTTCTCAGATTTGCTTTGTTAAAATCCCCAGCTACAATAAATGCAKCCTTAGGATATGTGGTTTACAGTTTGCATAACGTCCAGTGAGGTTCTTTGAGGGCCKTCGAGGTTTCGGCTTGAGGTGGGACAAAAATGGCTGTGGCGATGAAGGAGGAGAATTCTCTTGGGAGATGGYCGGCATTTAATTGTGAGKTATTCCTAGGTCRRGTGAATAAAAGGACTTGAGTTCCTGTATGTTCCTAGAATTACACCTTAAGTCGTTAATCATGAAACACACCCCGCCGCCCTTCWKCTTCCCGGAGAGATATTTATTCCTGCCTGCACGATGTACTGAGAATCCTGCTGGCTTTACCGACAGAGTATCCCGAGAGAACCATGTTTCCGTGAAACAAAGTATGTTACAGGTCCCCATGTCTCTCTGGATATAAATCCTTGCTTTAAACTCRTCAACTTTGTTAATCCAAAGACTGAACATTAGCGGGTTATATACTCGGAAGAGGTGGGTGGTGTGCCCGCCTCCTAAGTCGAACCAGCGGGCCGCCTCGAGTGCCTCTCCACCGCCGGCAATGTATTGGGTCGGCCTCTGGAATAAGTTCAATTGCTCTGGAGAKAGTGAACAAAGGATCTGCTCCAGGGAAGTCGTATTCCTGGTCGTAATGCTGGTTGTTCTGGTGAGTTACCGCCACTCTAATATCTGTGTGTAATGACACAAAACATTTCCTTAGCTGATAATGTAAARAAATAGTACATAAAAAAACAAAATACTGCAAAGTTTTCTAAGAGCTAGTCGCGATGCTGCCATCTCCGTCGGCGCCATCTTCAGACACACATGCGGATATCATCCGTTCACCTACTCTGGGTCTCACAAAGACACGGTGGTTGGAAGAAAAAATCGTATATTTGGACTGATCAGACCAATTTCCACCAGTCTAACATCCGTTCCCCTTGTTTCTTGGCCCAAGCAAGTCTCTTCTTATTATTGGTGTCCTTTAGTAGTGGTTTCTTTGCAGCAATTCGACCATGAAGGCCTGATTCACGCACTCTCCTCTGAACAGTTGATGTTGAGATGTGTCTGTTACTTGAACTCTGTGAAGCATTTATTTGGACTGCAATTTCTAAGGCTGGTAACTCTAATGAGCTTATTCTCTGCAGCAGAGGTAACTCTGGGTCTTCCTTTCCTGTGGCGGTCCTCATGAGAGACAGTTTCATCATAGCGCTTGATGGTTTTTGCGACTGCACTTGAAGAAGCTTTCAAAGTTATTTTCTGGTTTGACTGACCTTCATGTCTTCAGGTAATGATGGACTGTCATTTCTCTTTGCTTGTTTGAGCTGTTCTTGCCATAATATGGACGTGGTATTTTACTAAATAGGGCTGTCTCCTGTATACCACCCCTACCTTGTCACAACACAACTGATTGGCTCAAAGGAAAGAAATCCCAMAAATKTACTTTTAACAAGGCACACCTGTTAATTTAAATGCATTCCAGGTGACTACCTCATGAAGCTGGTTGAAACAATGCCCAGAGTGTGCAAAGCTGTCAACAAGGCAAAGTGTGGCTACTTTGAAGAATCTAAAATATATTTTGATTTGTTTAGTACTTGTTTGGTTGCTACATGGTTCCATATGTGTTATTTCATATTGTTGATGTCTTCCCTATTATTCTACTATRTAGAAAATAGTACAAATAAAGAAAAACCCTTGCATGAGTAGGTGTGTCCAWACTTTTGACTGTATATGCCAACAATCTTACTGAACACGGGCATCTCACCCATTACATTTGAACAGACAAGGCCAGTGCGATACTCAATACCATCACACGACTCGGGTGTGACCCCTATTTCACAGGATACATCAAACTGAAAATTCTCTGAGATCAATTTGTACATTTTCAATGTCATTCAACATTTGAGTTTTGAAATGCCCAGACTCAATCCCTTTGATAGCGAGTAATTCTCAATGATATGCAATGACCACTTGGTGTTTACTAGCGAAGGGTTTGGTTACATTCTTTAAATGTTTCATGCTCGACCTGAAACATGTACCAATGKACCAATTTCTCGTATACATTCTGGCTAGTGGATCATGAAGTGATGCTTCGGAATCAGATTATTCAGAGGATACAACTCTGTAAACAATATATGATGCTCTGCGATAACATGCTTAAAAAAATACAGTCATCCCCTCAGTGATGCTGGGAGAAAATACATGTTGAAGATGTCCAACAGCAGCGACATCAAATGCCAGTGTCTATCTCCTTCTGGGACCAACATCACCAAATATTAGAGGAATGTTCCTAATAAGGCACATTGTTCGACTGGCATTGAGCCCGATGCCATTACCGCTGTGTTGTAGGTTTAACATTGTCTTATGGTTCTTTTTGTCCATATAGCYATAGCTGAATGTATAAACTCATTAAATTATGTTTTCATTGGAAATAAAGTTCTTACTAAATACTCAAAGAGCAGCTTGATCTCATACTGTCCTACACCCTCTAAAATGTAATTCATTATGTCCAACATAATGAACTACATTTTCATAATGAATTACAAGTTATCTGATACGTTGATGTCAAGGAATTGACTAAACTGTTGTGTTTGATTCTGCAACAATAACTGTCACCTGGATTCTAAGCAAGATGACTGTAATGCTCCTCATTCAATGTTTTGGTGCGGACTGACTACCACCTGAGCTGTGACCTTGTCAGTGAGGCACATCCTGCAGTACTAGTTGGCACTGAAAGGTTCCACATAACCTGTGCAATGGTACCATAGTAGATTGATCAGTGAACAACACTTTCAATCCACTCTGTTCCAATACTTTTACACCTTCATCAAATGGACTTAGAATTCTGTCAATGCCATACTTCTTCCCRTCTTGAGAGTGGAACAATGCAATTAGATGGATATTCATCAGAGATTAATTCCGGGGTGGTGGTGAATTATGGAGAGTGAAATATAGACATCAAGTTTATGAATGCCATGTTTAGACCCCAATGGGTTTGTAGTTTCAAAGTCATCATAATAAACKTGGATTTGCATGTCATTTTCATACTTTGAATACAATGGATGGTTTCGGTAGTACTTTCCATCAGAAAAATCATGATACATGCCACTATGAAAAGACATCTGAATGTGATTTCATACATCCTCATTCTTGAAAATGAACTCTTAATTCTTGAATAGTGGTATTTAGATGAATGTGTTATTTACTGATACCTGTTCATACATTCCAGTTACTTTGTTTGTCTTTTAATCATATCTCATTTCTAAATGCACTTCCAGAGGTTCGACAACCCCACATTTTTCTCTGAAATACTTCATATACTGTATTTAGCATCTGTGTTTAAGTCAGTGAAAGGATTATGCACATTGTTGAATAATTATTCTACTGAGCTTCTACTGGGATTGTTAGGAGGGACCACACTCAATACTTGTTCCCTGAGACTTGCGTGATCTTCATTCACATACTCTTCCGTGCTTTCAACAATAGACAGTACAACATTCTTAGCAACACCACCACTGTAACTTAGCAATAATAGATGCACACATTTCTGTAGACTGGTCTTTTGAGATATGAGACATTGCAGGTTGATTGACAAATCTACGTCTGAATCAGAGTCACTCTCTTGCGAGGTCTCTTTAATCACATTCTCAGATTGTTGAGTTGTGGGCGTGTTGCCATCATTACTCGATGATGCTGAATATCATTCTCATAGTTTTTTATCAAGTGCTTTCTAAAATGTGCAAAACTTTTGAATTGCAAAGAACATCCATCTTGAGCACAAATCAAACAAAATTATTCCAGGATACAAGCCATGCAAAAGCTTAAGGTGCCGAATCAAAGTGCCAGCTGCACATTGGCGTGCATTTATGGATGCAAAGGGAAGCCAGGCTTCCCCCCAAAACTATCAATCATTTCTTTTAAAAACACACAATTATTTGTCTTTTGTCTGTCTGYGTTTCATAATTKTCCTTCAATTYAAAGAGGCTGAATGTATCTCACAGGAGAAATCATCCGAGCAAGYGAAACAGCGCCCCTTTGTCTCTCTACGTGTAGGCCATCTATCTGATGCTGTCTGGTCCAAACGAGTATGACATTGTTGCCGCCAGAAGGCATCTGGCCTCCCTTGACAAAGAAGCATAAAAAATGTGCCAAGGTGATTTCATGGTGTTGAAGTTGAAATGGTGCCGGAATAACTTGTGGTTACCTGTGGTTCTCAATCAATAGTTGTCTAGTGGTCTGAAAATGGCGGAAACATTAACTTGCTTGACCATGCTGTAGGTCATTAACTGTCTGTTACTATACATGCAATATGCTTTGTGGACTTCACTGAACAGAGAATTCCATCCATTCCATCTCATCCCATCCCTATCCGGTTTTGTGCTAAAACAAAGAAGTGGTTGAATTTATTCTGCCACTGTGTCTTCTTATTGTCTTGGTCTTCAGGCCTATATATCACGGTCGCAAGGTATATGAATTAACAGGTTRTAGAGCAAAGAATGCAATTATCCCAACACATAGGCTGGGGGAAAAAAGTGAATTGTGCAAGCTAACAGGCGGGCCACAGACAAATCCTTGTCACGGATGGGCTATTGCAGCAGATGACCACCCCGGGTTCCACTCCTATAAGCTAAAAACAAGAAGAAGTAGTTCCAGTGGGCATGCGATCACCAACACTGGACAACTGAARAGTGGAAAAACATCGCCTGGAACATGAAAGCGAGTTCAGTTTGAGTGGCTTGCGCAGTTCCCAGACCTCAACCCATTAGACTAGAGCATCTTTGGGATGAGATGGAATGGGCTGTTCGCAGCATTAATGTACCACCGTCCAATCTGCAGCAACTGCGTGATGCAATTGYGTCAGCATGGGCCAACATCTCCTYGGACAACTTGTAAAACTGGCCTGGAAATTTCAGCCTGTTCTGGAGGCAAAGGGGGGTCCGACAAGGTACTAGATTTAGGGCWCTCTCTTGTGTTGCCAAAATCAATGCAGTAGACTGTTGTCTGGAGAAATGTGTTCATGCTGCTGATTGACTCATTGTAGCTTACATTGAAAACAAAATTAGCTTTGAAAATGTAGTCAAATGCTGCCAATAATATACTTTCCTGGCATGGAATGAGCTTCTTGTCCATGTCAATTGTAAGGGGTGAGTAACTGGTAGCAGGGAAGTCAGACGCAGGAGAGCAGAACTAGGTAATAGCCGGAGCAGTTTAAGTCCGAAACCAACGGCATCAAGAAAATAACAACATGGGTACAAAACCCGACGCACACCAGTCAACATGTGCACAAGCACAAACAACAAACAATACCACACAAAGACATGGGGGGAACAGAGGGTTAAATACACAACACGTAATGAGGGAATGAAAACCAGGTGTGTGGGAAAACAAATGGAAAATGAAAAATGGATCGGCGATGGCTAGAAGACCGKTGACGTCGACCGCCGAACACCGCCCGAACAAGTAGAGGAACCGACTTTGGCAGAAGTCGTGACAACAATGTAGAAGTTGCTGATGGCCTGCTCGCTGGATCCTGAGGAGAGTAGGTACGGCTGCCGTCTTCCCTCGTCTCCAGGTACTCATCTAGCCTCCTACAGGACTTAAGAAAAAATAAAAGAAACACATTCAACAATGCTGTTATGCTGAGGTAAAGAAAGTTCAAAAGATATCTTTGTCCTGTGTTAGGATAAAGGGTTTCATATTCAATTTGACACACATGCATTCAACATGATTACCTAGTTCCACTTCTTTGTTGGAATTTGATTCACATACTGAGCTCAAAGAAGTTGACATCTGCCACATACCTTGTGAAAYACAACCAGATGTTCAATGGCGTGAGCTGCGCTGATCTTCTGTATTTTCTTCCTTCCAGCAGGCTTCCTGATAACAGAACTAGGAAGGAATGTCACTGTCCCACTCTCTAAACAAGAATTGCTGATGTTAGTTTTGTCCAGCATCAAATTACCTCATCACCAACATTTTGTTCAAGTGTTTTAAGTTCCCTACAAGGACCCAAGTGAAGACTCATTGCAGTTTGTCTKCTCTTATGGATTGCCGACTCTTATGGATTATAGACTTTTAAARGATATTTGTGAACAACAGCCTCTACCTCAAAAGAGTGTCTTACGACTCTGATTTTAAATGTATTTATTGCACTAAATGTTTTTCTATGTATTGTATGTGCCTGTGTCATGTGTCATGTCATGTGTGTAATGTACCATTTACAAATAAAGTTCCTTGCGGAAAAATATAGTACATTAATTTTAATTGAACTTTGAATTGGATTATAATGCATTTTTTTCACCATTCATACAGTACACCCCTTAATCTGAATAAGAACAGATATGAAATAACAATGTAAAATGGACAGCTAATCCTAAAAGTTCACATCATAAACATACTCCTCAAACTCCGTCATACATTATGTGATGTAAGAATGTTCACCATCTGCCTTCTTGATTGTCCCAGTGTCTTCATACCCCTTCAGCAATGCTGCCCCTCCTGGTTTCGTCAGCCGAATCTCTTTGATCAASTAAACAGATTAAAACAAACATCTCCTTGATTATGAAGGAGTCAAAGCCTGAGGCCTGTGTCGAAATACACAATTAGCAATATATTTAATAATGGCACTGATGATGATCTGCTGGATAATGGCATGTGTGGTATCCATAACAAAGTTGKAGAACAATATTAATCAACAAAATAATTGCACAAATTTGTTTACATCCCTGTTAGTAGGTATTTCTCATTTTCCAATATAATCCATCCACCTGACAGATGTGGCATATCAAGAAGCTGGTTAATAACCTTTACTTAATACCCATCCCGGATCCGGGAGCATCCTCATCAAAAAAGCTGACTAGCATAGCCTAGCCTAACGGGACAGGGATATCATATAATRTAATTTTCATGAAATCACAAGTCCAATACAGCAAATGAAAGATAAACAGCTTGTGAATCCAGCCATCATTTCCGATTTTTAAAATGTTTTACAGCGAAAACACAATATGTATTTTTATTAGCTAACCACAACAGCCAAAGACTCAACCGCATATTTTCACCATGTTTCTACCGCATAGGTAGCTATCACAAAACCGACCAAATAGAGATAAAATTAGTCACTACCAATAAACAACTTCATCAGATGACAGTCTTATAACATGTTATACAATACATTATGTTTTGTTCGAAAATGTGCATATTTGAGTATAAATCAAGTTTTACATTGCAGCTACCATCAAAAATAGCACCAAAGCAGCCAGATAATTACAGAGAGCAACGTGAAATACCTAAATACTCATCATAAAACATTTATGAAAAATACATGGTTACAGCAAATGCAAGATAACATCTTGTGAATCCAGCACATATTTCCGATTTTTTAAGTGTTTTACAGCGAAAACACAATATATATTTCTATTAGCTCACTACAGTAGCCAAAACACACACGCAATTTACTCCCCGCAAAAATAGCTTGCAAAAAAACGACAAATAGAGATAAATGAATCACTAACCTTGAACAAATTCATCAGATGACAGTCTTATAACATCATGTTATACAATACAATTATGTTTTGTTCGAAAATGTGCATATTTAGAGCTACAAATCTGATTATACATTGTGAATACGTAGCATCGATTCACCAGAATCTCCAGAGATATTTTGGACACTCACCTAATCTGACCAAAGAACTCATCATAAACTTTACATAAAATACAAGTTGTATGGCAAATGAAAGATACACTGGTTCTTAATGCAACCGCTGCGTTAGATTTTTTAAAATAACTTTACCATAACATACAGCTTGCGTTGCGTTATTGTGAGACAGCAAACGGCGGAGAATAGTACTCAACAATTTACACAGAAATCGAAATAACATCATAAATGTTTTCTTACTTTTGTTGAGCTTCCATCAGAATGTTGTACAAGGAGTCCTTGGTCCAGAATAAATCGTTGTTTGGTTTTAGAATGTCCATTTCTTCTGTCGAATTAGCATCCTTAGCTAGCCATGTGGCGCGAACATGCCACTCTTCTCTTGGCGCAAAGAACGGAAATTTCCAAAAGTCCAAATAAACGTTGAATAAACTGATAAAACTCGGTTGA
Source organism: Salvelinus sp. IW2-2015 (assembly GCF_002910315.2). Lineage (NCBI taxonomy): Eukaryota > Metazoa > Chordata > Actinopteri > Salmoniformes > Salmonidae > Salvelinus > Salvelinus sp. IW2-2015. Next base: position 19,324,215 of record NC_036848.1, read on the forward strand.
AAAAACCTACTTTATGATGTTATTATCACATGTATCAAATAAAATCAGAGCCGGAGATATTCGCCGTGTATACCGAACGCTTATCAGAAGACAATGTCGAGGTACTTCGCGCGCCTTGGTAGACAAAGAAAATTCCTGACCTGCCACTCCAAAAGCTCTTGTTCGGCCTCAGATCAAGCTAGACACCCCATTCCACCTTCCACTGCCTGTTGCATCTAGTGTAAGGCGTATGAAGTGTATGAAGTGTATGAAGTGCATGCATATCGATAAATATAAGGCAATTGAATAGGCAGGCCCTGAAACAGAGCCTCGTTTTCAGATTTTTCACTTCCTGCATGGAAGTTTGCTGCAAAATGAGTTCTGTTTTACTCACAGACATAATTCAAACAGTTTTAGAAACTTCTGAGTGTTTTCTATCCAATAGTAATAATAATATGCATATTGTATGATCTAGAAAAGAGTACGAGGCCGTTTCATTTGGGCACGATTTCTTCCAAAGTGAAAACAGCGCCCCCCTATTGACAAGAAGTTTTAAACAGCATGATTATTACAAAGGTCTCAGGGAAGCTCATCTGCATGCTCGTCATCCTCACTTGACCTGACTGCAGTTCGGCATCATAACAGACTTCAGTGGGCAAATGCTCACCTTCGATTGCCACTGGCACGCTGTAGAAGTGTGCTCKTCACGGATGAATCACAGTTTCAACTGTACCGGGCAGCTGGTAGACAGCRTGTATGGAGTCGTATGGGTGAGCTGTTTGCTGATGTCAACGTTGTGAACAGAGTGCCCCATAGTGGTGTGGGTTATGGTATGGACAGGCATAAGCTACGGACAACAAACACAATTGCATTTTATCAATGGCAATTTCAAATGCACAGCGATACCGTGACGAGATCCTGAGGCCCCATTGCCGTGCCATAAATACCCCGCCATAACCTCATGTTTCAGCATGATAATGCACAGCCCCATGTCGCAAGGATCTGTACACATTTCCTGGAAGCTGAAAATGTCCCAGATCTTCCATGGCCTGCATATTCACCAGACATGTAACCCATTAAGCATGTTTGGGATGCTCTGGATCGACGTGTGTGACAGTGTGTTCCAGTTCCCACCAATATCCAGCAACTTCGCACCACCATTGAAGATGAGTGTGACAACATTCCACAGGCCACAATCAACAGCCTGATCAACTTCATGCGAAGGAGATGTGTCACTCTGCATGAGGTAAATGGTGATCACAACAGATACTGACTGGTTTTATGATCCACACCCCTGCATTTTTTGTAGGTATCTGTGACGAACAGATGCATATCTGTATTCCCAGTCATGCAAATCCATAGATTAGGGCCTAATTAATATATTTCAATTGACTGATTTCATTATATGAACTGTAACTTAGTAAAATCTTTGAAATGTTGTGTTTATATTTTTGTTCAGCGTATCTCTAGTCAACATTGTTGCTAGCGCTTACACCCAAAATATAGCCTACCATCTGGGTTAACTTGGTTGAGTTTATGAAAACAGATGTAAGTACAATGTAATTACTAGTTGTTACACTGGATTTAGCTAGTTAAAATGAAGTGTATCTTGAGGGGTACTTACTTGTAACTAATGTGTACTTATTCAGTAAATTGGGCATCCTGACAACCTGATCCTAATTTTTAAAGCTTCTGGAAGCACCATCCAAGCGGGAGAATAAACACACTAGTACACCATAAAGTACATGTAATACTCACTGTCATAATTACTAGTTGTTACACAGGATTTGTGTATCTTGAGGTGTACTCACTTGTAATTATAAAGGTACCTACAAAGTATGTTACACATCCTGAAAATCTATTCATCAGCTTCTGAAAGTGTCATCCAAGTGGGTCATAAACACATTAGTACACATGTAATATAGGCATAAGTAATTGTGCATCTTGAGGGGTACTTACATGTGATTATAGTGTACCTACAAAGTATGTTACCCATCCTAACAATCTATTAGTCAGCTTCTGAAAGTGCCATCCAAGTGAGAAATAAACACATTAGTACACATGTAATATAGGCATAAGTAATTGTGTATCTTGAGGGGTACTTACTTGTAATTACAGTGTACCTACAAAGTATGTTACCCATCCTAACAATCTATTAGTCAGCTTCTGAAAGTGCCATCCAAGTGAGAAATAAACACACTAGTACACCACAGAGTACATGTAATATCTGCATAAATACAATTTAGTTACTAGGTGTTACACAGGAGTTTGCTATTTCTGTATAATTAGTTAGGCCTACTACTCATTATCAGGTGAAAATAGCTATAAACAACATACAGTATGAGCTTCTATTTTTGTCAACTTTATTGCAACATGTAAAAATACCTTACATTTCTTACAAAATACTACAGATTTGTATTGTTAGATTAATAATTGGATTAAACAAAGATAACATACAAATAACTATTCTAGTGGTGACTTAAATATGTAGCCTATAGAATGGTGAGTAGCCTATATAGCTAATTTAGAAAAAAGGGACGGTCTTTTTCTCCCCTTTTTATTGTTACAAGTAACATAAGAAACTCCGTCGTCATATGTTTCTTTCTTGTAAGCATTTTCACATGCTGGAGTCTGAGACCTGATGGAAATCTGTGGTAAAGAAGAAGAATGTATGACAATTTAGCATTAGACACTACGTTACCCTATACTAGAAATCATCATCATGCTTTTTATAGTTTAGGTCTATAGATACCTATCTAGTACTTGGTTATCCAGCTAGCTATAAAAGTACATGCTAACACCAAAGTACCAAAGCGAGGAATAGCCTTAATTTCTCAGAACAAGAATAGACTGACGAGTTTCAGAAGAAAGTTCTTTGTTTCTTACCATTTTGAGCCTGTAATTGAACCCACACATGCTGATGCTCCAGATACTCAACTAGTCAAAAGAAGACAAGCTTTACTGYTTCTTTAATCARGACAACAGAATTCTGCTATGCTAACATAATTGCAAGAGGGTTTTCTAATGATCATTTAGCCTTTTAAAATGATAAACTTGGATTAGCTAACACAACGTGCCATTGGAACACAGAAGTGATGGCTGCTGGTAATGGGCCTTTGTACGCCTATGTAGATATTCCATAAAAATCCTCTGTTTCCAGCTACAATAGTCATTTACAACATTAACAATGTCTAAACTGTATTTCTGATCAATATGATGTTATTTTAATGGACAAAAAATTAGCTTTTCTTTCAAAAACCAGGACATTTCTAAGTGACCCCAAACTTTTGAACGGTAGTGTATATATATATATATATATATATATGTATCTGTTTTCTTTACATGAAACGTACTGACAAAGACATTACTAGATGGCAATCCAAACCATGTAATCTAGCTCAGAAAAACCTCCAACTTAAGCTAATGCTCTACCGCGCTGTTAAAGCTACACGTGTTACCTAGGATTCTACTTAACCAGCTTCTTGCCTGAACATCAGCTAGTCTAGTGAAATTAGAGCTGAAGACTCAATCAAGTGTTGCCTAAAATAATGTGTGCTCAGGAGGCAATACTTCTTTGGCTAGCTAATACATTTAGCTTATTAGATATCTAACAAAYGATAGCTAACMAAGCAAGGTTAAAAATGCTGAGCTTATAATGTTAGCGTGCACTAGCTAGCTAGCTAACACGAGTGCACTTGTTCCGACTTACTAAAGAGAAACTCAAAATAGGAATTTGCTGAACAAACCATCAATGAATTAGCTAGCTAACGTTAACTGTCTTTAGCCAGCTAGTTTGCATTCACTAACCTTAGCTAGCTAAGTTAGCTGTCTGGCTAGCTTGGTCCGGTCACTGGCCTGRGCAAAAAGGTTTCATATCAGGGGATACCTTTACATGACACRTTTTTGATATTCAACAGAACACAGACCATTTCCAATGATTATTTTCAGTTTGTGGACATATTTCATATCCTGACAAATTCTGAATCCAGATWTGTCTTTTACAGATGGATCGATATTTACATAGTGGGTACCTGGAAGAAAACGAGAAGGATCATACTTTTTCAATTTCGGGGTTTTGGGGGGAGGGTTTTGTATTTTTTTTATCCAGTCCAATTTCAATATTTTTCAGTGATTTAGAATGAGTTGCTGTTAGGCTATATGTATCGATGTGTGCACGATGCCGCYTCATCTCTGATTCTCTCCCGAGCGCGCAAAATCATGTGCGCCTATAGGCTATTTAGCATGGTCTCAAACAAATTATCAATAGCCTATATGCTACGAAGTGCATGCTCGCTGGTGCACAGAGCAAAGTTATATTTCTAAGATWGCTGCTCGGATGGTGTAAATAAAACTAGACTGCAATGAATATTCCAAACCTGAGCCACAGCTTGCTCTGCTTTTGCTGATCAAAAACGTTGTGTGCTGCCTCACCAAAGGCTGTACTGTGTAGATCTACAGTGGCAGTTCAGGAGGAGAGTCAAAGGCTACTTCCGAAAATAATATTTGATTAGGCCTAGTCCCAAAAATGTTGCACGCGGACTAACCTATAGCCTATGTTCTGTTCAGTTTGAGAAGAAGGACCGGAGGTCAACTTTGATAGCTTGCWACAGTACTACTATAGTTTAACAAAGTTATTGACCTCGCAATAAGCCAGATTCGAGTAACTTACATTTGTACAGTATTTATTATTGATCCCCAGTTGCTGCTACCAAGGCAGCAGCTACTCTTCCTGGGGTCCAGCTAAATTAATGCAGTTAAACATTTAAAAAACATTACAATACATTCATACCAGATTTCACAACATTAAGTGTGTGCCCTCATGTCTCTACTCTACTACCACATTGCTATAACACAAAATCCATGTGTACATGTGTGTATAGCTGCCCTGTTCTGAGCCAACTGCAATTTTCATAAGTCCCTCTTTGTGGCACCTGAACACACGACTGAACAGTAATCCAGGTGTGACAAAACTAGGTCCTGTAGGAACTGCCATGCTGATAGTGCTGTTAAGAATGCAGAGCAGCTCTTTATTATAAACAGACTTCTCCACATCCTAGCTACTGTTGTATCAATATGTTTTGACCATGACAGTTTACAATCCAGGGTTACTCCAAGTAATTTAGTCTCCTCTACAATTTCCAAATTTTTCATTCCAATATTTAGTTGAGGTTTAGTGTTTAGTGAATGATTTGTCCCAAATACAAAGATTTTTGAAATATTTAGGACTAACTTATTCCTTGCAACCCATTCTGAAACTAACGGCAGCTCTTTGTTAAGTGTTGCAGTTATTTGAATCGCTGTGGTAGCTGACGTGTATAGTGTTTGTCAACGGCATACTTACAGTAGACACACTGGCTTTACTCATATCCTATGGTATGTCATTAGTAAAGATTGAAAAAAGAAGGGGCCTACACAGCTGCCATGGGGAATTCCTGATTCTAYCTGGATTTAAAGAACACCCTCTGTGTTCTGTTCGGCAGGTAACTCTTTATCCACAATATAGCAGGGGGTGTAAAGCCATAACACATATGTTTTTCCAGCAACAGACTATGATCAATAATGTCACATCTGCTCCCACTCCCCCGATGTTGTCACACCTGCTCCTGCCCATCATTATGCACACCTGTCACCATCATTACGCATATCAGCACTTCATTGGACTCCTTCACTTTGTTGATTGCCCCCTCTTTATCTGTCTGTTCCTCAGTTTGATCCCTGTGTCAGCATTATTGACGTTATGTTTCCCCTGTCCTTGTTTGTTTCATGTCAGTTATTTATTAAATGTTCACTCCCTGTACTTCCTTCTCGTCTCCCAGCGTCTGTCCTCACAGATGATGTCAAAAGCCRCACTGAAGTCTAACAGAACAGACCCCACAATCTTTTTATCATCAATTTCTCTCAGCCAATCATCAGTTGTTTGTGTAAATGCTGGGCTTGTGGAATGTCCTTCCCTATAAGCATGCTGAAAGTCTGTCAATTTGTTTAATGTATAATATCATTGTATTTCRTCAAACACAATTTTTTCCAAAAGTTAACTAAGGGTTGGTAACAGGTTGATTGGTTTGCTATTTGAACCAGTTAAAGGGACTTTACTATACATAGGTAGGGGAAAAACTTTTGCTTCCCTCCWSGCCTGACGGCGTACACTGTTCAGTATGTTTAAATTGAAGATATGTTAAATAGGAGTGGCAATATCGTCCGCTATTATCATCAGTAATTTTCCATCCAAGTTGTCAGACCCCGGTGGCTTGTCATTGTTGATAAACAACAATAGKTTTTTCACTTACTTTACAGAAATCAAAATTACATTGCTTGTCTTTCATAATTTGCTTAGATAAACTTGGATGTGTAATGTCAGCGTTTGTTGCTGGCATGTCATCCCTAATTTTGCTAATCTTGGCAATGAAAAAAATCATTAAAAGTAATTGGCAATATCAGTGGTGCTGAAACTTGAAGCAGCAGCTGCGACACAATCAATTGGAATTGGACAGCTCATGGTGCTGAAAGTAGGCAAATTGAAGTAGGCATAATTAAACTGTCATTTTAATTAAGCTTTACTAACAACAAGAGGGCTTTGTGTTGGAGCCTATGTATTCTAAATTAAGAAATAAGAGGTARGTCTACCTGTTTGACMAACTAAATTAGGCTATAGGCTGRTATATCCATAGATTTGTCGGTCAATTCTTCCACCCACCATGCACTCTTTAAGCCACTGAAGACCAGTAGCCAGCAGTTAAAGCTTACATATTTCTCCATCAGTAGGCTTACTCTGTCTGGGGTAGAAAGGGAGTCCTACTTTTTGAAAGTACCATGCTCAGATTCCTAATGATGTCTCAGATTAAAGTATTTGYCAACTGGTACAGTTTCGTTGYATACAAGATACAAGACAMACTGATTTTGCATTGGAGATTGGCACTAAGAAAGCACTCAATGAGCTGTATTCCGCCATAAGCAAACAGGAAAACACTCATCCAGAGGCAACATTCCTATTGGCCGGGGACTTTAATGCAGGGAAACTTAAATCTGTTTTACCAAATTTCTATCAGCATGTTAAATGTGCAACCAGAGGGAAAAAACTCTAGACCACCTTTACTCCACACACAGAGACGCGTTCAAAGCTCTCCCTTGCCCCCATTTGGCAAATCTGACCATAATTCTATCCACCTGATTCCTGCATACAAGCAAAAATTAAAGCAGGAAGCACCAGTGACTCGGTCAATAAAAAGTGGTCAGATGAAGCAAATGCTAAGCTGCAGGACTGTTTTGCTAGCACAGAGTGGAATATGTTCCGGGATTCCTCCRGTGGCATTGAGGAGTACACCACATCAGTCACTGGCTTCATCAATAAGTGCATCGATGATGTCGTCCCCACAGTGACCGTACGTACATAMCCAACCAGAATGGATTACAGGCAACATCCGCACTGAGCTAAAGGCTAGAGCTGCCGTTTTCAAGGAGCAGGACTCTAAACCGGAAGCTTATAAGAAATCCCGCTATTCCCTCCGACGAAACCATCAAACAGGCAAAGTKTCTATACAGGACTAAGATCGAATCGTACCACACCGGCTCCGACGCTTGTCRGATGTGGGAGGGCTTGCAAACCATTACAGACTACAAAGGGAAGCAGAGCAGAGAGCTGCCCAGTGACACGAGCCTACCAGATGAGCTAAACATCTTCTATGCTCGCATAGAGGCAAATAACACTGAAACATGCATGAGAGCACCAGCTGTTCAGCACAACTGTGTGATTACGCTCTCCGCAGCCGACGTGAGTAAGACCTTTAATTAACATGTCAACATTCACAAGGCCGCAGGGCCAGACAGATTACAAGGACTTGTACTGCGAGCATGCGCTGACCAATTGGCAAGTGCCTTCACTGACATTTTCAGCCTCTGCCTGTCCGAGTCTGTAATAGCAACATGTTTTAAGCAGACCATCATATTCCCTGTGCCCAAGAACACTAAGGAAACCTGCCTAAATGACTACCGACCCGTAGCACTCACGTCTATAGCAATGAAGTGCTTGTCATGGCTCTACTGCAGTCCACACTGCCCTTTCCCACCTAGACAAAAGGAACACCTATGTGAGGAAGCTATTTATTGACTACAGCTCAGTGTTCAACACCATAGTGCCCTCAAAGTTCATCAATAAGCTGAGGACCCTGGGACTAAACACCTCCCTCTGCAACTGGATCCTGGACTTCCTGATGGGCCGCTCCCAGGTGGTAAGGATAGGTAACAACACATCCGCCATCGCTGATCCTCAACACGGTGGCCSCTTGGGTGTGTGCTCAGTCCCCTCCAGTACTCCCTGTTCAYTCAAGACTGGCACGACTCCAACACAATCATTAAGTTTGCCGATGACACAAMAGTGGTAGGCCTGATCACCGACAACAACAAATAAGCCTATAGGGAGGAGGTCAGAGACCTGGCCGTGTGGTGCCATGAAATAACCYCTCCCTCAACGTGATCAAGACAAAGGAGAAGATTGTGGACTACAGGAAAAGGRGGGCCGAGCACGCCCCCATTCTCATCGAGAGCATCCTGACTGCTCGGCCTCCGCCTACTTGGCAATACAGAGGGTAGTGCATAAGGCCAAGTACATCACTGGGGCCAAGCTTCCTGTAATCCAGGACCTCTATACCAGGCGGTGCCAGAGGAAGGCCCTAACAATGTTCAAAGACTCCAGCCACCCAAGTCGTAGACTGTTCTCTCTGCTACCGCACGGCAAGCGGTACCGGAGCTCAAAGTCTAGGTCCAAAAGGCTTCTAAACAGCTTCTACCCCCAAGCCATAAGATTCCTGAACATCTAATTATATGGCTACCCAGACTATTTGCATTGTCCCCCCCCCCTCTTTTACACAACTGCTACTCTCTGTTATTGTCTATCCATAGTCACTTTAATAACTCTACCTACAATTTAAGTCGGAAGTTAACAAACACGTTAGCCAAATACATTTAAACTCAGTTTTACACAATTCCTGACATTTAATCCTAGTAAACATTCCCTGTCTTAGGTCAGTTAGGATCACCACTTTATTTTAAGAATGTGAAATGTCAGAATAATAGTAGAGAGAATGATTTATTTCAGCTTTTATTTCTTTCATCACATTACCAGTGGGTCAGAAGTTTACATACACTCAAATTATATTTTTAACAATGCCTTTAAATTGTTTAACTTGGGTCAAACCTTTCGGGTAGCCTTCCACAAGCTTCCCACAATAAGTTGAGTGAATTTTGGCCCATTCCCCTGACAGAGCTGGTGTAACTGGGTCAGGTTTGTAGGACTTCTTGCTCGCGCACACTTTTTTTTCAGTTATGCCCACAAAACTTCTATTGGATTGAGGTCAGGGCTTTGTGATGGGCCACTCCAATTTCTTGACTTTGTTGTCTTTAGCCATTTTGCCACAACTTTGGAAGTATGCTTGTGGTCATTGTCATTTGGAAGACCAATTTGCGACCAAGCTTAACTTCCTGACTGAGGTCTTGAGATGTGCTTCAATATATTCCACATATCCACAATATATCCACATTTTGCTTCCTCATGAAGCCATCCCCACAACATGACCCCCACAACATGAATGCTGCCACCCCCGTGCTTCACGGTTGGATCGTGTTCTTCGGCTTGAAAGCCTGCCCCTTTTTCCTCCAAACAGAACGATGGTCATTATGGCTAAACAGTTCATATTTTGTTTCATCAGACCAGAGGACATTTCTCCAAAAAGTACAATCTTTGTCCCAAGTGCAGTTGCGAACTGTAGTCTGGCTATTATAGCAGTTTTTGAGCAGTGGCTTCTTCCTTGCTGAGCAGCATTTCAGGTTATGTCGATATAGGACTCGTTTTACTGTGGATATAGATACTTTTGTACCTGCTTCCTCTAGCATCTCACAAGGTCTTGCTTGTTCTGGGATTGATTTGCACTTTTCGGCACCAAAGTACGTAATTCTAGAGACAGAACGCGTCTCCTTCCTGAGCGGTATGACGGCTGCGTGGTCCCATGGTGTTTATACTTGCGTACTATTGTTTGTACAGATTGTTTGTAGCAGATGAACGTGGTACCTTCAGGCATTTGGAATTGCTCCCAAGGATGAACCAGACTAGTGGGGTCTACAATTGGCTTGGCTGTTTCTTGGCTGATTTCTTTGATTTTCCCATGATGTCAGCAAAGAGAGCTGAGTATGAGGGTAGGCCTTGAAATACATCCCATGGTACTCCTCAAATTGACTCAAATGATGCCATTACGTTATCAGAAGCTCTAATGCCATGGTCATTCTTTTTCTGGAATTTTCCAAGCTGTTAAAAAAAGGCAACAGTCAATTAGTGTATGATGGTAAACTTCATGATCCACTGGAATTGTGATACAGTGAGTTATAAGTGAAATCATCTGTCTGTAAACAATTGTTGGAAAATTACTTGTGGTCATGCACAAAGTAAAGTCCTAACCGACTTGCCAAAACTATAGTTTGTTAACAAGAAATTTGTGGAGTGGTTGAAAAATGAGTTTTAATGAATCCAACCTAAGTGTAGTAAACTTCCGACTTCAACTGTAGTTCTGCTTTTGAGCTGTTCTTGTACAGTATATTGATGTTCTTTATTATGTCATTCTGTATTAGTTTCATGTTTTGTGTGGACCCCAGGAACAGTAGACTGCGGCTAATTAACGTTGACTAACCGGTGCCCCCGCACATTGACTCTGTACCGGTACCCCCTGTATATAGTCTCGCTATTGTTATTTTACTGCTGCTCTTTAACTACTTGTTACTATTATTTGTTATTCTTATTCATATTTTTTTTAACTGCGTTGTTGGTTAGGGGCATGTAAGTAATCATTTCACTGTAACGTTTTGTATTCCTGTTGAATTGTGACTAATAAAATGTGATTTGATTTGAAGGGMGGGCCGTCCATTTTCATTTCAGAGAGGTCAGATTTTCTCCATGTAACCCTTATTATAAATATGTTCACTCCCTTAGACATATATGATATTGGGATTTGCTCAGTATATCACACATGGACATTTCCTGTGGACAAATATGGACTAATTTAATATTGTGAACTATGTGACATCCTATGTTCTCTCTTTATGTTGACAAAAACTGACTGTATAYATCGCATATGTWYTTTCTCAGCACATTCAAGATATTGATTCCAGATATGCTTCTTGGTCCATATCCAGATTTGCGGATCCAGATTTGATTTGCGTTTTGATATCAGCACATGCTCAATAACTTGACAAATATTAAATACATATTTTTATTTCATGCGCAAATCATTTGTGGATATCATACAAATAGGGCTATGTGGACATATTTTCTCTATATGATGACAAATAGCCTACTGACCGTAGCTCTATATAGTATACAGTATTTTCTCAGCACATATAATGCATATGCTCGACTGAGGTTAGTTTTCTCGTCATGAATGAAGCAGGTAGAGTAGCTACCTTGTGGTTAGGGCTGTGATGGTAATTGAATAACCRTATAGCTGACGGTTATGRATAAAGACCGTCATGAAAATAAAACAACCRCCAAAACCGTTTAAATAGGCCTACATTCATTTTAGGATTTGTTAATTTTTTATTATTAGAATTAGGCRCTGTTAAAAAGTGACAAGTAAAAGATGCCAAAAACAATTTAGTCCAATCAACGTAAGCTAAGTATGATGTGGCTGTCCATGGTACTGATTTCTGTGTGTATGTGTGTGCTTGCAAGTACAAAAAAAACATGTTAACTCATCCTACTTGTAGGATGGCTGAAACGCTCTATGACTCTGTCATACAGTACACGCTTATAGTTTTTGTTGTCTTAGSCTACCTGGCTAAAATGCTTGCTCGCTAGCCAAACTTCCTTTCATRGGCAACAATGAGCAAGCTATTTGGGGCATATTGGCCAGGACCCGGGCGTAATCAGCATGGATTAGTATATAAATTAACTTCTCTATGATAGGGGGCAGCATTTTCAMGTTTGGATGAAAAGCATACCCAAATTCAACTGCCAGCTACTCATCCCCAGAAGATAAGATATTCATATCATTAGTAGATTTGTATAGAAAACACTCTGAAGTTTCTAAAACTGTTTGAATCATGTCTGTGACTATAACAGAACTTTTTAGCAGGCGAAACCCCGAGGACAAACCATTCAGAATTTTCTTTTTTTGAGGTCACTCTCTTTTCAATGACATTTCATTGGGAATCGAGATTTCTAAGGGACCTTCTTGCAGATCCTACCGCTTCCACTGGATGTCAACAGTCTTTAGAAATTGGTTGAGGTTTTTCCTTTGTGTAATGAAGAAGTACGGCCATCCAGAACGAGGGTAACTTGAAGTGTACTGTTAGAKAGAGGCGCATGACCAGAAAGCTAGCTACAGTTTGTTTTCCTCCTGTATTGAACACAGATCATCCCGTCTTCAATTGTATCGATTATTTACGTTAAAAAATACCTAAAGTTGTATTACAAAAGTAGTTTGAAATGTTTTGGCAAAGTTTACAGGTAACTTTTGAGATATTTTGTAGTCACGTTGCACAGGTTGGAACCGGTGTTTTTCTGGATCAAACGCGCCAAATAAATGGACATTTTGGATATATATCGACGGAATTAATCGAACAAAAGGACCATTTGTGATGTTTATGTGACATATTGGATTGCCAACAACAGAAGCTCGTCAAAGGTAAGGCATGAATTATATTTTTATTTCTGTGTTTTGCGTCGCGCCTGCAGGGTTGAAATATGCTTCGCTCTCTTTGTTTACTATGGTGCTATCCTCAGATAATAGCATCGTTTGCTTTCGCCGAAAAGCCTATTTGAATTCTGACATGTTGGCTGGATTCACAACAAGTGTAGCGTTAATTTGGTATCTTGCATGTGTGATTTAATGAAAGTTWGATTTTTATAGTAATTTATTTGAATTTGGCGCTCTGCATTTTCACTGGCTTTTGGCCAAGTGGGACGGTAGCGTCCCGCCTATCCCAGAGARGTTTTAAGAAAATATTCCGTATCAAATTTTACCATGTCAGATTGGAGAGGATTGGTACATTGTCCATTTGACACAGCATTAGCGCATTATAGGCCTCAGAGCCAGAACAACCTTGTCAACTGCTGTTGAATAATTATTCAATAGTCAGACACATCCAGCCTTTGTGTAAAAGAAGACAGAGTTATTTATTTACTCTGAAGGAATGAAAATGTGCATTGTATAAAAGAGACAAATCCACAAATCAAAGTGTTTTACTGAAGTGCCATGGCCAATAGCGCTCTACACCCACACACATCATCTGTTGGAAAGAGGAGATGTAGAAAGTTTAATAGACAGACTAAGTTAGTAAAACATTTGCTTTTAATCATTAGTAAAAACTCCCGCTATTTGGTCAAGTTTATCTACATGAAAATAAAGTTAAGGTGATTTGATAATGTTGAAATGTTCAAGTTGAAATGGTGCTGGAATAGTTGAAGCAGCTTCTGTTTTCTTTGAGACTTGCGGTTGCCTTACTCCGTGGTTCTAAATCAATAATTGTTTAGTAGTCCGAAAATGTCGGAAACATTAACTTACTTGGTCATGCTGTATGTCATGTATCTGTTTGTTACACGCAATATGCTTTGTGGACTTCACCAGGCAGGTGTGGCTGTAATGCCCGGGGTGTAGTGGATGAAGGAGTCAGACGCAGGAGACAGAGAGTTCAGAGTAGCGTTCCAATTTAATTCCCAACACGGGTGAAACACGACGCTACTCTAAAAGTAATGCTCCACCACATAAAGTGAGAACACGAAATCACAAGACACAACGTACACGAACCGTGACACACAAGAATGTACTACCTGTACACACAACAATCCCGCACACCCAGCAGGCCGGGCTGCTGGGTAATAAAGCCCCACTAATCACCCTAACCACAAACAGGTGTAACCACTAAACAAAAAGGGAGGGGGAGGAAAAGTCAGTAGCAGCTAGTAGGCTGGTGACGACGACCGCCGAGCGCCACCCGAACAGGAAGGGGAGCCACCTTCGGTGGGAGTCGTTACAGTGGCTCTCCGGTTTTGTGGGGAAACACAGGTGTGGTTGAACGTATTCTGCCACTGTGTCTTCTTATTGTCTCGACCTTAGGTCTATATATCATGGTGGCAAGGCATATGAACTAACAGGTTATAGAGCAAACAACGCAATTATCACACATATAGTTAGGAATATGACTATTTTTACCTGGCTTGGCTTCCCCATTGATTTTACCCACGCACCGCTAGCGCCGTGCACATTGGCCTGGCCAATTACCGTAACCTCAAATTCTAAGACCGTCACAACCCTACTTGTGGTATGGTGATGTGAAATTACAATATTTACAACTTTTATTAATGATTTATGCATCAATACTTTGGAGTGGATCACAGAACAACACTACCATGACGATTGGGTCTGGACTGTGAGGGACCGCCACTGAAGACCCAATCTGCATCACTTCCACAGGTCTACAACAAACAGGGCAGGCAGGAGTATTGAGAGTGTGCAACTTTTGTTTTAATTTATTTTAAACCAATAAAAAAAAATGTTTTTCAAAGATTGTCCTATGTTTGCATCTTTACAGAAAACATGTGTTGTGATTGGAGCTCTGGATTTGCTATGCTGGATTTTTCTTTACAGAAATAGCTTTGGAAATAGCAACTTGGATGAAATATTACAATGTTTGCYTTTCCGTGCCTTGTATACCCTACTACTGAATATGGTGCAAATGTATGCTCAGATACATTATGTCACCTTCATGTGAAGATGCACGATGATTTTCGGTGCCTGAACAGGTCCAATAATTTGGCCGCTGGACATGTCGTGAGTCGGATTTAGCCCATTTTCAATCAGAACACACRGGGATGAAGAATACATGTAAGGATGTCTATTGAAATAATAATTTTTTCTTTATACGGATACATAAATGATCAATTACTGACTACAGATATGTGAGCATGTTGACACATACCCCTTCCGGAGTTAGAATATTCTACAAATATGTAAGTGGGTGAATGCTCATCAGGTGCATGTCTTGAATGTATCTCACCCATTACTTTACTTGTTACTTGTAATAAAAAATAAAACATGCTTTTACTTTAGTTCATTAAGTAAATATTTTCTTAACTCTATTTTCTTAAAACTGCATTGTTGGTTCAGGGCTTGTAAGTAAGCATTTCTCGGTAAGGTCTACACCTGCTGTATTCGGCGACTGTGACAAATAACATTTGATTTGATCCCAGATATTTACAAAATATATATGGATAAGAGTGTCTGCWAAATGACTCAAATGTAAATATCCCTGGACTCATACATAACAGGGAGATTTCTAAGGTCCGGATCAGATGCATTTAGAAACTGTCCCATTACGGAGAATATCCTAGCTCCGTATATTACATTAAGGACATGCATATCTGGAGCATATCTACACCTTATATATATAAAAAAGGCAGATATCCAGAAATATATAGATAAAGATATCCCCTGATATTGACCCTTTTTGACCCAGTGATWTTACTTTCTATGCAAATTCATCATGAACTAATGAATAGCCTCTATTTCATTGTAAGAATACTCACCATCACCTCATCGCTGCCACTTTCTCAATGCCAGGGTGGAAAAATGGCATCCAAAAGTAGGTCCTTATCAAAATATCCCGGATGTTCCAATTAACCTTGCTCGGAGCTGAACAACTCCGCAATTGAACACCAGACTCCATTGTTCAATTACACTCGTGGTGTTTCTCCTGTAAAACTCAAAGCCGGACTCCAAAATCATTAACACAAGAATTATAACACTGCGGATTTTGCTGTGCTGCGTCAGTCTTCAAGGTGGAACCTAAACGAGAATTTCCGCTCTAGGACAGGAATGACTTGAAATAGGTGCAGCAACTTCTTCTGAGGTGGTCCTTTAAAGAAGCATGTTGAGACAAACAATGACTCATTGCCATCATTAAATTATGTTATTCTATAGGATATATCCCTAGTGAAATCATATAGGATATGGCATCATAAAAATGTGAAGTGCATATAGTCTAAAAGTCTGTTACTGATGCAGTGAACGTAATGGTACATACGGTATTTATCTGAAAAGCATCTAATATCAATACGTTATGAGTTTAGAATTGGAGTGAAAATTACATTCCCTCAAGACGTCATTGACTCAGACAACGTCCCAAGTAACAGTTAGTCTTGTCTACCATCATGTCAAGAGCCGTGTCATATTAACTCTTACCAGTCACGATTCAAGGATTCACACAATAGGTGTACACGAAGCAGATTTGGGGAAAAAAATATCTTACATTGTGACCCTGACAAGGTGGATTGAAAAATGCCGTCAATTAGTTTGGAGTTTTACTCATGAAACACTGAGAATCTCACTGCTGTTAGACTGCCGATAGGTACTTATCACAGTGGGAGGCTGTTCTTCTTGCCAGAACAAAAGYGGTACCTGCCGCTTGCCGACCTGGTAATGATGAATCTACAGATTCTACTTGTTAGTGACCAACAACTTGACATACAGCCAATCAAAAAGCACAACCCTTCACGTGGGGGAGCCCCCCACTTCAAAAAAAGAGGGTATCACACTTCATATGCAATGTAGGCTACGCAATGGTAGCTAGCCAAGTGCACCAACGCAATGCACCCAACATTAAACACTTCCTCCAAGCTAGCTAACCACTGTAGCTACTATTGACATTATAATTAAATCACAATGGATGAGGTAGTTTCCATGAAACAGCTGCCTGTGTTAGCTGCCTAGATAGTGCAGTGTACTTAGCTAGCTATGCTGTGTTAGCTAGCGAATATGCTAATGAAGCAGTATTGGATTAGTAGGCACTGGCAGAATGGGATTATGGAGAGTGAATTWAATTGTTTCTTCAACATTTTGCTATGTAGTTATCTAGCTGTGGCCATCTGACTAGTATCAACAAGGGCTTTCTACAAAATAGCAACATTAAGCGCAGATAGCTTGGAACCATAAGCAATACGCACGGATATGCATTGCCAAACAACACTACTAGCACCTTCTGGTTTGGAGTATTTTATAAAGGCTGAGTAGCTGACAATTTCCAAGGACTTTGCTGTGTGAACACAAAAGAGATTGACTGCCGACACTTTGTTCAGAGATGCAAAGTACTGTCGGCACGCAAACCCTTGACAATCCTACCAGTGTGTCTGAGCTTTAGGGCTTTTGCCGATCCATAAAAAGAAATCCATCTCCAATTATTTGCTTCGGAAATTGCTTTAGCCAACCTTAAATGGCAACGTCCCCCCCATTCCATCCCCCTCCCCCTTGTTGCATAATCAGATCTCTGTGGTGGTATAMCCGACCTAATATTACGATTAGAGAAATGAGAGGCTGCTATTATGTGTGAGAGCGCCTTCATTTCCCTCTGCTGAAGGGAAGTGATTGCCTTGCCACTGTACACAGTAATGGCTGATAAGAGAGGCTGATCGAAGAAAGGTGCCTTCAATGTGAGCTCGTTATCATGTCAGTGGCAAGCACATGAAGCACTTTACCCTGCTCATCTGCTGAAAATGGGGAGGAAAAAAGGCACATTTCATGTGCGATTTTCTAGGTTTCTAGGTTCAAATGATTACAGGATAAAAAGAAGAGGTACCTTTAAGAGATTGAAACCAACTCTAAGGGCAAAATACAGTGTCCGATACAACAAATTACTGTTTTTACATCTTGTCATGGATATATTTCCACGAATGTAAACCAATTCATTCTTTATAATTGTTCATGCACTGGTGCTTTTGTTTAGGAATACGGCAAGTCATTTCACCTGTGCTGTGCTGGCTGGTTCTATTATTATTACCTTTTTACTGTACTGTTTTCATAATAGCAAGCTAGGACTGACGGGTTGGTTAGCTAAACTAGAAAGTCTGTTTGATTACCATGGTAACTACTGTAGCTATCTAGTAAACTTGCTAGCTACTTCAGTGGATGTTGAACACATTTCTACTTGCAAATGAACACATTTCTAGTGCCGAATGTGTTAAATGATAGCCATGGTATGAAAGGGATAATCAACTTGGGGCTAAATACGTTCTCTGGAAAATAATGTGGAAGGGAACACACCTTCCGCGTTGTGCATTATTTTCCAGAGAATGAACATAGCCCCTCGTTGATAATCCATTACATGTTTTTATTGTAAGTGAAACAAAAATAGGCTTCAGCACTACGTTTTTCACTAGGACATATCCTTTCACTCTATCTAAACAAAAAACTAATTGGATTTTTCATAGATATACAGTATTTCCACAAATATCTCTTCATGCAATTTACCCTTTACAATTATTGTTTATGCACTACTTATCGCGCATTGACGCGACTTGCCAAGGCAGTATACTCTGGGAGCAGCCCAATCCAGAAATCTGGCAGATTCACTACTGTCAGTGTCCATGCTAGCCGGGCTAACAATAAATTTAGAATTACTGGTGCTAGCATTGGATGTGCATGTGGAAGCAGAACAACTTGTGTTGTTGACAGGTGCAGGTGTAGTACTGCTGAAAGTAGCATGACTCTACTGCTCTACTTTCAGGCTACCCGGATAAAGCACTAAATAAACTTCCGTTAGTGCTAAATACGGCTGCTAGAATCCTGACTAGAACCAAAAAATATGATCATAWTACTCCAGTGCTAGCGTCTCTACACTGGCTTCCTGTTAAGGCAAGGGCTGATTTCAAGGTTTTACTGCTAACCTACAAAGCATTACATGGGCTTGCTCCTACCTATCTTTCCGATTTGGTCCTGTCGTACATACCTACACGTATGCTACGGTCACAAGACGCAGGCCTCCAAATTGTCCCTAGAATTTCTAAGCAACCATCTGGAGGCAGGGCTTTCTCCTATAGACCTCCATTTTTATGGAATGGTCTGCCTACTCATGTGAGAGACGCAGACTCGGTCTCAACTTTTAAGTCTACTGAAGACTCATCTCTTCAGTGGGTCATATGATTGAGTGTAGTCTGGCCCAGGAGTGTGAAGGTGAACGGAAAGGCTCTGGAGCAACGAACCGCCCTTGCTGTCTCTGCCTGGCCGGTTCCCCTCTCTCCTCTAACCCTATTAAGGGGCTGAGTCACTGGCTTACTGGTGCTCTTTCATGCCGTCCCTAGGAGGGGTGCGTCACTTAAGTGGGTTGAGTCACTGACGTGATCTTCCTGTCTGGGTTGGTGCCCCCCTTGGGTTGTGCTGTGGCGGAGATTTTGTGGGCTATACTCGGCCTTGTCTCAGGATGGTAAGTTGGTGGTTGAAGATATCCCTCTAGTGGTGTGGGGGCTGTGCTTTGGCAAAGTGGGTGGGGTTATATCCTTCCTGTTTGGCCCTGTCCGGGGGTATCATCGGATGGGGCCACAGTGTCTCCTGACCCCTCCTGTCTCAGCCTCCAGTATTTATGCTGCAGTAGTTTATGTGTCGGGGGGCTAGGGTCAGTTTGTTATATCTGGAGTACTTTTCCTGTCTTATCCGGTGTCCTGTGTGAATTTAAGTATGCTCTCTCTTAATTCTCTCTTTCTCTCTTTCTATCTTTCTCTCTCTCGGGGGACCTGAGCCCCAGGACCATGCCTCAGGACTACCTGGCATGATGACTCCTTGCTGTTCCCAGTCCACCTGGCCGTGCTGCTGCTCCAGTTTCAACTGTTCTGCCTGCGGCTATGGAACCCTGACCTGTTCACCGGACGTGCTACCTGTCCCAGACCTGCTGTTTTCAACTCTCTAGAGACCGCAGGAGCGGTAGAGATACTCTTAATGATCGGCTATTTAAAGCCAACTGACATTTACTCCTGAGGTGCTGACTTGCTGCACCCTCGACAACTACTGTGATTATTATTATTTGACCATGCTGGGCATTTATGAACATTTTAACATCTTTGCCATGTTCTGTTATAATCTCCACCCAGCACAGCCAGAAGAGGACTGGCCACACCTCATAGTCTKGTTCCTTTCTAGGTTTCTTCCTAGGTTTTGGCCTTTCTAGGGAGTTTTTCCTAGCCACCGTGCTTCTACACCTGCATTGCTTGCTTGCTGTTTGGGGTTTTAGGCTGGGTTTCTGTACAGCACTTTGAGATATCAGCTGATGTAAGAAGGGCTATATAAATACATTTGATTTGATTAGATTAGATTTGATGACTACCAGTAGAACTGGTATGTGTCTCTATGGATGCAGGGCTTACTTTTTTAACCATTTATCAATTTTTGAGCAAACGGAATGAGCAGCAGCAACGTTTGGCTACATACGTACCGTTAGTGGAATTCCCTCGAGAGAGAGTAACGGTTAATGTGATTGGATGTTAATTTTTTTACCAGGCTACCTGTATTTGACATTGTGTTGTTATTTTGCTAAACACTAGATGGTTTAATTTTATTTTTGGCAGTGAAATGAGACTACTCAGGCGAGAGAAAAAAACTCACCCAAATGTTGGAAAATATAAATGGACTGTTTGAAAATGAAGATTTCTTTTTTTAAATATATGTTTAAAAAAAAAATGTGAATCACATTTTTATTTGGCGTACCCCCCGTGGGTATTTCCCAGTTTGGGAATACCTGCTCTAGCGGATACTTATAGGCTGAAAGGCCAGGCACTTCTAGTGTTAAACCATGAAGTGGAAATCTGATTTAGGTTTTTATTCTCAAACATAAATTGCATTAGTTAATGGGAATATATTGGCTCGAATCAATGGTTAAGCTTTTTCCAGACCTACTAAGGAGAGAGTTGTCTCTTAGGAGTTGTCTCTGTTAAATCTGTTCTTAACCCGTGGTGTAATACGAGGATGGAAGACCACAAAGACTTCTGCTAAGCATGACTTGTTCAGGATACAGCATTTAGCATGGACTGTTTGAGAGTGCTTTATCGGGGTTATTCACTCACTCTTCTCAATCATGTTCAAATTCTACAGAGCGCCTGAGAGACAGTCTCTGGTGAAAGGAGTAGCCTAATTGCCGCCGGGTGTAAGTGAGACCAGTCATTGACATCCACTTACATTTTTTGTATTTTTCAATTACATTTCAAATGTCTCCTGGAGGGATCCAGCTCCGAGTAGTCCTTCCACCTGAGAGCCTCTTTCATAGCTTTGACTTAAAATGTTCAAAGGTTGAGTCGACATGGTTGGTTTCCTGCAGGGAATCTGCAGCACGTATGTGTTTGTGTGTGTGGGGGGAGGGGGGAGGTGTGCGTGTTGTGTGTCTCTACTGTAGTGTAATTATGGCTATCAGTATGTAGTGTCACAGTGGAAACTCCTCAGAGGCAGAAGGGGAGTGAAATTCTTTTTTAATCATTTTTGAATAAACTATACTAAACATGTCACCAAATAACGGATTAAAACAGACTGTTCTGCAATGGTCTACAGTAGCCTCAACAGCACCCTCTAGAGTAGCACCATGGTGTAGCCAGAGTACAGCTATTTTTCGTTCTCCAAGGGTACATTGACTTAAATACAAACTTAGAAGGCTCGTGGTTCTCACCGCCTTCCTTAGACTTTCACAGAAATGATGACTACTTACGGAGGATGTCCTCCAACCTACCAGAGCTCTTGCAGCATGAATTGACATGTTGTCCATCCAATCAAAGGATCAGATAATTAATTGAATACTGAAAGCATAAGCTACAGCTAGCTAGCACTGCAGTGATTAAAGTCTGCAGAGTAGTTGACTCAAAGAGAGAAAGACAGCAGGTGAACAGTTTTGAACAAATACATTTCTTCCCAAATTAAGGAGAACTAGCAGAGAGAGAGAGAGAGAGAGAGAGAGAGCTTTCTATATTTTTTTGTATTTTAACTTACTTAGCTAGCCAATGCAGCTAATTTAGCCTACTCAACAACCTGAATCAAAAAGAGAGGAATGCTTTTTATGTAAGCTAGCTGGCAAAGGCTATCCAATGATGCGAGTCTTCCAAGTCAAGGTAAGCTTTCGGTTTTATTAATTTACTACCACTGGGGCCCGCCGGTGTAAGTGGTAAATGGCTTGTTGTACACTGTACTGCATGATTAAACACATGGATTGGATTGTGGGTTTAGTAACGTGTTAGTTGTAGTAGCTAAGTTGACTATTATGTTAGCTAATATGGTGACAACAATATAAGCTGTGTAGCAGTTAGCGGTTATGGTATGAAGGTWTGGCTTGGAGATCATTTTTCTTGCCTCGTTACAGACAGCTGTTGTGTTGTGCACTGAAGTCCACAAGTGAARGGAAAATGTGGAGAGCTTGTTGATGCGAGAAGGAATTATACAACGAGCAAAGTGATGATGTTGTATGTGGCTGCTATGAAAGTGATCTTGTCTCAGCCCTGAGTCTTCTGCCCTGCTGGGATGGTGTCAAACAAACTAGGCTACACTGCAATGAATTCTCCAATCATGAGCCCTGGCCTGCCTTTTTAGTGCTGCCAAAACCAGCATTTCTGTGTACGGTGGCACTTTAGGAGGCGGAGTGGTTTTCCACAGTAATTTTGGATTCATCTAAAGAAATTATATTTGGGCGCGCGGCGACGGTTCATTCTCTGAGGGAGAGAGCGCAAACATGAGAAGGAGAACCGGAGGTAAACTTTGTTAGCTTGCTACTACTATAGCTAGCACATTTTGTGATGCTTGCTATTCAGTGTTATTGACCTCACAGTAAGCCAGATTCGAGTATCTTACATTTCAACATGTTGACTCAAAAGCTACACTGACAGATAACATTAAGCTAGCTAACTAACTTTAGGGACTATCGAGTCTTGCTAGCAGTGCTGCTAACATTAGCTCCCTAGGAAATTTTATGAATGAGTTTTGAGAGTAATTGATTAGCTATCTGGACACTGAATCCAACTACTGGCGCTCTGTTCACCACCCGAAAAGTATCACTAATTAATTAATAAATTACTGTCTAATCAATTGCTGTCCAAATATGCAAAACAAAATGCTAATAAAGCTAGCTAACTTAAGGCTTACATGGCTAACATGATGTTAGCTACTTTGGTAACGTCAGCTCAATTAACTTGCTATMTGTTGAGAAATCAAAGCTGGATAGCTGAGTTAACATTGTTTTTCTAACTTATAGAGAATTGAAATTTTTTGAGAAAGAGGGCGAGAGATGCAGCCCAGCAAACACAGATAGTTGTTGTATTGCAGGAGTAAGTGAATAGTTTGTGTGTGTGTTTGCAACAATTATTTACTCGTAGAATTTACATAGATGGGTTGGTTGACAAGGTCACGAAAATGATGTCCACGCTTCCATGGGGCAGAAGTAGCCTGTTGTGATTACGGTTGGCCAGATTGCTAGCAAGAATGACAAGACACTGCCATGTGGGGGATCGTAMGTGGCTCATTTCAGCATGTGTCATCTTGTTATTGATACCGTGTCTTGTTTTATGGTGTTTTGACTGATTTCATGTCAATGCAAACATGGCTCAAAGTCACTAGCTAGCTACTAGTAACCAACAACTGTAATGATGTATTTGAGACAACAAGTGGTCATTGTGCACATTTATTTATGTTTTCAATAAACAATGGAGAAGAAATATAGTTTACATGTTGTTAACAATCTAAGCCAACCTCATCTGTTTTGTCCCATGGTTGCAAGTGTGTCGATTTTTTTGCTAAAGCAATAGAAAAAACAGGTATTGTAGTAGGTTAAGACAGCTGAATTGTCACGACTTCCACCGAAGTCCGTCCCTCTCCTTGTTCGGGCGGCATTCGGCGTCACCGGCCTTCTAGCCATCGCCGATCCACTTTTCATTTTCCATTTGTTTTGTCTTTGTTTTACACACCTGGTTTCAATTCCCCAATTACATGTTCATTATTTAACCCTCTGTTCTCCCCATGGTTTTTGTGCGTGATTGTTTTATGTATTCGGTCTGTTATTGTGGGGTCAGTATTACAACATGTTATTGGGATATTTGAGTAAAGTTACTTGTGTTACTCCTCTCTGCTGTCCTGCGCCTGACTCCTCTGCACCAGCTACACCCAGACCATTACATGAATGTTAATCAGGCTTAAGATTGAGTGAACTGCTAATATCATTAAGGAACATAAATTATCCCACATTTTACCTTCTGTATGTGTGTCTGTTCAGAATACTCCGTATTGCTACGGCACTGATACTATTCAGTCGCTGTAATAATAGGAGAACCAGGAAAGCAGAACTTCAAACAGCAAGGAAGCGAGGGGAGCAAGAGAGAAGAGCAGACAGGACAAAGAACACAGGATAGCATAGAGAGAAGGGAGGCCCACACAAGACAAACGCGTATGATATTCCTCTCAAGCTAGAGGAAATAGTTCTTGCTAAGCATTACCTCTCAAAAAAAGAAAGACAGTTCTGACAACTGTTAGACCATGTTGGCACTATACAGTGCCTTCAGAATGCATTCATACCCGTTTACTTATTCCACATCTTGATGTGTTAAAGCATGAATTCAAAATTGATTACTTTTTTTCTCAACCAACTACACACAATACCCAAAAATGAAAAAGTGAAAATGTGTTTATAGAAATATTTGAAAATGTATTTTGAAAATGAAATACATAAATATCGAATTGACATAAGTATTCACACCCCTGAGTCTATACTTTGTAGAAGCACCTTTGACAATGATTACAGCTCAAATCAAATCAAGTTTTATTTGTCACACGCGCCGAATACAAATGTTTACTTACAAGCTCTTAACCAACAATGCAGTTTTAAGAAAAGTAAGCGATAAGAATAACAAAGAATTAAAGAGCAGCAGTAAATAAACAATAGTGGCGCTATATACAGGGGGTACCGGTACAGAGTCAATGTGCGGGGTCACCGGTGTCGAGGTAATTTAGGTAATATGTACATGTAGGTAGAGTTATTTCTGCGTATTTCTATAAGAGCTTTCCACTCCTGCATTGTGCAACATTTGCCCATTATTCTTTTTTAAATTCTTCAAGCTCTGTCAAATTGGTTCTTGATCATTTGCTAGACAACCACTTTCATGTCTTGCAATAGATTTTCAAGCAGATTTACGTCAAACATGTAACTTTCACTGACTTCTTGGTAAGCAACTTATTGTCCTGCTGAAAGCTAAATTCCTCTTGCAGTGTCTGGTGAAAAACAGATTGAACCAAGTTTTCCTCTAGGATTTCGTCACATTTTCTGCAGAATTACTTTAGTGAACTGTTGCAAACAGGATACATGTTTTTGAATATGTGTATTCTWTACAGGCTTCCTTCTTTTCACTCTCAATTAGGTTAGTATTGTGGAGTACCTACAATGTTGTTGATCCGTCCTCAGTTTTATCCTATCACAGCCATTAAACTCTCTAAAGTCACCATTGCCCTCATGTTGAAATCCCTGAGCGTTTTCATTCCTCTCCGGCAACTGAGTTAGGAAGGTTTCCTGTATCTTTGTAGTGGCTGGGTGTATTGATACACCATCCAAAGTGTGATTATTAACTTTAACATACTCAAAAGGGATATTCAATGTATTTTTTCATTTTTATCTATCTACTAATACGTGCCCTTTTGTGAGACATTTGAAAACCTCCCTGGTCTTTGTGGTTGATTTTGTGGTTGAAATTCACTGCTTGACTGAGGGACCTTACAGATAATTGTAAGTGTGGGGTACAGAAGGCCAGTGACACAAAATCACAATTTAAATTTCAGGCTGTAACACAACAAAATGTGGAAAAAGTCAAGGTGTGTGAATACTTTCTGAAGGCACTGTATATACAAAAGTATGTGGACACCCATTAAAATTGGTTGATTCTTCTACTTCAGCCACACCCATTGTTGACAGGTGTATAATTAAGTGATTTTCCCGATAAGTTTGTGCAGAATTGAAATTTGCTTACTAAGGATAGCTACCTCATTCCTGTAATCCTCTGCAAGCAAACAATTGCTGCATTTTAACTCCGGATTGTCAATATTGTCCAGGGCAAGAGCTTAATAAACACAGCTTCTATAGCGCTGGAAACTCCATTGCAACCTTGCTGGCTAGTTGGTAGCAGGTTTTGAAACAAACACTTTTGAACAAGATAAAAATAAATCAAAATAAAACTTAGCAAACAACAGGTTGAGGCACAGGAGGTGGCGAAATTTGGACCAGGAGTTTGTGACAGGAAATGATGTGGTTTACTTTTTTTTATCCCAGTGTTAGTTATCACCCCCTTCGACTCCATGTAGGGATCTTCCACCTTATGCTGTGACAAAACAATCTCTTTCAACTCAAGATGTGCAGCAAGGGAAAACACACTGGACTTGTAAGAAGATCTAAGCTGGCTGGCACAAGACATGTTACATATGGCAGTATACATGTGAAAGTTGACCATTTGACCCTGTTGCCACAGACAGTTCAATCAAATTTCAATAACATGTATTTATAAAGCCCTTTCTACATCAGCAGTTGTCACAAAGTGCTTATACAGAAACCCAGCCTAAAACCCCAAAGAGCAAGCAATGCAGATGTAGAAGCACGGTGGCTAGGAAAAACTCCCCACAAATGAAGGAACCTAGGAAGACACCTCGAGAGGAACCAGGCTCTGAGGGGTGGCCAGTCCTCTTCTGGCTGTGCCGGGTGGAGATTATAAGAGTACATGTTCATTAAGGCCAGATCGTTCTTTGAGATGTTCAAACGTTCATAGATGACCAGCAGGGTCAAATAATAATCACAGTGGATATAGAGGGTGCAACAGGTCAGCACCTCAGGAGTAAATGTCAGTTGGCTTTTCATAGCCGAGCATTCAGAGGTCGAGCCAGCAGTTGCAGTAGAGAGAGAGAGATATAGAGAGAGAAAGGAAGAGGTGGAGAGAGAGAGAGATTGAGGGGATGTTCGGTGAACAGCCCAGGGTTCCATAGCCACAGGCATAAGCGCAGAAACTCGGGTCAGCAGCGCGACCAGGGGGACTGGGGACGGGGACAGCCAGGAGTCGTCAGGCCAGGTAGTCCTGAGGCATGGTTCTATGGCTCAGGTCCTATGGGAGGGGAGGGGGAGGAGAGAGATTTGTGTATTTCAAGGGCCGTTGTGTGTGTGGTGGTGTGTGTGGTGTGTGTGTGTGTGTGTGTGTGTGTGTGTGTGTGTGTGTGTGTGTGTGTGTGTGTGTGTGTGTGTGTGTGGTGTGTGTGTGTGGGTGTGTGTGTGTGGTTGGTGTGTGTGTGTGTGTGTGTGTGTGTTGTGTGTGTGTGTGTTTGGTTTTACCATCCTTGTGGGGATAAGTCCTCACAAGTATAGTACAACGAGGAAAATTCGTTGTGGGAACATTTTGCCGGTTCCCTCAAAGAAAAACCTATTTTAGGCTTAGGGGTTAGGGTTAGAATTAGGATTAAGAGGGTTTCTGTTTGTGCTGATATCATACCTTTGGTTTGTACGGGTCTATTGCAACTTCCTGCTCTGTCTGCATATTGCAAGTCAGTCTGGTTTGGAGAGGGTGAGGGAAAAAGTGGAGCCAAGATCTTAAGTTCGGCTATCCACCTGGATTCAGCCGCTCTCCTCTGGGCTATGGTCCAGGAGGCCTTCATCTCCAGATCGGTGACGCTGAGGGAGGTTGTGAGGTGGATTTTAAAATGTTTGACCAGATGTGTTTGTAGGATGTTTTTTCAATTGTGTAGAGGTGTTGTTTGAGGCGTGTCAAGACGGTGTGGCTGGTTTCTCTTATATAAATGTTGTGACATAGTATGCATATTATGGCATAGACAATGATAGTGCTCTTAATGGTCATCAGTTGTGGGATAAGACTGGWGGTGTGTGCATGTGGATTTTGAATATGTGGGAGTGGTCTACAGTGTTGTTTTTCAATAGGTGGTTTGTTGGAAAATTTGGCATAGACTAAGAGGCCGCTCAGTTTGGGGTTTCTGTGGTAGGCTGATATATGTATGAAGTCCTGGAGTGGGGGGAATGTATGTTGTGTCTGGTGAATCCGGCTTTGAGTCTGGAGTAAAGGAGTTTCTGAGAAGCTGCTGATGAGAGGTATAATCTGGAGTTCTGTCTCTGTTGGGGGAGATGCTAATGCGTCTCTCTCTCCTCACTGAATGAAGGACAAATGGGTAACAAGGGGTAACAAGTATGGCGCCAAAGGAGATGGCTGCCGTTTTACGATCCCGAAACCAATTGTGCTACTGTGTATGTTTGTTTTGCATTGTTAGTAACTTATTTTGTACATAATGTTTCTGCCATTGTTTCTTATGACCGAAAATAGCTTTTAGATATCAGGACAGCAATTACTCACCCTGTACAGGAGGAATACTTTTTCTTTAACGAGTCGGACAGGAAGGATTTACTTCAGACACCCAACAAGGCCCTCMTCCCCGTCATTCGCAGGAGAAAGAGTCGGAGGTATCGAGGACGAAGGTCCGGGTGCCTTGTTAGGATCCGTTGCCGAGAGGGTAATCTACTTTTACCATCGGTCCTATTAGTCAAGGTACAATTCATCAATAATAAAATAGACAAGCTACGATCATGTATATCCTACCAACGGGACATTAAAACTGTAATATCTTGTGTTTTACTGAGTCGTGGCTGAACGATGACATGAATAACATACAGCTGCCGGGTTTTAAGCTCTTTCAGCAGGATAGAACAGCGGCCTCTGGTAAGACAAGTGGTGGTGGTCTATGATATTTGTAAACAACAGCTGCTGCACAAAATATAAGGAAGTCTAAAGGTTTCGCTCGCCTTATCTCAAAAGCTGTAGACCACACTATATACCAAAGAGAATTTATCTATATTTTTCGTAGCTGTTTATATACCACCACAAACCGATGCTGGCACTAAGACCGCACTCAATGAGCTGTATAAGGCCATAAGCAAACAGGAAAATGCTCATCCAAAAGGCGGCGTTCCTAGTGGCCAGGGACTTTARKSMRGGRAAMYWAAAWYCMWTTTWMCYWAWTTYYWMCMRSMWKKTWAAWKKKSMAMCMRRRKKRAAAAAAACTCTAGACCACCTTTACTCCACACACAGAGATGCGTACAAAGCAGTCCCTTGCCCTCCATTTGGCAAATCTGACCATAATTCTATCCTCCTGATTCCTACTTACAAGTAAAAACTAAATCAGGAAGCACCAGTGACTTGGTTAATAAGAAATTGGTCAGATGAAGCAGATGCTAAGCTACAGGACTGTTTTGCTAGAACAGACTGGAATATGTTCCGGGATTCTTTCGATGGCATTGAGGAGTACACCACATCAGTCACTGGCTTCATCATTAAGTGCATCGATGACG
This sequence comes from Salvelinus sp. IW2-2015, assembly GCF_002910315.2. Classification (NCBI taxonomy): domain Eukaryota; kingdom Metazoa; phylum Chordata; class Actinopteri; order Salmoniformes; family Salmonidae; genus Salvelinus; species Salvelinus sp. IW2-2015. The sequence continues at coordinate 19,353,336 of NC_036848.1, forward strand.
TCATCCCCACGTACATACCCCAAACAGAAGCCATGGATTACAGGCATCATCCACACTGAGCTAAAGGGTAGAGATGCCGCTTTCAATGATTCAGTAAAACAGGCAAAGCGTCAATACAGGACGAAGATTGAATCATACTACACCGGCTCTGATGCTTGTCGGATGTGGCAGGGCTTGCAAACTATTACAAACTATTATAGTCCCTGTGCCCAAGAACACGAAGATAACCTGCCAAAATGACTACTGACCCGTATCACTCAAGTCTGTAGAAATGAAGTGCTTTGAAGGGCTGGTCATGGCTCATATCAACACCATTATCCCAGAATCCCTAGACSCACTCCAATTTTCATGCCGCTCTTTTGGGGCGGTATGATCTCTAACAATCAATCTTCAACACTGCCTTTTCCCACCTGGACAAAAGGAACACCTATGTGAGAATGCTATTCATTGACTACAGCTCAGCGTTCAACACCATAGTGCCCTCAAAGCTCATCCCTAAGCTAAGGACCCTGGGACTAAACACCTCCCAAAGCAACTGGATCCTGGACTTCCTGACGGGCTCCTCCCGGGTGGTAAGGGTAGTAGGTACAACACATCCGCCACGCTGATCCTCAACATGGTGGCCCCTCAGGGGTGCGTGCTCACTCCCCTCCTGTACTCTCTGTTCACTCATGACTGCATGGCCAGGCTCGACTCCAACACGATCATCAAGTTTGCCGATGACACAATAGTGGTAGACTTGATCATCAGCAACAATGAGACATGGCYGTGTGGTGCCAGGACAACAACCTCTCCCTCAACCTGATCAAGACAAAGGAGATCATTGTGGACTACAGGAAAGAGAGGACCGAGCATGCCTCCATTCTCATCAACGGGACTCCAGTGGAGTAGGTTGAGAGCTTCAAGTTCCTTGGTGTCCACATCACCAACAAACTATCATGGTCCAAACACACCAAGACAGTTGTGAAGAGGGCACAACATAGCCTATTTCCCCTCAGGAGACTGAAAAGATTTGGCATGGGTCCTCAGATCCTCAAAAGGTTCTACAGCTGCACCATCGAGGGTATACTGACTGGTTGCATCACTGCCTGGTATTGCAACTGCTCGCCCCCTGACCGCAATGCACTACAGAGGGTAGTGCGTACAACCCAGTACATTACTGGGGCCAAGATTCCTGCCATCCTAGACCTCTATACCAGGTGGTGTTAGAGGAAGGATATAAACATTGTCAAAAACTCCAGCCACCGTAGTCATGGACTGTTCTCTCTGCTACCGCATGGCAAGCGGTTCCGGAGTGTCAAGTCTAGGTCCAAAAAGCTTCTTAACAGCTTTTACCCCCAAGCCATAAGACTCCTGAACAGCTAATCAAAGGGCTACCCAGAACCCTCTTTTACGCTGCTGCTACTCTCTGTTTATTATCTATGCATAGTCACTTTAACTCAACCTACATGTACATATTACCTGGACTAACCGGTTCCCTCACACATTGACTCTGTTCCAGTGCCCCCTCTATATAGCCTCGCTATTGTTATTTTACGGCTGCTGTTTAATTATTTTACATCTATTTTCTATTTTACTTATCCATTTTTTACTTACCTTTTTTTTCTTTAAATTTCTTAAAGCTTTGTTGGTTAAGGGCTTGTAAGTAAGCGTTTCACTGTACCTGTTGTATCCGGCGCATGTGACAAATGATATGGCTGAACGGGCGATAAGAGTGCACCTTACTACCCAATTGAATTTAAATTAGGCATAACAATGATAAGGAGGGTGAAGAGGTTGATTTAATTTAGAAAGTGGTTTGACTATTTAACAGCAGCAAATCATTTGACCATATGCCTTGCGGGTTGATACCATTCTCTTTTACATGTTACTTTAAAGAAGCTATTATGGGACTGTTTTATGTTTTATTTACTTTAACTCTATCACATTTATTGCATGGGAAACAAGTACATGCTACATGTTGCAGTGGGCCTGTAGAATAATGTTAAATATGACATTGACTCTATCTAGTGAAGCAAACGATGCCAGCCCACTGAATGAATGACAAATGGTTGGAATGGCCGATAATTGTGCAAGTTACTTCACAATTGAATTTAAATTAGACCTAACTGAATGATGAGGGTAAAGAGGTTGATTTAATTTAGAAGAACAATAGTGTAATGATGAGTTTGTGTTAAGACAATTTATCAGCGTTGGCGCTCATGTTAATAATTTAACCACAGGATGATACCATTCTCTTTTACATTTTACTTTGTAAAAAGGGACTGTTTAATTTACTATAACTCTATTACTAATCACATGTATTGTAAGGGAAACGAAAAGATGCTGATGAAAGTTATAATATATGTGTTGCAGTAGGCCTTTAGAATAACGCAAAACATATGCCTGACTCTATCCAAGTTGATGAGTGGGAAACAAACATACACAGCGGCCCATCGAAACTACACCTAAACTATACCGAAACTAATTTCACACACAATAAGAGTAAGCCTATAGACAAGATTAAATTGACAATCTGATGAGTGACAATATTAGGCCTACCAGTTTTCAAATTGTACATAAAGAAATGGATGCATCTTGTAATTGACAGATGCGGAGAAAGGAGCATCACTTTATCAAATCCACCTCCAGAGTCACATACAGATGAAACATTTAGATTTTTTAATATACTTTACAAAAATATAAATGCATCATGAAACAATTTCAAAGATTTTACTGAATTACAGTTCATATAAGGAATTCAGTAAATTGAAATACATTAACTAGGCATGGGTGCAGCCGTGGGTGTGCATTGGAGAGCATAAGCCCACCCACTGGGGAGCCAGGCCCAGCCAATTAGAATTCGTTTTTCCCCACAAAAGGGCTTTATGACTTACAGACAGAAATACTTGTGAGGCCAGCTGGACATACTGCTAAATTCTCAAAAATGACGTTGGAGGCAGCTTTTGGTAGAAAAATTTACATTAAATTCTCTGGCGTACATTCCTGCAGTCAGCATGCCAATTGCACGCTCCCTCAAAACTTGAGACATCTGTGGCATTGTCTTGTRTGACACAACTGCACATTTTAAAGTAGAATTKTATTGTCCCTAGCACAAGGTGCACCTGTGTAATGATCATGCTGTTTAATCTGTTTCTTGATATGCCTGTCAAGTGGATGGATTATCTTGGCAAAGAAGAAAAGTGCACTAACAGGAATGTAAACCAATTTGTGCACACAATTTGAGAGAAATAAAAATGTTGTGCCTATGGAATATGTATGGGATTTTTCTTTCAGCTCATGAAAAATGGGACCAACACTTTACATTTTGCGTTTATATTTTTGTTCAGAGTAGTATCAGAAGACCAAATTCTGCCGTTTGTATAACACGTATCTTTGTCAAATAACTCTGAAAATTCAAGAGGTGCAGCTCTATTTCCAATGTTCACTTTTTCCAAGAATACCCGTGCTGTTAATGCATTCAGCACATGACCACTTGTTTGGCAGCATTGCTTTGGCTACTAAGCAAAAACTAGTAACGTAATAAACTTGAAATTAAAATGTTGTTTTGTTCATCAATGGATGAATGGGCTTTAGAAACCACAGAAACTGTTAATGGTGCATGTAAGTTCAATGAACAGAATGATGATGAGGATGAAAAGTGTGATTGAATTTGATAGATCTGAATGATGAGGGTGAAGAGGATGATTGAATTTAGAACAATCGTGTCATGATGATGAAGAAGTGTGGGCGTTGTGGGAGGTCTAATTATTTTATTGTGAAAAGCTGGAAATGGTATATCATTTCCCCTGGGAGAGTTAAAGCTTTTTAAAATGGCGCCTGAGCAGAAGGCAGACGTTTTACGTGCCCCACACCGATTGTGTTTTTTTGTTTGTTTATCTGCGTTGTTTGTAACTTCTTATTTTATTTTTTTTTGTACATAATGTTGCTGCTACCGTCTCTCATGACTGAAAATAACTTCTAGACATAAGGACTGCGATTACCACGGACTACAGAATCCTTTTTCTTCTTTCACGACTCTGACGAGCCGGAGGATATACGGCTCCCTCACGGACAGGCCCCGACCCCAGTGATCTGCGTGAAGAGAAGGCGGCGAAAGAGAGCCCGGAAGGAGGGCTGCCTTCTGAGGAGTAGGAGGCGATCGAATAAACCCCCACTCCCATCCATTCTGCTCGCAAACATGCAATCTTTGGACAATAAAATGGACAAGTTATGGGAAGATTTAACCACCAACGGGACATTAAAACTATAACATCTTATACTTCACAGAGTCGTGGCTGAAAGACGACAATATCAACATACAGCTGGCTGATAATACAATGTACCGGAGGATAGAATAGCGGCATCTGGTAAGACAAGGTGCGGCTGTCTTTGTATTTTTGTAAAACAACAGCTGGTGCACGATATCTAAGGAAGTCTCGAGCCATTGCTCGCCTGAGGTAGAGTTTCTCATGATAAGTTGCACACCACATTACCTACCGAGAGAGATTTCATCTATATTCTTTGTAGCTGTTTTACATACCACGACAGTTAGAGGCTGGCACCAAGACAGCATTGAATGAGATATATTCCGCCATAAGCAAACAAGAAAACGCTCACCCAGAGGAGGCACATCTAGTAGCCGGGGTCTTTAATGCAGGGAAAATTAAATCAGTTTTATCTCATTTCTATCAACATGTTAAATGTGCAGCCAGAGGGAAAAGAACTCTGGACCACCTATACTCCACACACAGAGATGCATACAAAGCTCTCCCTGGCCCTCAATTTGGCAAATCGGAACATAATCTGACTAACAAGCTAAAATTAAAGCGGCAAGCACCAGTGACTCAGTCAATAAAAAAGTGGTCAGATGAAGCAGATGCTAAGATACAGAACAGTTTTGCTAGCACAGACTGGAATATGTTCTGGGATTCCTCCAATGGCATTGAGGARTACACCACATCTGCCATTGGCTTCATCGATAAGTGCATCGATGACGTCGTCCCCACAATGACCGTACGTACAAACCCCAACCAGAAACCATGGATTACAGGCATTATCCGCACTGAGCTAAAGGCTAGAGCTGCTGCTTTCAAGGAGCGGGTCTCTCACCCGGAAGCTTATAAGAAATCCCGCTATGCCCTCTGACGAACCATCAAACAGACAAAGCATCAATACAGCACTAAGATCGAGTGGTACTACACCGGCTCTGACGCTCATCGGATGTGGCAGGGCCTACAAACCATTACAGACTACAAAGGGAAGCACAGCCGAGAGCTGCCCAGCGACACAAGCCTACAGGACGAGCTAAACTACTTCTATGCTCGCTTCGAGGCAAGTAACACTGAAACATGCATGAGAGCACCAGCTGATCACGCTCTCCGCAGCCGGATGTGAGTAAGACCTTTAGACAGGTAAACATTCACAAGGTCGCAGGGCCAGACGGATTACCAGGACGTGTACTGCGAGAATGCACTGACCAACTAGCAAGTGTCTTCACTGACATTTTCAACATCTCCCTGTCCGAGTCTGTAATACTGTAACGATCGTCCTGGGAAGAAGGTGACCAAAACGCAGCGTGGTAAGTGTTCATGTTATAAATTTAATCAAAACTGAACACTAAACAAAATAACAACGAGGAAGAACAAAAACTAAACAGTTCTGTCAGGTAATACACACAAAACAGAAAACAACTACCSACAAACACAGGTGGGAAAAGGCTACCTAAGTATGGTTCTCAATCAGAGACAACGATAGACAGCTGCCTCTGATTGAGAACCACACCGGGCCAAACACATGGAACTAGACAACATAGAACACAACATAGAATGCCCACCCCAACTCACGCCCTGACCAACCAAAATAGAGACATAAAAAGGATCTCTAAGGTCAGGGCGTGACAAATACCAACATGTTTTAAGCAGACMACCAAAGTGCCTGTGCCCAAGAACACTAAGGCAGCCTGTCTAAATGACTACCGGCCCGTAGTACTCACGTCTCTAGCCATGAAGTGCTTTAAAAGGCTGGTCATGGCTCACATCAACACCATCATCCCAGAAACCCTAGACCCACTCCAATTTGCATACCGCCCCAACAGATCCACAGATGATGCAGTCTCTATTGCACTCCACACTGCCCTTTCCCACCTGGACAAAGGGAACACCTATGTGAGAATGCTATTCATTGACTACAGCTCAGTGTTCAACACCATAGTGCCCTCCAAGCTCATCAATAAGCTAAGGACCCTGGGACTTAACACCTCCCTCTGCAACTGAATCCTGGACTTCCTGACGGGCCGCCCCCAGGTGTTAAGGGTAGGTAACAACACATCCACCACGCTGATCCTCAACACAGGGGCCCCTCAGCGGCACGTGCTCAGCCCCCACCTGTACTCCCTGTTCACTCATGACTGCACGGCCAGGCACGACTCCAACACCATGATTAAATGTGCCGATGACACAGCAGTGCACAGCAGTGCACAGCAGTGCTGATCACTGACAACAACGAGACAGCCTATAAGGAGGAGGTCAGCAACCTGGCCGTGTGGTGCCAGGACAACAACCTCTCCCTCAACGTGATCAAGACAAAGGAGATGATTGTGGACTACAAGAAAGAGAGGACCGAGCACGCCCCCATTCTCATCGACAGGGCTGCAGTGGAGCAGGTTGAGAGCTTCAAGTTCCTTGGTGTCCACATCACCAACAAACTAACATGGTCCAAGCACACCATGACAGTCGTGAAGCGGGCACGACAAAACCTATTCCACCTCAGGAGACTAAAAAGATTTGGCATGGGTCCTCAGATCCTCAAAAGGTTCTACAGCTGCACCATCGAGAGCATCCTGACTGGTTGCATCACTGCCTGGAATGGCAACTGCTCGGCCTCCGACCGCAAAGCACTACAGAGGGTAGTGCGAATGGCCCAGTACATCACTGGGGACAAGCTTCCTGCCATCCAGGACCTCTATGCCAGTCGGTGTCAGAGGAAGGCCCTGAAAATTGTCAAAGACTCCAGCCAACCTAGTCATAGACTGTTCTCTCTGCTACCACACGGCAAGCATTACCGGAGCGCCAAGTCTAKGTCCAAGAGGCTTCTAAACAGCTTCTTCTCCCAAGCCATAAGACTCCTGAATATCTAGAATTTTCACATTGCCCCCCATCCTTTCTCCACATCACTGCCACTCTCTGTTGTCATCTATGCATAGTCACTTTAATTATCTCTACTTATATGTACATACTACCTCAACTAACCGTTGCACCCACACATTGATTCTGTACCTGCTCCCCCCTGTGTGTATTATTATTTTCTACTGCTCCTCTTGAATGACTTGTTACTTTTATCTCTTGTTGTTATCTGTTTTTTTTAAACTGCACTGTCGGTTAGGGGCTCGTAAGTAAGCATTTCATTGTTGTATTCGGCGCATGTGACTAATACAATAATGTATGTAGTTCACAATGGCAAGCCAAACCAAACGAATGGGCGCTCTGACAGCATTACAAATGCTGCAGAATTTAAATGAGTTGGAGTTGGATAGAGGACCGGATATTGAGCTTGAAATCAACGTTGCTGATGAAGAGTCTTCATCTGATTCTGATGTTGATTTTGAACCTCCATCTCTGATGCCTGAGCCTCGCCGCAGAAAAAAACAGAACAGAGCCAACTGAGATGGTGAGCCCAACTGCCACGGTGTAACAGGAGTCTGGGAGGGATAGCACGGTTTGGTTTGAAAAGAGTGACGAGTTTGTGTGACATACAGATGTTGCAGCTGTCTTGACGATAATTAATGTGATGACTGCCATTTATCAAATAATTACCTACTACGTTTAATTATTACGCGATTAAATGAATCATGTAACAATTAACTCATTAGGAATTTGGGGCACAGAGGGAAAAGTTTATTTAATGAGTTACTGTTTCCCAAATTAACTCAAGAATATATCGATATCATACCAGTCATCAATTCATAATTTCCTCATATCAATCTCAATCTGAACGTTGTTGACTTCGTAAACCGGCACGAACCCTAACCTAAGTGATGAATCAGCGATACACAAATTGTCTTAATTATTTATTTACTAACTAAATAATCACACAGAAATACATACACACACACACGGTATAGGTTATTGATTACGAACATAATACAATGAAAASTCCCTAGCGGACTAACAAGATATGACGGCTTGTTACACAATGGAAAGGGGGTGGGGAAAGACAAAGAGCGGGAGAGACATTTGGAAACTACGCTCACCACAAATATTAATATTTAGCACCCTAACAACTGCTCCTTTGGATTAGAAATGCAACATATATTTACGCGTTGATGACTTTCTCTGTCTTCTCTCTGTTGAAATCACTTGGTCCGTCTATGGGAAGTAGTTTGATACAAGTCTCTGGTTGTCCACCTTGGGTCACAATGTCCTTAGTTGTAGGCTTCTTTTGTTCTGGAGTGTTCTTAGAATAGATACATCAGAGGTGTATCACCAGGTGGTGAGAGGGATCTGTTATTCCCTCCTGTCATTGGTCAATTGTCCTAGACTACTTTACATGAAGAGCTGCGGACGGTGCATGTTTTGGTCTAGTCTTCATCTACTTCACTCGTCGAGAGTTTCAGAGGGTCTTACCATTTTCTGCTCTTGTAGTTTAACCATTTCAACGTGTGGAGCACATCTTCATGTTCTCTGGTCTGTATTTAAATTCTTAGCGAGTCCTTTTAAGCACTCTGGCCTGAAAGGTGGTTCCTTCATGAACTCTGACCTCAGTAGGGGTCATGGCTTAGTTAGTGTGCAACAGACATGAAAACAAATCTCATTAGAAGACTAAAATCATATTTCTATGTTTTCAAAAATAGTTTCATATTTAAACATATACGTTTTACAACAATTAGATGTACAGTGGGGCAAAAAAGTATTTAGTCAGCCACCAATTGTCCAAGTTCTCTCACTTAAAAAGATGAGAGAGGCCTGTAATTTCCATCATAGGTACACTTCAACTATGACAGACAAAATGAGAAAAAAAAATCCAGAAAATCACATTGTAGGATTTTTTATGAATTTATTTGCAAATTATGGTGGAAAATAAGTATTTGGTCAATAATAAAAGTTTATCTCAATACTTTGTTATATACCATTTGTTGGCAATGACAGAGGTCAAACATTTTCTGTAAGTCTTCACAAGGTTTTCACACACTGTTGCTGGTATTTTGGCCCATTCCTCCATGCAGATCTCCTCTAGAGCAGTGATGTGTTGGGGCTGTTGCTGGGCAACACGGACTTTCAACTCCCTCCAAAGATTTTCTATGGGGTTGAGATCTGGAGACTGGCTAGGCCACTCCAGGACCTTGAAATGTCCTGTGCCGAGCTGATCTGACATCTTTGATCCTCACCAGGGAGAGAGAGTCATGACACAGCACATCAGAGATTGTACTGTTGCTCATGCTCACAGAAAAGGGAACAGTACGTGGGACAGAGTGGAAAGAGCATGGATGTGGAGTCATTTTGGTCTGATAGGTATGGGGTGGACGTTTTCAGAGACCATGCCATGCAACCGCTTCAGAGAGACCATGCCATGCAAGCGCATCAGAGAGATTATGCGACACCTGCGGCAGGTGCACAAGAAACAAGGCCAATGAAAACTGTGTGCAGTGCAACCGATTTATTTGTGGGTCTTACTGACACAAAGCCGCGAAGCGCTGTGCTGAATGTGGACCCGAAGCATAAAGAGAAGACAAGCTTGATTCATGCTTAAAGGCACACATAAGGGCACAATATAGTGTCCGATACAATCAACAAATGACTGTTTTTATATCTTGTCAAGAATATATTTACACAAATTTATTAATGCAATTCACCCTTTACAAGTGTTCATGCACTAGTGATTTTAATTTCACCTGTGCAACTGTCTGGTTTATATTTTATTATCTTTTTAGTTTCTACTTTGACAAAAGAACCTGTAGCTGGATTACTTTATAAATTACTATAACTCTACAACTAATAGAATCTACAAATAAAATTGACCAAAATGGATTATACTACAATGTTTTTATTATAAGGGAAATTAAAATAGTGTGTAGTGTGTTTGTGTGTGTGGCTCCTGTTACGGTTACCGAGGTACTAGGGTTTTCTGAGTCAGTGTTTTGCAGGTCAGCCCCAGACAGTCTCTGCAGGAGGTATTAGACTACAGGCAAGCTGTCTGAGGGAGAGGAAGCAGCAGAAACTGAATGAACTCAGAAAATAAAATGGCCTCTCAGACCCTTGACTGTAGAAACTACCACTTCCTCAGTTCAGCATTTTCCATGTAAAATGGTCCCTGAACATTCCCTGTATTTGTGGAATACTGACATATTATCTATAGATAATAATGAATAGCTAAGAAATGTTTTTGATGTGCTTAAAGATGTGTAATAGGCGTTTCGATACACACTGAGTGACCAAAATATTAGGAATACCTGCTCTTTCTATGASAGACTGACCATGTGAATCCAGGTGAAAGCTATGATCCCTTATTGATGTCATCTGCTACACCCACTTCAAATCAGTGTAGATGAAGGGGATGAGACAAGTTAAAGAAGGATTTGAGACAATTGAGGTCTTGAGACAATTGAGATATGGATTGTATGTGTGCCATTCAGTGCCTTTGAACAAGGTATAGTAGTAGGTGCCAGGTGCACCGGTTTGAGTGTGTCAAGAACTGCAACACTGTTGGGTTTTTCACACTTAACAGTTTCCCGTGTGTATCAAAAATGGTCTATCACCCAAAGGACACCCAGCCAACTTGACACAACTGTAGGACGCATTGGAGTCAACATGGGCCAGAATCCCTGTGGAACACTTTCGACAACTTGTAGAGTCCATGCCCTGACGAATTGAGGATGTTCTGAAGGCAAAAGGTGGTTCAACTCAATATTAGGTGTTCCTAATGTTTTGTATACTCAGTGTACRGTACAGTTAAAGTRAATCGTTACCCAATTTTACTGAATAAACACAGCATAATTGTAATATTTCCCTGAGTATTGACAAGGAGTACTGGACCAATTAATWTCCCAATCTTCCCAGATGTCATTGTTAAGCACTCCAACTGCATACAGTACTGTGTGGGCAAAACTGCAGAGCCATAAATCTCTTCTCTGTGATGCTGATATTTTTCCATAAGAAATTATCCATATGGTCAAAATGGGGAGAATTATGCTAATTTGCAATGATTTGCATGCAACATAGCCAAGTACGCAGCTCTCTCATACTTTGCTTTGGAAGCGTATGAATGAATTTTGCCAGATTTGTGGGGGTTACACTTGATAGATGAGGCTCAACAGTGGAAAAACCAGTCACAGCTTTAATACCATATGATTAATAACTCTATGCTACTCAACACTGCTCTAAAAGAGAGAAGACCTCATACCAAAACCAAAAGTAACATCTTGCATTCATGTAAGTGATTCTAGGAAATATTGTATAGTTTGTTATAAAACGGGTGGTTCTAATCCGGAAGGCTGATTGGTTAAAACCACATTCCAGCCAGTGTCTATTCCACAAGTTACCACCGGCTAAATCTATAACATTAAAATGCCTATTTACTATATTCCATCTGATTGCACAATCCACTGTCTCATCAGCCCAGCCAGGTAATTTATAAACTWGATCTYCACTCTAAAAAGCATCKAGACATTACCTCTCATTTCTTTTCGAGTAACATTTCATTTTCAACATCGGAGATTTGTATAGACCTTGCTGTTTGTCTCGCCGACATTTTCAACATTGTTWCAATATTCAAAGAGAAACGAGTAGCCCTGTGCCACCACYGCGACAACTAGATGCTCTCAGACTATGAGAGAAAGCATAGTCAGATGAAGAGAACAGCTAGAGTAGCAGTGTTCTCTGCGATGATCCATGTCTCCGTCAGGGCCAAAAAGTCATGGGACTGAAGGGCAGCATAGGCTGAGATGAACTCGGCGTTCTTAACAGCAGATCGGGTGTTCCAAACGCTGCCAGAGACCTGGAATTCCACATGGGTTATGCGTGCAGGTTGCACTAAATTAGGAAGGTTGCAGCAAAAGGATGGGGAGTGTCTAAAGCAGGGAGAGGAGAAAACGGGTATAGAAAACACACACACACACACACACACAGTTGCCAAAGCTACAAAAAGAGCAGAAACTAGATTTGAATGACTAGTTAGATACTCAAGTGAGAGTGTGATGTGGAGCCTTCCTTGAACTACTCCGCAGAACCATCTTTGTTTCGGCAACGGTCTTAATTTTGCGATAAAACCACTACTGACATGACTCACGCTTACAGCTGCTAAACCAGGGGAGACTGAAGTACTAGTCACAAATTGCTCTGCCCCTTAATCCTGGTTGATGTGTCAACAACTTTCTGCAAATTATGACATTATCCATATTTGGACTCTACAGACTACGTATTTAATCCTAGAGATTGTTTTTCTTATTTAAGACACCTTTTAACATTCTGTGAACACTTCTCAGGTTTTGTCCCAATATTAGCATGACCTATGTTAAACCCAAAGGAGTGACCAGGTAGTCTTTGTGACAATTCCTGGCTGAGCCCTCCCACACGATAAGTAGTGAGACTCTTACTCCAACTCACCAGATCAGATCTTCAGTTTCAATGATCAATCGCTGTGAGAAACCTACTCAACTTTGACTTGCACTACTCAAACAGAAGAATCAAGTGAGAGGAACTTTGCTGAACAACACACTCTGATCGCTTACGACAAACCGAGAGTCTTCATCTCTCCCAAAAAGGGAACCCGAACCTTACAATGCACTCTAGTGCAACCCTATCTCTTTGGACTGAGCAAATTGAGAATTGAACAGAGAGAGAGAGAGAGAGAGAGAGAGGGCTCCTTGCGTGTGAGCTCCAACGAGGGAAGTAGCTTCTTTGACCGAAAGCTCCAATGCAAGGACCACTAACCCCTTTTCCCTGTGTACCACTCCATCATAACGGAAATTCAACTGAACCAGACGACACTTGAATTGACGTAATTACCTCATTGCATTGAATTTCCCCTTTGTGTGAGGCTGTGTCTATGTTATTAAAGTGGTGGCAGTAACTGATTATTGTAAGACTGTTAGTCTTAATTACATATCATGATTAATACCGACGCTGCATTGTCCACATTTGGATGCAAACTGATAGCCTAGCCAGCTGGCGATTCATGGTTGATGAAACTATAAATTTCACGGATGTGAAGTTTTGGTGGCGCCTCGCATATTTTCCCTCTTTGGAGGGAAAGACCATCTTGTCCTCAAAAGTCGTGTGAATGTATGTACTGTTGTATTTGCTGAGTTTGAGTTCGGAAGTTCATTTATATTGACCTGTGGAGATTCTCACATCAATAACTGTTTTGTATTCCATTAGCTTATACCCTGCCTTACCATCGTATCTGTTAACTACCTCATTTTCCAATTTATTTAATCTAGTAAATAAAACCTTAAAATTAATTATCTGTGGCCTTGAGTTCATTTACAAGTGATTGGGTGCTTGTCGTTTCCAAGCTAAACGACTGTCAGATTGAGAATATAGTTACTTACTGTTGATTAAGACWATTGTTGATATATGATTGGTACAACGGTTAATGATAACTACTGAAAGTTAATTAAAGGGSTCTCTCTATATTAAAAACCCTTAATGGTTCCCCCCCCTTTGATTAATTTGGATAGGATAACCAAATKAATTACAATAAATTTGATAAATTAATTATTCCAGTAATTAGTCAATACATTATCTTTAATATTCATAGCCAAAGTAACAACACTAATGTTAATAGCTAGCTACTAACGTTAGCTAAACTGTTGACCTAAGTAACGTTAGCTAAGCTAGCTAAGCTGCTAACGTTAACCTACACAAGAAGAATGTTAAAAGTTCACAATGGCAATAATAATTTCTCCGTATTGCTCCTATCATAGGTACACAATTTGAATTTAGCACGGCAATAGAGTCTATCAACTTATAACCTAAGTTAACGTTACCCTTTTCAGACAGAGGGCAAAATGCTTGTCGCTTGGTAACAGCATAGTGGGAGGATGTTGTGGAGAGTTTTAGCGCTAAGTTTTTGTCTATTGAAGACAATTCAAAAAGCCTATAAAAGTGAAAACCTACATGGAATATAGGTAGACTTGCTAAATATTCTAAATGCATTGACAGAGCAATTATTTTTAATCTCCTAATGTAACAGAGGTAGCCCTGACTGAGTTGTATCCCCAAGTCACCCGTTGGTCAAATCATTATTTTGAAAATGGAATAAATCAATTAGGTTTCCCAATGCCATACACATTAGTCTACTTGCTCAATGGCCAAGGTGCATGGAAGTGTGGCTTGCATGACACTCAGCTCTATTGTGTCTGCCAAAGCTTAATGGCGGTGARACGATTTCATGAATGAGTAAACAGTGAAATATCACCTATTATCTTAAAGACTATGCATTCCTTACCCAACAGTATTTCGGATTCAATTTCTGTGTTACTTACATTGCAGTCTCACCATCTCAGCCTGATTGGTGGGGCCAACCCGGGAGACTATGAAAGGCAGGTAATTAGGACCACCGCCTCCAGCCAAGTTTGGAAGCACTATAGCCTGCAAGGGAAAAGGGGGAAAAGGGCACAATGTACACAACAGTATACACCGTTATCAAACGTGAGTTCAATTTCAACACAGTTACTTCTGGCAAGCAATGGTAATAGATATCGGGGTGTTTTCCCAAACACAGATGATGCCTTGATGTAAACTAAACTGCACCTTCATGCTGGACTAACTAAAATTCTGGTTTACAAATGGTCTTAGTAGTCCTACATTGTCACTATTCTGGATTTAGACWGTCTGCTACTTTAGGTCTAAGTAAGGGTACAATCTCTACCTTGTAGGAGGTGGGTTTCACTTCACGCATGTATCAATGGCAATTAATATCTTCCCATTGTTTAATTTTGATTGTACTTCTACATCTGCATTGCTTGCTGTTTGGGGTTTTAGACTGGGTTTCTGTATAGCACTTTGTGACATCGGCTGATGTAAAAAGGGCTTTATATATAAATTTGATTGAAATTTGATTGATTGCTTGATGAAATTACACACAATGGTTGCATATTTGTGGTCCATCCTAAGTTTTTGAAGCACCTGCAAACCAGGACACAGTCGACCCAATTTTGATTTAAAATATAGCTTGCTGCGGTCAAGGAGTATGTAGTCCAGAACCCAGTATCAATATTAAACTCCTTTAACCCTTTGTCTGGGTTAGGCTTAAAGCTGCAATATATAACTTTTTGGGCTACCCAAMCAAATTCGCAAAGAAATGTAAGTTATAGAWATGCCATTCTCATTGAAAGCAAGTCTAAGAAGCGGTAGATCTGTTCTATGCGCGCTATTTCTATGCTTCCTGTTCTCAAGTTTAGTTTTGGTGTCTCTTACTTTCCGTTTTGTACACTAGCTTCAAACAGCTGAAAATWCAAAATGTTTGGTTATTGAAAATATATTTCACAGTGGTTTTGATGGCACAATGACTGTCCACACTTTAGATTGCTTGTTTTGTCACAAACTAAAATTAGGCAATCTATTACAATTTWAGTAACCAGAAAATGGCAGAGAGATTTCTGCATATTGCCCCTTTAGCTAACTCTCTACAAAGTGTTCTCTTATTTAAGAACTATATAGAACCACACCATGCACAATGGCTAAATGGGATTTGATATGGTTGATACTGCAGAGAAGACCAGGAGTTAACAGAAAGTATAACAGGTAGGCTAGCTATCTGTGGTACTTAGGCTAGCTAGCTGYGGTACCATCACATTGTCAAGACGTACTGATGACGAAATTAAAATGTAAGCAAGTTACGTTGAAGCAACAAAAATACGAACTTTGCRCTTCCGGGTATAAGTAAGATAGTTACGTAAGTGGTAAGAAAAGTTACAATGTCAGTAAGTCATTGACAACATAATATTGTTTGTTGGGAAACAGTTCAAATTATCTGACSCATATTACCAGCTCAACGTTTTYTTCTTCCTGTCGAGGATTGGCGGCCGCATTTTACATTCATAAACCATGTTGCGGGCTGTTCGAAAACCCTTTGCGGGCTGTTAACCATTTTTCTGTATTTTACACCTTGTTCATTCRTGTTTGTTACCTCATTAGCTAGCTATCTAACAACCTGGTGACTTTACCAGTATATCCAAACATTTGAGGGCACAGAAAGGAAAAGGAGTCGCTTCTTCAGGGGATAAATGATCAAAGCAATGAATGAATTACAGATCTCTTGCATGTAGTTATCATAAACTTCATGCTCTTAAATGTGCAATATGCACAAATCACTACTATTTCCTGGTTGCTAAAAGTTTAATAGTTCGCCTAATTTCAGGATATGTGACAAAARTGTAGAGAATTATTGTACCATCTAAACCACTGTGAAATATCTGTTCAGTTACCAACACATTGTATTTTTTTTACGTTTTAGAAAAGTAAGACGCAAAAACGAAACTTAAGAATGAAAAGCATTGAAATAGCGTACATAGAACAGATCTACAGCTTCTTAGACWTGCTTTCAATGAGAATGACAGATCTATAACTAACATTTTTATGTGAATTTGGTTGGGTCACCATAMAGTTACATATTTCAGCTTTAAAGAGACAGTGTACAAATTTCAATGTAACGCATCTCAATAGGAACATAGTGCTTTTACATAATGTAACAACTTAATATTACAGAAATAACTTTTTTTTCCAATGACAGGTATTTGTATSAACATTTAAYATTTTCATAATATTTTTTTAAATCTAAAGACGTGCTTCAGAAGTAGCCAAAATTCATATAGGCTATATCTAGATACATTTTAAAGGGCAATTCCCCCACTTTAAAAAGAAAACAGCATGTCTCTATGGTCTGTGGTGCTAAGAGCCTCTACCTCCGGGGGGTCTGTTCCACCCCCCACCCCCCACACACTGATTAGCATAGCTAGCATAGCTTCACAAGTAGATAGTAGCATCTAAATATATTAAAATCACCAGTCCAAGACACCAGATGAAAGATACAGATCTTTGTAGAATAAGCCACCATTTCAGATTTTTAAAATTTTTTACAGGGAAGACAAAATATTAAACTATTAGCTAACACGTTAGAAAATACACCACTATTCTAACTCCCATCAGTCTTACTCTTCAGGTGCTATCACCAATTCGGCTCAACTAAAGATATTTGATATCCACTAACCAAGAAAAAACTCTTCAGATGACAGTCTGATAACATATTCATGGTAATAGATAGTTTTTGTTAGAAAAAAAGTGCATATTTCAGGTAGAAATCCAAGTTTACAATTGCACCGTACCATCACAAATCGACTAGAATTACTAGATAGAGCAACGTGTATGACCAATTTACTCATCATAAAACATTTCATAAAATAGACAAAGCATAGCATGGAAAGACCCAGTTTCTTGTGATATTTCAGACCATATTTCAGATTTTCTAGCGTTTTTCAGCAAAACACAATAAATCGATAAGTATAGCAACCACATGTTGCAAACGTTAACCAGAGCATCGATTCCAGCCAAAGAGCGCTATAAGTAATCACCGCCCCAAAATATATTAAATTTTTCACTAACCTTATCAGAATTCTTCCGATGACACTCCTGTAACATCATTTTACAATATACATATACAGTTTGTTCGAAAAGGTGCATATTTAGCCATACAAACCGTGGTTACACAATAAAAAACTAAGGAAATCAAGCCTCATATGTCTGACGTCATCTATCAGAGTGATCTAGTTAATTTGAAAGCTAATCAATATTTACTTGACTAAAAAATACAGGGTTGACAGCAATCGAAAGACAAATTAGTTCTTAATGCAACCGCTGATATTACATTTTTAAAATTATCCTTACTTTTCAATACAGGGTTTCGCAAGTGAAGCTATACCAAACAAAATGGCGAAAATATGCGTTTAAAATATTTTCGACAAAACACAAGATTTATCATATTAATATTGCTTACTTGAAGCTGTTCTTCCATCAGATTCTTGGGCAATGTATTCCTTTCTATGTTATAAACGTCTTTTGGTCGATAGATGTCCTCTGTCCTTCGAAATATCCAACTAACGATCGAACGGACCCCAAAACGTGTCCAAACTTTCAGAGTGCACAACAAAGAATTCCTCAAATCGCACTAAACGGAATAAATTGCTATTTAAAACGTTCAAATTAACTACATTATGATGTTTTAACAACTATACGACTGAAAACATGAACCGGAGAAAATATTGCTGGTTAGACAACGATTTGGAACGAGGCAAGTCCGATGGCCTTCACGCTTCAGGCGGCACGACGAGAAAGGGCGGTCCCTAAACATTTTTGTGGTTTTATAATGGCTGGGATTGTGCAATAGATTTCATTCAAAACGTGAATGACGTACAGACACCCAGAGAAAGACGTAGGCAGTGTCGGTTTCTTCATATAGCATTCACTGTCGCTTAAAACAGACCCCAGATCAGGGGTAAAAAATTTTCTGAAAATCTGAACCCTGTCATGAAAGTGCTGTAAAAATTGTTCTGTACACTCAGAACAAAATTCCAACTTCTATAGAAACTAGAAAGGTGTTTTCCTATCCAATAATAACAATAAATAATGCATAAATTGTAGATCAAGAATTTTAGCACGAGCAGTTTAATTTGGAAGACCCAATTATGCTAATACGAGAACAGCACCCCTATAGTTGCAAGAAGTTAAAAAGAAAAGGTTCCCCCCAAAAAATGCATCTCTGTGACATCATAGGGTAGGGTTAAAAGTAAGAAAAACAGATTTTCTAAACCTGCAAGAAGTTTCTTGGCTCCCCATTTTCTTACCCCCCCCCCCCCATGTCACTGCGAAAACCATAGTGTTAGAAAATCACAATTTTTTTAAATGTTTTAACTTTTTCATGTCATCGGGTTAAGCTTTTTAACTTATTATTTTCTACACATTGAGACACATTTCTTCACATAGACATACAGTTTGAAGTCGGAAGTTTACAACCACTTAGGTTGGAGTCATTATCACTCGTTTTTCAACCACTCCACAAATTTCTTGTTAACACAATATAAGTTTGGCAAGTCAGAGTACGACATCTACTTCCTGCATGACACAAGTCATTTTTCCAACAATTGTTACAGAACTTATATGTCATTGTATCACTATTCCAGTGGTCAAACTTATACACAGACTAAGTTGACTATGCTTTTTTTTTTTTTTACTGAAAATGATGAAATGGTTTAAGCAGCTTCTGATAGGCTAATTGACATCATTTGAGTCAATTGGAGGTGTACCTGTGGAGTGTATTCTAGGCCTAACTCTCCAAACGCAGTGCCTCTTTGCTTGACATCATGGAAAATCAAAGAAAATCAGCTAAGACCTCGGAAAAAAATTGTAGACCTCCACAAGTCTGTGTTCATCCATAGGAGAAATTCCAAATGCCTGAAGGACCACGTAACATCTGAATACAACATAGTACGCAAGTATAAACACCATTGGACCACGCAGCCATCATACGTCTCAGGAAAGGAGAAGCGTTCTGTCTCCAAAGATAAACGTACTTTGGTGCAAGAAGTGCAAATCAATCCCAGAACAACAGCAAAAAGGACCTTGTGAAGATGCTGGAGGAAACAGTACAAAGAGTATCTATATCCACATTTAAAAGAAGTCTCATATTGGACAATAACCTGAAGGCCGCTCACGAGGAAAGAACACTCCTCCCAAACAACACCATAAAAAAGCCAGACTACGGTTTGCAACTGACATGGGGTAAGAATTGTACTTTTTGAGGAAATGTCCTCTGGTCCTGATGAAACAAAAAATAGAAACAGTTTGGCATAAACGACCATCTATTAGTTTGGAGGAAAAAGGGGATTGGTTGCAAGCCGAAAGAACACCCATTCCAACCGTGAAGCACCGGTGGCAGTAACATGTTGTGGGGTGCTTTGCTGCAGGAAGACTGGTGCCACTTCACAAAATAGTTGTCATGAGGAAGCAAAAACGTATGTGGATATAATGAAAGCAACAATCTCAAGACATCAGTCAGGAAGTTAAATCTTGGTAAATCCAAATTGGTCTTCCCAAAATGGACAATGACCCCAAGCATAACTCCCAAATTGTGCAAAAATGCTTAAAGAGACAACAAAGCGGAATGAGTGGCCATCCAAAGCCCTCACCTCAATCCTATAGAAGAATGTGGCAGAACTGAAAAAGCATGTGCAGCAAAGGAGGCCTACAAATGCCCTTTAAAGTTATTTTCGGAGTAATGTTCATAATATCTTGTGCACCGAACTTTTTAAAGTAGAACAATTTTAATTTAGAGCCTTGGCACAACATAGTTGGGAAGGTCAAGGGAAGGAAAGGTCTGAGGGGTTTGTGGATACTGACAAAACAAAAGCGATCAACTTCAAAGGCCCCTTAGAAAGAGAAGTTGGGGGAAATCCAATATCTTGCTCATTAGTCTGCTGGGGTGCCATTGATGTATACACTCCCTACCAGCAAACAACATGAGGCCTAGGCTTTTCATATGAGTCGATGAGTCAGACCTGCGCTCAACACAAGCACAGCAGCAACCTTAATTCGCTGCCAGGGCTATTATTGCAACRCTGTCCATCAACCACTCTTTTTCTTCGTAGACTTAAAACATAATGAATTGGCCTTCGTTTTTTACAAATTTCTAACGGCAAATGCAGTGAACATTCCTCTACGCAATTGGACATCAATACAGTGAATAGTTATAGCTAAATTGTTGTAATACAATTCTGTGACAACATTTAACAATGTCTCTTTGCCTTGCTGTTGTGCCATGATGTTTATTTGCTGTGCTTTAATCCTTTGTTTCAAAAACGTTTTTTTTTTGCAAATGGACGAATTAATAAGGGAATAGAGTAAAGTGGGAAAATGTATTTCAACCTCTGTGATATGTGCAAAGCCTTGGAGTGGCAGGTTATTTTCAGAAAACCATAATGAAGTTGCAACATCTGGACTATGCCACATGTATGGATGCCTTTTGTCTGAAATATGGGAACAACAAGGTCATTTCCATTACTGTGACAACAGAAAGTAATGACAACTCATTCACAATTAACTCTACCCTCACAATGGATAAAACCAGAGGAAAACCGATTGCTGATTAGTTCAGATGAAAGGGCCTGAAATGTAGCTTCTGTCGAGTGCCAGATGGTACCGAAAAGAACAAGAAGCAGGGACATGCAACTCTCCATACAAAGAACACAACACGCAAATCAAAGAAAACCTGCCCGGCAGCACATGAAAGAGAGACTGACATTTGTAGAATGTCTTTGTTACTTTTCTAACATTTTAAGATCACTAGGTGAAAGGCTTGATAATACCACATGCAGTACACACCCCTTGACTTTTTCCACATTTTGTTGTATTACAGCCCAAATTTAAAATGGATTAAATTGAGATGTTTTGTCACTGGCCAACACACACTAACCCATAATATCAAAGTGGAATTATGTTTATATTCAGCTCCAGTCAAAAGTTTGGACACACCTACTCATTCAAGGGTTTTCTTTATTTTTACTATTTTCTATATATTGTACGATAATAGAAGACATCAACACTACAGAATATCACATATGGAATCATGTAGTAACCAAAATGAAGTGTTAAACAAATCAAAATATATTTCAGATTTTAGATTCTTCAAAGCAGCCACCCTTTGCCTTGATGACATCTTTTCACACTCTTGACATTCTTGCAACCAGGTTCACGAGGAATGCTTTTGCAACAGTCTTTAAGGAGTTCCCACATATGCTGAGCACTTGTTGGCTGCTTTTTCTTCACTCCGCGTTCTAACTCATCCCAAACAATCTCAATTGGGTTGAGGTCAGGCGATTGTGGAGGCCAGGTCATCTGATACAGCACCATCACTCTCCTTCTTGGACAAATAGCACTTACACTGCCTGAAGGTGTGTTTTGGTTCATTGTCCTGTTGAAAAACAAATGATAATCCCACTAAGAGCAAGCTAGATGGGATGGCGTATCGCTGCAGAATGCTGTGGTAGCCATGCTGGTTAACTGTGCCTTGATTTCTAAATAAATCAGACAGTGTCACCAACAAAGCACCATCACACCTCCTCCACGCTTCACAGTGGGAACCAAAAATGCGGAGATCATCCGTTCACCTACTCTGCGTCCCACAGAAATCTCTCATTTGGACTGATCAGACTGAAGGTCAGATTTCCACTTGTCTAATGTCCATTGCAAGTCTCTTCTTCATATTGGTGTCCTTTAGTAGTGGTTTCTTTGCAGCAATTCAACCATGAAGGCCTGATTCACGCAGTATCCTGTGAACAGTTGATGTTGAGATGTGTATGTTACTTGAACTCTGTGAAGCATTTATTTGGGCTGCAATCTGAGGTGCAGTTAACTCTAATGAATTTATGCTCTGCAGCAGAGGTAACTCTGGTTCTTCCTTTCATGTGGCGGTCCTCATGAGAGCCAGTTTCATCATAGCACTTGAAGATTTTTGCGACTGCGCTTGAAGAAACTTTCAAAGTTCTAGACATTTTCCGAATTGACTGACCTTCATGTCTAAAAGTAATTATCTTGGCTTATTTGAGCTGTTCTTGCCATAATATGGAATTGGTCTATTACCAAATAGGGCTATCTTCTGTATACCACCCCTACCTTGTCACAACACAACTGATTGGCTCAAACGCATTAAGAAGGAAAGAAATTCCACAAATGAACTTGTATTATAAACTGGGTGGTTTGAGCCTTGAATGCTGATTGGCTGACAGCCGTGGTATTTTAGACCGTAATTAACTTTTAACAAGGCACACCTGTTAATTGAAATGCATTCCAGGTGACTACCTCATGAAGCTGGTTGAGAGAATGCCAAGAGTGTGCAAAGCTGTCATCAAGGCAAAGGGTGGCTACTTTGAAGAATCTCAAATATAAAATATATTTTGATTTGTTTAACACTTCCATTTGAGATGTCTTCACTATTATTCTACAATGTAGAAATTAGTAAAAATTAAGAAAAACCCTGTAATGAGTAGGTGTGTCCAAACTTTTGACTGGTACTAAAGTGTGTGTATGTATATATATATATGTGTGTTAAAAAGGAAAAAAGCTATTGCATTCGAGACCAAAAGCTCAAGAGAATTTCAAGTGTTTATTGCCAAGGATGCCGTCAGCTGAGTGCATACATTTAGAAAKCTCACAACACATCTTATACTCTTCCCTCCATTCAGTCACCACCCACTTGTAGGAGTCACCTCCCCAGCTATACATTTTATGACCCCAATGAGTTTCCCATATCTCCCCTCTGGAATGTCCATGGTCCTCTCTTGTCCTGGGCCTGACCCTGCTCTATGATCCTAGGCAATTTCCTCATCTGATTAAGTCAACCTTTCCAAATTAGCATGCACACAGTTTCATGGCCTAAACGCCATTAATGCTCACAGTAATCATTCACTAAACAGAATCCATCAATAAATATATATATATATACAGTTGAAATCGGAAGTGTACATACACCTTAGCCAAATACATTTAAAATCAGTTTTTCACAATTCCTGACATTTAATCCTAGTAAACATTCCCTGTCTTAGGTCATTTAGGATCTACCACTTTATTTTAAGAATGTGAAATGTCAGAATAATAGTAGAGAGGATGATTTATTTCAGCTTTATTTCTTTCATCACATTCCCAGTGGGCCAGAAGTTTACACACACTCAATTAGTATTTGGTAGCATTGCCTTTAAATTGTTTAATTTGGGTCAAATGTTTGGGAGGCTTACACAAGCTTCCCACAATAAGTTGGGTGAATTTTGGCCCATTCCTCCTGACAGAGCTGGTGTAACTGAGTCAGGTTTGTAGGCCTCCTTGCTCGCACACGCTTTTTCAGTTCTGCCCACACATTTTCTATAGGATTGAGGTCAGGGCTTTGTGATGATCACTCCAATTCCTTGACTTTGTTGTCCTTAAGCCATTTTGCCACAACTTTGGAAGTATGCTTTGGGTCATTGTCCATTTGGAAGACCCATTTGCGACCAATATTTAAATTCCTGACTGATGTCTTGAGATGTCGCTTGAATATATCTACATAGTTTTGCCTCCTCATGAAGCCATCTATTTTGTGAAGTGCACCAGTCCCTCCTGCAGCAAAGCACCCCCACAACATGATGCTGCCACCCCCGTGCTTCACGGTTGGCATGGTGTTATTCGGCTTGCAAGTATCCCCCTTTTTCCTCCAAACATAACGATGGTCATTATGGCCAAACAGTTCTATTTTTGTTTCATCAGACCAGAGGACATTTCTCCAAAAAGTATGATCTTTGTCCCCATGTGCAGTTGCAAACGGTAGACTGGCTTTTTTATGGCAGTTTTGGAGCAGTGGCTTCTACCTTGCTGAGCGGCCTTTCAGATTATGTTGATATAGGACTCGTTTTACTGTGGATATAGATACTTTTGTACCTGTTTTCTCCAGCATCTTCACAAGGTCCTTTGCTGTCGTTCTGGGATTGATTTGCACTTTTGCACCAAAGTACGTTCATCTCTAGGAGACAGAACGCGTCTCCTTCCTGAGCGGTTTGACGGCTCCCTGGTCCCATTGTGTTTATACTTGCGTACTATTGTTTGTACATATGTACGTGGTACCTTCAGGCGTTTTGAAATTGCTCCCAAGGATGAACCAGACTTGTGGAGGTCTACAATTTTTATCTGAGGTCTTGGCTGATTTCTTTTGATTTTCCCATGATATCAAGCAAAGAAGCACTGAGTTTAAAGGTAGGCCTTGAAATACATCCACAGGTACAACTCCAATTGACTCAAATGATTGTCAGTTAGCTTATCAGAAGCTTCAAAAGCCATGACATCATTTTCTGGAATTTTCCAAGCTGTTTAAAGGTACAGTCAACATAGTGTATGTAAACTTCTGACCCACGAATTGTGATAGTGAACTATAAGTGAAAGAATTTGTCTGTAAAAAATGATTGGAAAAATGACTTGTGTCATGCACAAAGTATATGTCCTAACCGACTTGCCAAAAATATAGTTTGTTAACAAGACATTTGTGGAGTGGTTGAAAAACGAGTTTTAATGACTTCAACTGTATATATATWTTTTTTTACAAAGTAATAAAAAATGATTAGCTGAAATGTCTTACGTCAATAAATATTCAACCCCTTTGTTATGGCAAGCCTAAGTAAGTTCAGGTGTGCAAATTTGATTAACAAGTCACATAATAAGTTGCATGGACTCACTCACTCTGTGTGCTATAATAGTGTTTAACATGGTTTTTGAATGGCGACCTCATCTCTGTACCCACACATACAATTCAGTGGATGATTCTGAGGGGAGGACGGCTCACAATAATGGATGGAACGGAGCTAATGGAATGGCATCAAACACATGGAAACCATGTGTTGCTGTATTTGATAACATTCCACGATTCCGCTCCAGCCATTACCACGAGCCCATCCTCCCCAATTAAGATGCCGCCTGTGGTACAATTATCTATAAGGTGGTCCCTCAGTCGAACAATGAATTTCAAACACAGATTCAACCACAAAGACCAGGGAGATTTTCCAATGCCCTGCAAAGAAGGGCACGTATTGGTAGATGGGGAAAAAAAGCAGACATTGAATATCCATTTGAGCAAGGTGAAGTTATTATTTACACTTTGGATGGTGTATCAATACACCCAGTCACTACAAAGATACAGGCGTCCTTCCTAACTCAGTTGCCGGAGAGGAAGGAAAACAGGGATTTCACAATAAAGTAAGTGTAAAAAAAATGTGGCAAAGCAATTCACTTTTTGTCTTGAATACAAAGTGTTATGTTTGGGGCAAATACAATACAACACTGAGTACCACTCCATATTTTCAAGCATAGTGGTGGCTGCATCATGTTATGGGTGTGCTTGTAATCGCTAAGGACTGGTATTTTTTTCAGGATTAAAACGAAATCCTAGAGGAAAACCTGGTTCAGTCTGCTTTCCACCAGACATTGGGAGATAAATTCACCTTTCAGCAGGACAATAACCTAAAAGACAAGGCCAAATCTACGCTGGAGTTGCTTACCAAGAAGACAAAATCAAATCGTATTTGTCACATACACATGTTCAGCAGATGTTATTGCGGGTGTAGCGAAATGCTTGTGTTTCTAGTTCCAACAATGTTCCAGTGAATGTTCCTGAGTTACAGTTTGACTTAAATCTATGACAAGACCTGAAAATGGTTGTCTAGCAATGATCAACAACCAATTTGACAGAGCTTGAAGAATTTTTTAAAGAATAATGTGCAAATGTTTCACAATCCAAGTATGGAAAGCTCTTTGAGTCTTACCCAGAAAGACTCACAGTTGCAATCGCTGCCAAAGCTGATTCTACAAAGTACTGACTCAGGGGTGTGAATACTTGTAAATTAGATTTATGTGTTTCATTGTCAATTAATAAATGGACTTTGTCATTTTTGGGGTATTGTGTTAAGATGGCTGAGAATTTTGAATGCAGGCTGTAACAACAAAATGTGGAATAAGTCAAGGGGTATGAATACTTTTTGAAAGCACTGAGTAATAAGGAGAGGTCTGTGAGGTTATTGACCAAGAATCCGAGAGCAATCCAGTAAAATATGTTTTACTCCTCTAACTACTTCTCAGTATTTGTAATATCACAAAGAAAGTGTTTACCGACAAGAGACCTCTAAAAGTTGACAGATGAGGGATGAATGGCAGCAATACATAGGATTGCTTTGCTACCTCCAGAGTTTTTGCATGAGATATCTTATTTGGTTTGGGCAAACATAACTTTGTTTTTGTTGATAATACAGAAAATTGCGGTGTTTTATAATTTTTTGGTATGTCTTTGCTTTTAACTACTATGTCTTTGCTAGATTTTAAGATTGATTGAATCAACGAATCAAAGTCATTGCTGCACTATACATTTGCATATGTGAAGTTATGTGCACATTCATTGGCAAATTAAAAAATGTAAGGTATCTATCTCAATGCTAAAATGGATCTCATGACTATTACCTGCAGTGTTCTATTAATATGAAAAATGTATTCTCAAACACAGCCCATAACATCGAAATAACATCAATTACACCTCGTAATGTAAACCTGGATTCCATTATCCCCCCCCAAAAAGGACAACACAATGCGTAATTATATTTATATTAGCTGTTTGCTACAGCATTCTACAGAATACTGCCTTTCTCCTTGTAACCTTTTGCTCTCTGAACGTTTCCTGACGGAATATTGTCTGGCTGTCTCAGCATATTTGGGAAAAGAGCTAGAAAGCCCATCAATCTCCCTAGGGGTCTTAGCTGTGGATATTGCCACCCAAGCCCCCTGCATTGGCATCAAACCCCCTGGGTATAATAGCCCCCTCGAGTACCATTGTGAATTCATTCTCAGGCTTGTCAGAACCCAAAATGGCACCTTTTTTAAGAACAATTCGCACACATTGCCACACTCCATCTACATACATTATTATATGGGTCTCATCATTATTTTGCTAAATTCATTTTGATGTGATGTCATATTAGAAATGCAAAATGTGCCTGTTGAGTATCTAAAAAAGGGAAATGCATATCCAGATATCTGTTTTGTGAATTGACTACAGACAAATTAAATGGAAAATTCCTTTAAAGCTAAAGTTAGCACATTCACTTCAATTTTACAGCTGTTACCGATTTGTTTCTTAAACAACACAATTAGCTTGCTTGTAAGGATCCTAAGGCAGTTAGCTATAGCTAGCGCTTCCACTTGAAGATAAACCCATTTGCAAAAGTAGCTTGAATTGGCAATGAGTAATGAAAAGATAGTAGGATAGTAGGGCAGCTGGCAACCAGTCAGAGAATATTTGATGTACTTATACATCAGCCAACACTCATTTACACCTCTGTCTGGGTGCCTCTAAGGGGCCTAAGCATTTTACAACATCCTATTGTTGCACTGTGCCTCATATCACAGGAAAAGAAAGACGCTCCAAGGTCCTGAGTCTTTTACATTCACCCCCAAACAACACATGCTCACACATACGCACGCGCGCACACACGCACACACCACGTGTAGAGCAGTGATGTTTGCATATGCTCTATCTACCATCTGTGGTAGAACAATGCACCGAGCCACGAGGCCTTATGCAACCAAACCTTGGCTGTGTCTCTTTGAAATGTCACAACATCTCGCAGGGATGCAATTTTAACCGAAATAAATTGACTTTGAAATTTCCCCCCAATTTTTTTCTCCATGCGTCAGGATGCATTTCAATGCTTAACAATTTCTCATGTGGGTCAATGTGATTGGACACCTCTGATCAAATACTGTAGACTAGAATGAGTAAAGACAGAGAGAGCACTGTGGCATGGTTGTCTAGGCAACACAAGGCTGAATGGGAAAGACAAAGACAGACACAGTTTCGCCTTGGTTCGAAGGTACCCGATCCACACGGAATATGACAGCGTCAGAGCTTTATGGTAAACACTGGATCATTTGCGGGGTCTGGGGTCTCGGTAGGAGGCTATAGACATGGCTGAGGGGAGACAGGAGTACAGAGGAGGCATGTGTAGAAAGATTAAGCTTTGAGCCAACTGACAACCACCTCTCACTCATCACTCTTTCAATCATTCCCCCTCACACAAACACACTCCCCTCTCAGGCAGCCAACGGCGAGCCACGGGAGAGGGAGAGCGACTGCAGAGGTAAGGGTACATCTAGTCCCGAGAAACACAATCAAGCAGAGTGAAAATGTAAAATACTTACACCATAAGAGTGAGTTTAGGAGTGGTCTACACAGGGAGGAGCAGGGTTTGACAGAGCTGGGATAATAAGCCCAGTTTATTAATTGCAACCATTGTTTCTGGTGCTTTACTTGTTACCATATCATGAACCATAACTTCGATAACTGTTATTCTAGTTACCACGGAAGTTACAGAGTAACCATAATATAAATGTTACTCCATGTAAGGTGTCATAATTGGTTACTACTGCAGCATTGTTGCGGTGAAGGGAAAATTGCAAAGGCCTCATTCTACTATTTCTTCATGTTGTGTTGTCATTCTCCAGTACTGTACAAACAAGAAAACACCCACGTGAAGGCTTTATGATGAAATATGTTGTGTTTTTATTGATAACGTCGACATGTGAGGCTTTTTCWTTCAATATATGACTTTGAAATTAGACCTGGTAGTGGTTTGAGGTGTTATACCCCTAAAAGGGGGGAAATACAAATTATTCACATGGAGAAAGATGTAGCTTCAACTTAAAGTCAGTTATATCAACTTCTTACATTGTTACAAAATATGTTATGAAAGCTCATATAGATTATTTTAAATGACATAGCTCTTACATATGGTTCCATAAACCACTATTCTGCATTTATCAATTACCATAGCTTAATGTATTCTTATGTATTAATGTATTCTTATTATTCAAACTTGACTCTATGAAATAAATGACAAAACCCTTTTAACCTTTTTAAATGCATCACATATGAATTATCTCCCTACGAACCAGGGCACAGCCTGACATCCTCTGGCAGGGCACTGTTGACCATTCCAACGTCTAATGTTGGTTGAAAACAAAAGAGACCGGACATTTGCTATTAGGGGCCACTAGACTTCGGAATGGTCTGGCAGAGGAGATCAGGCTTGCGGATTCAGTGCTTCTTTTTAAATCCCTGCTGAAGACACTTTTATAAAGATGCTTTTAATGCATGACTTCAATGTAAGTATGATCTTTTTTCATTCTCCTTCCTCTTGTATTTGTTTCATTGTTAGTACTTTTAATTGATTATTTTATGATGTGAAGCACTTTGTTACCTGTATTGAAAAGTGCTTTACAAATGAAGTTATTAGGCGTGGATGCAAAGCAGTGCACAACTCTAGATTTCTTACATACTCATATTATTCATATTTGATTTCTTCCACTCACTCTAGCACTTAAACAACTTAAGCTAATGTAACAGTATAACTTTAAACCGTCCCCTCGCCCCGACACGGGCGCGAACCAGGGACCTTCTGCACACATCAACAACGGTCGCCCACGAAGCATCGTTACCCATCGCTCCACAAAGGCCACGGCCCTTGCAGAGCAAGGTGCAACCCTACTTAAGTCTCAGAGCAAGTGACGTAACTGATTGAAATGCTAGTAGCGCGTACCTGCTAACATACTAAGCCATTTCACATCCGTTACACTAATAACATGAAACCAACTTCCAAATGTGCAAACTGCCCAACTTAGATTGCTTGAGAAAATATTTTTGATATTAGTTCTACTTTGACTACAATAATATTTCAAATGAGCTCACAATGCATTTCAATGGCAATACATTTGGGCACATCTCCTCCTACACCATTTAAGTTATCAACGCCAATCCAATGTTGAGATGTTCAAACTGACCCAACTTAGATTGCTTGCGTTTATAATTTAAAAAACATTTATGCTTTTTGATTATAACCATTTTAAATGTTAATAAAAGCTCCATAGGCTTGATGGGAAGTATTTGGATTCACATCTGCTCTTACACCGTTGAAGCGATCCCTGCCAAACCAACGTTGAGATGTCCAGACTGACCCAATTTACTTAGCTTCTATTCAGATTTTAAACTATTTCTATTTTTGGAATTATAACCATTTAATAACATTGGCATGAATTAACATGGGATTGAATTAGAACCACAGTAATACACTGGTAGCATATTTCAAATGATCCTACTCCTTGCCAATCAAGCTATAACACCAACTTTAAAACATTCAGGCTATCCTAACTTCAAATTCGTAAATTAAGATCTTTATCAACTATAACTATATAAGTTTGCAAAAATAACTCACCAACAGTAACTCTTGAATCGTTCAACCTGGGAACACCAAACCAACTTTCACATGTTCAGGCTATACTCATTTAAGATTCTAAAAAACGTATACTATATACATTTGCATTAAATAACTCACCGAAGGTAATCTTGAACTGCTTGATCACCCTTTAGCTGGCCACCTTTGATGAGGGTGTTTAGTAATTAAAGGCCGAAACACCCACTGATTCGAAGGCACACTACTGAGGATGTGTCCCAAAATTGACATCTTAACCCAGTCTAAGAAATAAACCTCCCATGCCACTCTGTCAACATCACGGCAAATCTCATGTGAGTGCATACCATCTATTGGCACAATGGACAGTTTTTAACATCTCGTCCCGTGTTTTATGATTCTGATTATCTTGGACTTGTCCAGTGACTGCTGTGAAAGACAGCTTGACACCATAGGAAAGTCTGTGTGACAGCTTGGAAAGACAGCTGACCGGAGGGAATAGACCCCAATGGGGCTGTAATGGGCTAGCTACCCATGTTGGCAGTCTCCGACGCTGCTTCAGTATGTTGGAGACACCCGCTAAGTGCTACTGAAAGTCAACAAAGGAACATACCCCTAGAGCCTGCGAGAGCTGGGGCGCAAGATGGCTCAACGACTGATCACACGGCTACGGACCCAGGAATGGAAACGACTACGAGTAGGAACACAGCACATGAGACAACCATAACAGCAGCAGGACACACACTTCAGGTGTGCAGCTGTGGTTGGGAGAGAGTAACATTCGCAAGGGGGTTAAGGATCCATCAAGGGAGGAAAAGGTGCTTGGTAGAGCAGAGACAGGGACCTCGCATTGACCAGTACTTCTTACGAAGCAGCCAGTCAAATCAGTCGAATGAAGCACAGCGACGGGACGCAAACCAAAGTTCGCAGAGCATCAGCACCCCTGTAACGGAGGAGGATAACACAAGCACAGAAATGCAGGTGGATGAACTCACCCAACCACAGAGACCTCTAAAAGAGGAAAAGGTCAAAGGGCACAGACCGAGTGTGAAGTGAAAAGAGAGAGTGGGAAACAATCAACAACGACCTGACAAAAATCTTGGAACAACAGGTAGGAACAGCAGAGAAAAAGCTTGAAAGGATGGGAGACATTATCTACCACTACGGAGAAGAGCGCTTTGGAGTAAACGAAAGGAGAAGTGGCAAGACACCACCCGCGCCAGCCAAATCTAGGAGGCAGCAAGAGATCGAGATACTTGTCAGAGAGAGAAGGCAGCTGAGAAAGCAGTGGAAGATGGCCTCTGATGCAGAGAGAGAAGGTCTCATGCTACTCCAAGCAGACATCAAATGTCGGCTGGCAACCTTGCGAAGAGCGGAAAACTTAAGGAAACTTCGTAGGAAGAAGGAACACTCAAGAACACGGTTCTATAAAAACCCCTTTAAGTTTGTCAAAGACCTCTTCGCAAAGGAAAAGTGCGGAATCCTAAAAACTCCAAAGCCAGAACTGGAAGAACATCTGGAAAAGGTCCACCAGGACACGAAAAGGCATGAGCAGATAATCATCCCACATGACATCCCACCTATTCAACCACCAGAATTCAATCTGGACACTGACCCTCCAAAATGGAAGGAAGTAGAGAACGTTGTCCGACGAGCAAGAGCGGCCTCGGCTCCTGGGCTTAATGGAGTACCATATAAGCTCTACAAGAACGCCCCGGATGTTCTACGCTTTCTTTGGAGGCTCATGAGGATAGTGTGGCAGAAGGAAATAATACCAAAGGCATGGCGAAGGGCTGGTGGTGTGCTAATCCCGAAAGAGAAGGATGCGACAGACATCAGTCAATTCCGACCAATCTCCCTTCTCAACGTCGAAGGGAAGATCTTTTTCAGTATAATAGCACAGAGGCTGTCCACTTACCTGGAAAGGAACAAGTACATTGATACATCTGTACAGAAAGCAGGCATTCCTGGTTTCTCTGGTTGCCTGGAACATACTAGTATGATTTGGCACCAGATCCAAACAGCTAAGAAAGACAAGAGAGACCTCTATGTCATCTTCCTCGACCTGGCCAATGCCTTTGGCTCAGTTCCCCACGAACTCCTCTGGGAATCCTTCAACTTTTTCCACGTACCAGAACCCATYACTACACTGGTAAAKGCCTATTTCCAAGACCTGCAATTGTGTTTTACAACACCTGACTTCACAACAACATGGCAGCGCTTGGAAGTGGGCATAATGGCAGGCTGTACAATTTCACCTCTGGCCTTCACTATGGCCATGGAAGTCATCATCAGGGCATCGAGATGGGTGGTCGGCGGTGAGAGAACTAAGGAAGGGCTCCGTCTCCCACCTATCCGAGCATACATGGATGACATGACTACACTGACCACCACTGCAGCATGCACCAGGCGGCTACTTGCAAAACTGCAGGATAACATCAAGTGGGCCCGGATGAAAATCAAGCCAAGCAAATCTCGAAGCATCTCCATAGTCAAGGGACAGCTTAAAGATGTGAGGTTCTGCATTGGAGATGACCCGATACCAACRGTGTCTGAGCAACCCATCAAGAGCCTGGGTAGATGGTACAACGAAAGCCTCCGAGATAAAGATCAAKTGCAGCAAGTAAGACAGGACATCGCCGACGGACTTGAGAACATCAACAAGACCCTACTGCCTGGGATGCTTTGGTGCCTACAGTTTGGATTTCTCCCCCGGGTAATGTGGCCACTCACCGTCTATGGGGTCCCAATAACAACAGTGGAGAAGATGGAGCGAACCATTACCTCATACGTGAAGAAATGGCTGGGTGTCCCACGATGCCTGAGTAACATCGGCCTCTATGGCAAAGGGGTCCTTGAACTACCACTTACAAGTCTAACGGAGGAGTACAAGTGCTCTAAAGTAAGACTTCAGATGACATTGAAGGACTCCAAAGACCAGACCATTAGCAGGGCTGCACCTCCCCTACAAACTGGACGGAAATGGACATCATCCAAGGCTGTGCAGCAAGCAACATCAGCCCTGAGACACCAAGACATTGTGGGGAATATCCAGCATGGAAGAGGAGGCTTTGGCCTGGCAGCAAGCAAACCAACGTTCCATAAGGCAACAACATCTGAACGCAGGAAGCTGGTGGTCGAGGAGGTGCGCAGACAGGAGGAGACTGCAAGAAGTGCAAAGGCTGTCTCTCTTGCTAAACAAGGGCAATGGACGCGGTGGGAAGGCCTGGAGAGGAGAAAGATCAACTGGAGTGAGCTTTGGCAAATGGAGGCAAGCAACATCAGCTTCATCATAAGAGCTGTTTATGATGTGCTTCCATCACCAAAAAACCTACATCAATGGTATGGCGAGGACCCGACCTGCCCCCTCTGCCCAGCTCCAGCGACTCTCAGGCATATAATGACAGGTTGCAAGACCAGCCTCTCACAAGGCCGCTACACATGGAGGCACAATCAGGTCCTCAAGAGCCTGGCTGCAGCACTTGAGACCAAGAGGAGTGCAACCAATTCATTACCTCCAAAAACAAGCAATCCCGTCAAAACAACAACATTCATCCGGGAGGGACAGAAAAGGCCCAAGCATCCTCCTACAAAGCCAGAAACTGGACACCTAGGCATGGCCCGGGACWGGAAGATGCTTGTCGATATTGGCCAGCAACTCATTTTTCCACCTGAGATTGCTTCTACCAACCTTAGGCCAGACATGGTACTCTGGTCCCCTTCACGAAAGGCTGTGTACATCATAGAGCTCACAGTCCCGTGGGAAAACTCTGNAACCCTACTTAAGTCTCAGAGCAAGTGACGTAACTGATTGAAATGCTAGTAGCGCGTACCTGCTAACTAGCTAGCCATTTCACATCCGTTACACTAATAACATGAAACCAACTTCCAAATGTGCAAACTGCCCCAACTTAGATTGCTTGAGAAAATATTTTTGATATTAGTTCTACTTTGACTACAATAATATTTCAAATGAGCTCACAATGCATTTCAATGGCAATACAATTTGGGCACATCTCCTCCTACACCATTTAAGTTATCAACGCCAATCCAATGTTGAGATGTTCAAACTGACCCAACTTAGATTGCTTGCGTTTATAATTTAAAAAACATTTATGCTTTTTGAATTATAACCATTTTAAATGTTAATAAAAGCTCCATAGGCTTGAATGGGAAGTATTTGGATTCACATCTGCTCTTACACCGTTGAAGCGATCCCTGCCAAACCAACGTTGAGATGTCCAGACTGACCCAATTTACTTAGCTTCTATTCAGATTTTAAACTATTTCTATTTTTGGAATTATAACCATTTAATAACATTGGCATGAATTAACATGGGATTGAATTAGAACCACAGTAATACACTGGTAGCTATTTCAAATGATCCTACTCCTTGTGCCAATCAAGCTATAACACCAACTTTAAAACATTCAGGCTATCCTAACTTCAAATTCGTAAATTAAGATCTTTATCAACTATAACTATATAAGTTTGCATAAAATAACTCACCAACAGTAACTCTTGAATCGTTCAACCTGGGAACACCAAACCAACTTTCACATGTTCAGGCTATACTCATTTAAGATTCTAAAAAACGTATAACTATATACATTTGCATTAAATAACTCACCGAAGGTAACTCTTGAACTGCTTGATCACCCTTTAGCTGGCCACCTTTGATGAGGGTGTTTAGTAATTAAAGGCCGAAACACCCACTGATTCGAAGGCACACTACTGAGGATGTGTCCCAAAATTGACATCTTAACCCAGTCTAAGAAATAAACCTCCCATGCCACTCTGTCAACATCACGGCAAATCTCATGTGAGTGCATACCATCTATTGGCACAATGGACAGTTTTTAACATCTCGTCCCGTGTTTTATGATTCTGATTCCGAAGGTAACTCTTGAACTGTTCAAGCCAGAGACCCCAAACCAACTTTCACATGTTCAGGCAATGGTAACTTCCAATTCTTTAAACCTAACCTGTACCCCCGCACATTGACTCGGTACCGGTACCCCCTGCATATAGCCTCATTATTGTTGTTTATTAATATTTTTAAATTATTTATTTTCTTTTTCTTAACTATTTTTCTTAACTGCGTTGTTGGTTAAGCGCTTGTAAGTAAGCATTACACGCTAAGGTCTACTACACCTGTTGGATTCGGCACATGTGACAAATTACATTTGATTTAAAACTTTTACCAAATATAATTATCTAAATTTGCAAACATTTGCATA
Source organism: Salvelinus sp. IW2-2015 (assembly GCF_002910315.2). Classification (NCBI taxonomy): domain Eukaryota; kingdom Metazoa; phylum Chordata; class Actinopteri; order Salmoniformes; family Salmonidae; genus Salvelinus; species Salvelinus sp. IW2-2015. The sequence continues at coordinate 19,389,349 of NC_036848.1, forward strand.
AAATTACTCACCAACAGTAACTCCTGAACCGTTCTAGCTGGAAAGACCAAACCAACTTTTACATGTTCAGGAAATCCTAATTTAAGATCTTTTAAAAACTGTATAAATTAGCATAAAATAACCCAAAAACAATCATTTTTGAACAAATGAAGTTAGACACCAAACCTACTTTCACATGTTCAGGTTCTTCTATCATTCAATTGATCCTTCACAAGCTAGCATGCACACCACATTTTCTTCAGGAAATGAACTATTATTATTATATAATTATTAGTATTACCACCATGACTTATGCTCATTTTCCATGTCTCCATATGTATTACATACTTACTCATTCCTATCAGTATGTAAACTCCTTCTCAATAAACAAAAAAACATGACCTTGTATAAATTCGTATTTAGTGCTTATTCACATTTCCCAACAGTTCTCTATTGCGCTGCGTGCGCACCACACACACACACGATGCACACACGTCTCTCTCAAAGACTCTGCATGGTCAATCCAACGTAATTTACCGCAATTCAGCCTCAGAGCATTCCTACTTCTTGCGCTTCAGGGAGCTGTCATAGGCATCTAATAAATTGTTCTGCACCGCACCACTCGTTGTGATTCAGGGATAATCTCTTATAGCCATCAGGCTAATTACAAGCAACTGGCTAAACGGAAATACCTTACCTCTTCTGAGATGTTCGAGTTTGTTTCCCGGTGCTTGACATAGGCACCCAGCCAAGATCGCATGATGTAAAAATACTGCACCGTTTTCCCACCTGCATCTCCAACCTGAATCTCCCCAGCAAAATTTGCCGACATTTAGTCTATTGTTTATATGTGTATTTCACACTATGTTGAGGTAAAAATCTGAATATAATGCTTGTATGGATGTCAACCCCAATACATGTTTATGGCATCGTTATCAATCAACTGCATTACACTTAAAAACTACTTTGACTTCCATTACCGATTTATGTATGCTAGCTCTGCTACCAGCTTATACCAATGGGAGTTAGCACTCAGTCACTTTTCTTTCAAAACCTGAAAAGGAACAAATTCTAAAATGTTATGCAGCGAAAACAGCCAAATATATCCAAATTGGATTTTAGTAACCTCATTGTGGGCCTGTAAGAATACACCAATCATTAAGGATTTGACAAATATCCACTTTGTTAGATGTGCGCCAATCCAGCATCCCCCACAGTCTGCATTCCATTGATCTCTTTACCACATCTCTCCCCATTACCTCCCCGATCTCTTTCCAGGTGTTCAAACTCACTTTCCTGTCTTTGAAATCCCTACACAAGGTATCATAAAGATGTTTTTTTATTTGTGAACTTAATCTGATAGCCTTTCGTCATAGTTCTCCATGTTTGTTGTCAAGGAAATGTCAAGGAAGGGAGTTTGCATTTATACAGTATGTACCACCTACCGTCAAATAATCATGTCAATGCAGAGCTATACGGAGCCCTCCGCATTGTTACAACATTTGGGAAGGGCACAGCCATGCGGTACGGAGCTCAATTTGTCCCCATTTGTGTCACACCATCTGTAAGGAGCCTCCGGCGCACATCACTGGAGCAAGCATACATTGGCTTCCACTCACAGCTGCATGGGTCACTCTTTGATAACGCCGACACCTTGTGAACTCATGAGCAAACGGCTAATAGCTAATTCAGAGTGGTGCTAAGCATTCAAATAACACATTGATGTCGTTACTCAAACACATTTGCTAACCAGTAACTAACGCACATTAACGTCTAACATTCTGACATGAGCAAATACATTCCAAATATGAATTTCTACCTGAAAGAGGGGAACTACAGAAACGATTCACACGGAGAATCTTCAGCTTCCAGTCAGTTGTAAATGAACTGACTGGGAATCTCCGTCCACCCCCTAAAGGATTTCCTAGGCATCACTCAAACTCTGCACAAATAGACATCAATAAAGCACATATCATATCACATTCATATAAATGAAAAGCACATTTCATTCTATCACAGGCATAGGGAAAAGTGAGGGAAGAAATATTAGAGGGGATTGAAGCTTGAGAAGCATGGCACAATGGGATGTTGAAGAAGTTGTTCGAAACCTTTACTCCGAGTTGGTMAATGAGAAGAGAGGATGGGAGGAAGGAAACAAGGGTAACCTGTTTAATTGAGAGAGTAAGGTGATATTATCGCCGACTCGTAGCTCGAATCTTCCACCCACATGCAACTGTCTGCAGCCTTGAACCTGCTAGCTCTGGGCTAATATAAAGAGGAAGGATTGGAACTTAAAGAGCATTACTATAGCTCATTTGCATACAGAACTGGATATTGCCTCTCCAGATACTTTGCCAGACTTAATGCTACGCCCTCAATCTCCCATCCGCAGTCCACAAACTTTCAGATGATGATTGACACCATGTGAATGGAAGAAATATATTTTTTTGCTGAAATGGATTTGGAATATCCAACAACTCAAATCAATCCCCTCCAACAACAGAAAACAATCTATATAATCCCCGCCAATCATTTCTCTGAGTTTAAATTGCTTTAAAATGTTATTGTGAGACACCAAATCTGTCATGAAGGCGATCTTTTTGGGTATTCTCAAGGCATAAATGTAAATAGTCTGTAATTACAAAACCTTAGAAATTCAAAGCAATGAAAGCATACAAAATCGCTTCCCAAGACTAAGCATTATCGTTGATAACCTTTCATTCAGCCGTTGTCATGGCAGTGGAGTCAGCGGGAAAATAAATGCCCTCTCTCCTTGTGACATAAATTAATTTCAAGCTTATACTGTTCCAAGTATTTTTTTACCCTGGTACACATTATTCAAGGAGCTTCATATTGAAGGGATCTATCCCTTTGATGCCCGTTGATTTCGCTTCTCCATTTGCTATCTCATTATTTACCTTCTCTATGATTTTCTGTCTCATTTACCCTCACATGCCAACTCAAATAACTGGTAAATTGGGATAGTTTTTTTGCAGAAAATCTACATTTATTTGAATGCTTTCCGATGTGTGTGCGTGTGTCTTGAATGTGTGTGTGTTGAATGTGGTGGTGTGTGTTGTGTGTATATACACTGCTCAAAAAAATAAAGGGAACACTAAACAACACAATGTAACTCCAAGTCAATCACACTTCTGTGAAATCAAACTGTCCACTTAGGAAGCAACACTGATTGACAATAAATTTCACATGCTGTTGTGCAAATGGAATAGACAAAAGGTGGAAATTATAGGCAATTAGCAAGACACCCCAATAAAGGAGTGGTCTGCAGGTGGTAACCACAGACCACTTCTCAGTTCCTATGCTTCCTGGCTGATGTTTTGGTCACTTTTGAATGCTGGCGGTGCTTTCACTCTAGTGGTAGCATGAGACGGAGTCTACAACCCACACAAGTGGCTCAGGTAGTGCAGCTCATCCAGGATGGCACATCAATGCGAGCTGTGGCAAGAAGGTTTGCTGTGTCTGTCAGCGTAGTGTCCAGAGCATGGAGGCGCTACCAGGAGACAGGCCAGTACATCAGGAGACGTGGAGGAGGCCTAGGAGGGCAACAACCCAGCAGCAGGACCGCTACCTCCGCCTTTGTGCAAGGAGGAGCAGGTGGAGCACTGCCAGAGCCCTGCAAAATGACCTCCAGCAGGCCACAAATGTGCATGTGTCTGCTCAAACGGTCAGAAACAGACTCCATGAGGGTGGTATGAGGGCCCGACGTCCACAGGTGGGGTTGTGCTTACAGCCCAACACCGTGCAGGACGTTTGGCATTTCCAGAGAACACCAAGATTTGCAAATTCGCCACTGGCGCCCTGTGCTCTTCACAGATGAAAGCAGGTTCACACTGAGCACATGAGCACATGTGACAGACTGACAGAGTCTGGAGACGCCGTGGAGAACGTTCTGCTGCCTGCAACATCCTCCAGCATGACCGGTTTGCGGTGGGTCAGTCATGGTGTGGGGGTGCATTTCTTTGGGGGCCGCACAGCCCTCCATGTGCTCGCCAGAGGTAGCCTGACTGCCATTAGGTACCGAGATGAGATCCTCAGACCCCTTGTGAGACCATATGCTGGTGCGGTTGGCCCTGGGTTCCTCCTAATGCAAGACAATGCTAGACCTCATGTGGCTGGAGTGTGTCAGCAGTTCCTGCAAGAGGAAGGCATTGATACTATGGACTGGCCCGCCCGTTCCCCAGACCTGAATCCAATTGAGCACATCTGGGACATCATGTCTCGCTCCATCCACCAACGCCACGTTGCACCACAGACTGTCCAGGAGTTGGCGGATGCTTTAGTCCAGGTCTGGGAGGAAATCCCTCAGGAGACCATCCGCCACCTCATCAGGAGCATGCCCAGGCTTGTAGGGAGGTCATACAAGCACGTGGAGGCCACACACACTACTGAGCCTCATTTTGACTTGTTTTAAGGACATTACATCAAAGTTGGATCAGCCTGTAGTGTGGTTTCCACTTTAATTTTGAGTGTGACTCCAAATCCAGACCTCCATGGGTTGATACATTTGATTTCCATTGATCATTTTTTGTGTGATTTTGTTGTCAGCACATTCAACTATGTAAAGAAAAAAGTATTTAATAAGAATATTTCATTCATTCAGAATAGGATGTGTTTTTTAGTGTTCCCTTTATTTTTTTGAGCAGTGTATATATATATTATATAACACACACACACACACACACACACACACACACACACACACACACACACACACACACACACACACACACACACACACACACACACAGCTGAGGTCGAAAGTTTACATCACCGTAGCCAAATACATTAAAGTCAGTTTTTCACAATTCCTAACATTTAATACTAGTAAACATTCTCTGGCTTAGGTCAGTTAGGATCACCAATTTATTTGAAGAATGTGAAATTCAGAATAGTAGTAGAGAGAATGATTTATTTCAGCTTTTATTTCTGTCATCACATTCCCAGTGGGTCAGAAGTTTACATACACTCAATTAGTGTTTGGTAACATTGCTTTAAATTGTTTAACTTGGATCAAATGTGTTTCGGGTAGCCTTCCACAAGCTTCCCACAATAAGTTGGGGAAATTTTGGCCCATTCCTCCTGACAGAGCTGGTGTAACTGAGTCAGGTTTGTAGGTCTCCTTGCTCACACACGCTTTTTCAGTTCTGCCCACAAATCTTCTAGGGATTGAGGTCAGGGCTTTGTGATTGCCACTCCAATTCCTTGACTTTGTTGTCCTTAAGCCATTTTGCCACAACTTTGGAAGTTTGATTGGGTCATTGTCCATTTGGAAGACCAATTTGAGACCAAGCTTTAACTTCCTGACTGATGTCTTGAGATGTTGCTTCAATATATCCACATAATTTTGCTTCCTCATGAAGCCATCTATTTTGTGAAGTGCACCATCCCTCCTGCAGCAAAGCACCCCCACAACATGATGCTGCCACCTCCGTGCTTCACGGTTGGCATGGTGTTCTTCGGCTTGCAAGCATCCCCCTTTTTCCTCCAAACATAACGATGGTCATTATGGCCAAACAGTTCCATTTTTTGTTTCATCAGACCAGAGGACATTTCTCCAAAAAGTACGATCTTTGTCCCCATGTGCAGTTGCAAACCGTAGTCTGGCTTTTTTATTGGCGGTTTTGGAGCAGTGGCTTCTTCCTTGCTGAGCGGCCATTCAGGTTATGTCGATATGGAACTCGTTTTACTGTGGATATAGATACTTTTGTACCTGTTTCCTCCAGCATCTTCACAAGGTCCTTTGCTGTTGTTCTGGAATTGATTTGCACTTTTTGCACCAAAGTACATTCATCTCTAGGAGACCGAACACGTCACCTTCCTGAGCGGTATGAAAGCTACGTGGTCCCATGTTGTTTAGACTTGCATACTATTGTTTGTACAGATGAACGTGGTACCTTCAGGCGTTTGGAAATTGCTCCCAAGGATGAACCAGACTTGTTGTAACGCTCGTCGTCGGTGGAAGGAAGAGTGGACCAAAGCGCAGCGTGGAAAGTGTTCATGAAATACATTTTTTCAAGAAACACTCAAACAAAAATAACAAATCAAAATCGAACAGTTCCGTCAGTCACAGACACCTAAACAGAAAATAACACCCCACAAAACCCAAACGGAGAATCACATCTTATATATGATCCCCAATCAGAGACATTGATAGACAGCTGCCTCTGATTGGGAAACACACTCGGCAAAACAAACAAAGAAAAGGAAAACATAGATATTCCCACCTGAGTCACACCCTGACCTAACCAAACATAGAGAATAAATAAGAATCTCCAAGGTCAGGGTGTGACACTTGTGGAGATCTATAATTATTTTTCTGAGGTCTTGGATTTCTGAGGATTTTCCCATGATGTCAAGCAAAGAGGCACTGCGTTTGAAGGTAGGCCTTGAAATACATCCACAGGTACACCTCCAATTGCCTCAAATGATGTCAATTACCCTATCAGAAGCTTCTAAAGCCATTACATAATTATTTTGAATTTTCCTAGCTGAAATAAATCATTCTCTCTACTATTATTCTGACATTTCACATTCTTAAAAGAAAGTGGTGATCCTAACTGACCTAAGACAGGGAATATTTACTAGGATTAAAAGTCAGGAATTGTGAAAACTGAGTTTAAATGTATTTGGCTAAGGTGTATGTAAACTTCCGACTTCAACGGTATTATCACTTGTGAATGATGCCCAGCATAAGAAAAAAGGCAATTTTTTGCGAAGTTTGTCATATCATAGTCACACAGCCTAGCCCATATGTTTTAATAAGGTTTGTATCACAACTAAAGTGGCCAAATAACCTTTAAAATTAAGCACAATAATCCACTTTACAAGGTGTGTACAGCCTAACTGACATATATAAGCAGCACTTGAGTTTCAAGTTTGGGGAAGAACATTTTCACCATTAAAATGCACCTTTATTATAATTGCATTTGCGGTCACATTTGATAGTGGTGTTTTACACTAATGGAACATTTGCGCTTATAGCCTACTACCATGTGTGCATTGCTGCACTTATAATGTGAAGAAATAGCCTAATAGTCTATCAACATTTTAAGCTAAATGTTCTGATCTGTTGCGTCAGCCACATTGCATAAGAAATGTTTTTTGATGCTAGTGGTTTTATTAGATTGTGATCTATCGCATCCCACAACTGTCCCAGACTATGTCAGGGGTGTGCGTGCTGGTGTAGAAGTCAGGTGCAGGAGAGCAGAGAGTTGTGATCAGGCACACACTTTATTAGGCAGAAACAAACCTTCAGCCAAAAGCGAAAGTGTAAAGCGCGACAAAGTCACAATGATGCAAAAAAAGGAGTATGACAATAAACATACTACGGGTGGACAAACGGCACCCAGGAAACACCAGCCTGGCGCATCATATAAAACACGTAACAAATAACAATTACACACAAAGACATGGAGGGGAACAGAGGACTAAAAACATGCAGTGTGATTAGGGAATGAAAACCAAGTGTGCAGGGAACAAGACAAAACAAATGGAAATTTGAAAAATGGAGCGGCGATGGCTAGAAAGCCGTTGACGTCGACTGCCGAACGCCGCCGAACAAGGAGAGGAGCCGACTTCGGCGGAAGTCGTGACAGGAAAATTAATTTTCTCTCACAGAATAGAATAGGCTGACTTTTGTACTATGGGAGATAGTAGATTGACATAGGCTAGTGCTTTTGCTGTTTGTTAGGCCTACTCATCTTCGCTTGTAGCCTGTGAGAAAGGCCCGGTCACGTGATGGAGAGCCATGTGAGTGAGGTGCTTCGGGAGCACTCCGGGACGCAAAAGGCATGGATATTTTTAGGGTGCATTACGGCCACAAATGGATTCCGCCGTGAAATTCGAGACATTATCAAGTGCTTGTCAAATTGTGAATGAGAGGCTATTGGAGTGTGTGCAGCCTGCGCAATAAAAACAAAGCAGATGTTATGCCTTTCAAGTGACTTTTTTAAAATGATCATTAGTCTCATCATGCATCCTTACAATGTATTAAAAATCGAAACATAGCATATAGGGATACCTATTTATTTTTTAATCGCTCAACACTGTCTCAAATCGTTTGGAGAAAATATTTATATTACATTCAGCTTTGTTCAATTGTATTTTTCATACTATGAAATAATATAAAACGGCCGGTGGTGGTGGTGAGTATAACCAGAGATACTGGAATATAATAACCTCTCTGGTATAACTTAGCTAGTGACGTTAGATAACATTATTGGTGGTTAATCTTAAGGATCGGTGTCCCGCTAGCGGAATAACTTTCGCTGAAACTGGAGGGCGCGTAATTCAAATAATGTCTAATAGTTATTATGGATTTTAAACATTTAGGTACATATAAGTGTCTTATATCGGCTGAAAGCTTAACTTCTAATTGCACACCATCCCGGATCCGGGAGCACCCCCATCAGTAAAAAAGCTGACTAGCATAGCCTAGCATAGCGTCACAAGTAAATACTAGCATCTAAATATCATTAAATCACAAGTCCAAGACACCAGATGAAAGATACACATCTTGTGAATCCAGCCATCATTTCTGATTTTTAAAATTGTTTTACAGGGAAGACAAAATATGTAAATCTATTAGCTAACCACGATAGCAAAAGGACACAACTTTTTTTTCCCACCATTTTTTTCCTGCATAGGTGACTATCACAATTTCGACCAATAAAGATATATAAAGCCACTAACCAAGAAACAACTTCATCAGATGACAGTCTGATAACATATTTATTGTATAGCATATGTTTTTGTTCGAAAAATGTGCATATTTCAGTATAAATCATAGTTTACCATTGCAGCCACCATCAACAACTCTCACCAAAGCAACTAGAATAACTACAGAGACCAACGTGAATTACCTAAATACTCATCATAAAACATTTATGAAAAATACACAGCGTACAGCAAATGAAGACAAAGATTTTGTGAATCCAGCCAATATTTTCAGATTTTTTAAGTGTTTTACAGCGAAAACACAATATAACATTATATTAGCTTACTACAAATAGCGAACCACACAACAGCATTGATTCAAGCCAACAATAGCGATAACGAATAAACCAGCAAAAGATATAAATTTTTTCACTAACCTTCTCAAACTTCTTCAGATGACAGTCCTATAACATCATATTACACAATACATATAGAGTTTGTTCGAAAATGTGCATATTTAGCGGCACAAATCGTGGTTATACAATGAGAAAAGTAGCCAAGCTGCACAATATGTCAGAAGAATCTTGGGAGAGGCACCTAATCTAATCAGTAACTAATCATAAACTTGACTAAAAAATACAGGTTGGACAGCAAATGAAAGATACATTAGTTCTTAATGCAACCGCTGTCTTAGATTTAAAAATTAACGTTATGACGACTACAGCGTGCGTTACAGCGAGACCGTGCCGAAATTAATGGCGGAATAGGAGTTTTACATTTTTCAACAGAACAACGAATTACACATAAAATAGTTCTTACTTTTGTGAGCTTCCATCAGAATCTTGGGCAAGTTGTCCTTTGTCCAAAAGAATCGTTGCTCGGTTGTAGATTGTCGCCTTCAACTTTGGAAAGCTGTAAACATTAGCCATGTGGCGAAGACGTGCCCAACTCACTATGCGCAGCACAAAGAAAATTTCGAAAATTGCAATATACTCACATAAACTGAAATAACTCGGTTTAAAATAACTACGTTATGATGTTCTCACAACTATATCGAATAAAATCAGAGCCGGATATATCTAAGGGCTAATAACGGAGCATTCTAGAACGCCATCCTGAGGTTGCTTTGCGTCATGGCGAACGAAGGAAAGAGGGGACCTCACGTTCCGAGCCTATTTATAAGGCCTTCACCTGCCTTGCAACTCCATTCCAATTCTCACTATTTGCTGACATCCAGTGGAAGGCGTATGCAGTGCATCTCAACCAATAGAAGACAGGCAAATTAATAAACCGACCTAGAACAGCCTGCATGATTCAGACTTCTCACTTCCTCACAGGAAAATTGCTCCACTCGAGTTCTGTTTAACTCACAGATATAATTAAAATGGTTTTAGAAACTAGAGAGTGTTTTCTATCCAATAGTAATAATAATATGCATATTGTACGAGCAAGAATTGAGTACGAGGCAGTTTAATTTGGAGACGAAATTTTTACAAGTGTAAACAGCACCCTATTGAGAAAAGGTTAAATTCTCGTTAATCTAACTGCACTGTCCGATTTACAGTAGCTATTACAACGAAAACATGCCATTGTTTGAGTTGTTTGAGGACGGCGCCCCCAATCTGTCACGGCATTCAGAGATCAGAAGGTGAGGACCAAGGTGCAGCGTGATACGTGTTCATATTATTTATTCGAAACTGAACACTAAATACAAAATAACAAAAAGAATAACCGAAACAGTTCTGACAGGTGATACAAACACTAAACAGAAAATAACCATCCACAACTAACAGTGGGAAAACAAGCTACCTAAGTATGGTTCTCAATCAGAGACAACAATAGACAGCTGCCTCTGATTGGGAACCATACCAGGCCAAAACATAGGAATACAAAACCTAGACATACAAACATAGACTGCCCACCCACATCACACCCTGACCAAACAAAAATAGAAACATACAAAGCAATCTACAGTCAGGGCGTGACAACATCAACCAAAAAAATCCACCGGCACAGGTTTCATACATTCACATAAAGATTAAATATTCACTTGCATTTTGAAAATCTTCCTCTGATTTGTCATCCAAAGTGTCCCAGCTATAACATATAGTGTCGTTTTGTTAGATAAAAGTATTTTTTTATATCCCAAAAAGTCAGTTTAGTTGGCGCCATCGATTTGAGTAATCTTGCGGAGAAAGGAATCCAAAAGTSTACTCCTAAACTATGTTTCAACAAGTCAAAATACATTTATATGTACTCCTAGGGCACCCTAAAATGTAATCAAACTAAGATATTTCTTTCAGAAAGAAGTATGTTCAATAGGAAACCGATTTTAGCAGGTGCGCAACTTCGTCATGGCGTGCAAAAACACGGATTTCCAAGACTGTGTCCTCATACAAAAACTGTTATTTATTATTTGTTTTTGAAGTTGCAAGCCTGAAACCTTGAACATAGACTGCTGACACCCTGTGGATAGGAATGGCATCCAGGGAGCTATTTTACAATATGACATTTCTCTTGTATTTCTAAGAGGATGGTATCTATTTTTATTAAATTCTGGTTGGATTTTCATTGGATTTTCTCCTACCATATCTATTGCGTTACATTCTCCTACATTATTTTATAATTTCTTCAAACTTCGAAGTGTTTTCTTTCCAATGGTACCAACTATATGCATATGCTGGCTTCACAGCCTTAGCTACAGGCATGGGCATGTCATTCAGGCGGAAATTGAGAATAAAGGGGCCTAGCCCTAAGAAGATATATTAATAGGTAGCTATCTTTTGATAAAGCCAGGCAGGCTAGTGAACGTTAGCTTGTGAGGCAGGCTAGCTAAAGTTTAAGCTAACATTAGCATAGCTCATTAGATAACTAGCTTGCTAGCTACCATATTACAACTTAATTGGTTCGTAGCTCATACAAGTTTATTGTGTGTTATCTAGATACTGCTGGTTATTTAACATTATTATTTGTTAATGCTAGCAATGCAGTCTAACTAGCTACAGGCTAGCTAACGTTAGCCTACAAGTCAGATTTGCAAGTTAGTTCATAGCTGTGTATTATCTAGGGCAAAACCAAATAATGGCTGCAGCTATGGTGGTAACTAACTCATGTCTGAGTCTGACTAATACAGTGAACTAGGAGCAATAAACCATAACGGCGTCACCGGCCAGAATATAATCCAATCTGGAGCTACAGTCAATCTAGATCTGTAAAGTATAGAATTAGGGTTTACACTGGTTACCACAGCCACAAGACAAAATTGGCTATATAGTACAAATTCATAAAAACAAAAGTGAGTATTTTTGTCTTAATTTTAAGGTTAGGGTTAGCCATATGGTTATCAGTGTGGTTAGGTTTAAAATCACATTGTAAGAAAATAAATTGTAGAAATAGGCAGGCATTATGACTGTGGCTGTGGAAACTAGTGTCGGCGTAGAATTAGCTTGACCCGAGTTACTGCACTGATGACACAGACTGATTCATCAACAACGGTAATGTGTGTTATTACAAAAGTTGTATAAATAAATAAAAAGTTTGACAAACTAGTAGGTTAATTACCCAACCAAGCAGCTACAAGTCGTAAAGTCATTTTGATTTTGAAGTGCATTATAACAAAATACAATTTACCACGTCACTGTCTATTGTTTCACCTTGTCACATTGTGGGACTGAAAGTGATTACTAATAATACAGTACAGCAGAAATGTCCAGTATTTGAAACACCCTTTTCATTCCATGTGTCACTGATGAACTCTAGCTAAACTYTAGATATTTCTACAGATGGAGTGGACTGTCGAAGTTTTGGGCCGGCGCCAGCCTCTGTCGTTTGATGGGTGGGACCATGATTGGGTAGGTTTAATCTGACCTGTTCAGACTTAGTACATGTGTGTATGTCAGATACTGTATTACCTATCCTAACTGTCATTGGTAGTAGAACAGTGACTATGTGTGTATGTCTTAATAGAAACATGTGGAGCCAGCACATGGAGACTTGCAAGATGATGTGACGCAGTCCAGACTGACAGACATGCTTGATACTGATGTCTCTAAATGGAGAGAGACATATCACTCTGCATAGAAATGTTACTAGACCCAACTTTTACTTGTATTGCCTTTTTAAATGTTGAATTGAATGGTATCAGTCAATATGGGGAGGAAGAAAACCTGTGTATTCTGCACCAGGATCAGGAAACTCCTGTTTCATACAGTACACCACTCAGGAAGGTATGACCACTCTGACATGTTTGCAAGGTAGCCCCATTACCACCAGACAAAAAGCCCATAGTATCTGTATTGGCTGGCAATGAGAATGAAATGTGCACATTGTTATATTAGTAGAACACTGCTTCTATGGTATTATGTAAGGGTTGTTCATTCTACATGGACTTGTTACTACATTTGAAAGTTATCAAAACACTTAAGTTTAGAATACATAAATTCAGCAATTGCATTCTTCTCATATTACACTGTCGTCTACTGACCTATTCAAAGCTTCCTAAGGCATCTCACCATACGTCTGCCTGTTGTTACTGAACTCAACCTGCAGGAGGTTGGTTTGTTGTGATTGATTGGGGGGAAACAGCTGCGGGCAAGGTTCTGACAAATGGGTGTGTCTTGGGGGTGGCATGGAAACACCAAAGAAAAACCCACATCAAACCACACCCCCAAGCCAACTCACGTTAGGTTTTTGTCATGGCCGCCATCATTTCTTGAGGAGCAAGTCAAAAAACAAGGCCAAATCAGCGGATGCAGTTCCCCTTTAACCTTAAATGCCTGGCAAAAACAAATCTCTGTTTCCCTTCTCGCCCTCTTTTCCGTGTCTCACGCAGGGTTGGTATTCATGTCAGAGCCCTCAGGTGGAAGACTCTCGCCTGGCAAGGAGGGCTGAGAAGGATGGCATGTCAATACACATGCCCTTCATTCCCACAGACTAGCTGATATTGAGTATGCCAGACAGATTTTTAGGAGTGCCACAGAGTATTTCCAGGCACTTCAGGGTTTTCTCCTGGATGGCCTCAGACCAGATCACGCCACGATATTGTAATGCAAAGCCACAAAGAGATAGAAACAAAGGTGACCCCTGTCTGAACTGTTTAGTGATTGTTATTTACATTGCTAGGTTATGTTGACGTATTAGCAGCCCTATGTTTTGACGATTGGAAAGGGAAAGGCATTGATGTCAAATGTAGGCTTTATCAGACAAGGGATGATATGAGGTACTATAACTCTCTATGGCATGGTGTTGCCCTCAGGCAACAAACTACCTTTTTGGACCTCACACCGCCCCTTTAATTTAAAAAAAATAAAATATATATATAACATCGCCTGACATGTCTGTGTCCAATGAAATGAGGGGCTGAAGTGGGTGTGGCCTTTTYTCGGGGTGGAGCAGTCCTTTCAGGACGCAAAGCCGCATGGGACACAGTGCCACCAATTCGTAAGATAAAATCACTTTTTAACATGTTTAACTTCTCTAGGATAGGGGGCAGCATTTGGAATTTTGGATGAAATGCATGCCCAAATTAAACTGCCTGCTTCTCGGGCCCAGAAGATATGATATGCATATAACTGGTAGATGTGGATAGAAAACACTCTAAAGTTTCCAAAACTGTTAAAATAGTGTCTGTGAGTATAACATAACTGATTTGGCAGGCGAAAACCTGAGAAAAATCCATTCAGGAAGTAGTTTTTGGGGGGTTTTGTAGTTTTCTATTCAATGCTATGCCAGTATTTTTTTATTTTTTTTTTATTTCACCTTTATTTAACCAGGTAGGCTAGTTGAGAACAAGTTCTCATTTGCAACTGCGACCTGGCCAAGATAAAGCATAGCAGTGTGAACAGACAACACAGAGTTACACATGGAGTAAACAATAAACAAGTCAATAACATGGTAGAAAAAAAGAGAATCTATATACAATGTGTGCAAAAGGCATGAGGTAGGCAATAAATCGAATAATTAACTTAGGACTCAAATTGCAGTTTCTATGCCTTCCACTAGATGTCAACAGTCTTTAGAAATTGTTTCAGGCTTGTATTCTGAAAAATGAAGAAGTAAGAGCAGTCTCAATGAGTCAACCCTAAAGTGTCACAGAGCTACTTTATCGAACAAAAGGAACATTTATTGAGTAAATGAATGTCTGCTGAGTGCAACCATATGAAGATCATCAAAGGTAAGGGATTAATTTTATCTCTATTTCTGACTTGTGTAACTGTTCTACTTGGCTGGTTACTGTTTGTAATGAATTGTCTAGTGGGCTATGTTCTCAAATAATCGTAAGGTATGCTTTCGCCGTAAAGCATTTTTTAAATCTGACACCGTGGTTGGATTCACAAGAAGTTAATCTTTAAACCTATGTAAAATATGTTTTGTTTTCTGAATTTTTATAATGAGTATTTCTGTCACGCCCTGGCCTTAGTATTCTTTGTTTTCTTAATTATTTTTGTTAGGTCAGGGTGTGACATGGGGAATGTATGTGGTTTTTGTAGTGTCTAGGGTGGTTGTAAGGTTTAGGGGGTTTATTAGAGTAGTTGGGTTTATGTTTAGTATAGTAGTCTAGCTGTGTCTATGGTTGAGTGTAGGTATCTAGGAAAGTCTATGGTTGCCTGAATTGGGTCTCAATTAGAGACAGCTGGTTATTGTTGTCTCTGATTGGGAGCCATATTTAAGGCAACCATAGGCTTTAGCTGTTTGTGGGGAATTGTCTATGTTGAACGTTTGTAGCCTGTGTGTGTGCACACTACGTTTATAGCTTCACGGTCGTTTGTTGTTTTTGTATAGTTTGTAATAGTGTTTCGTTTCATGTTCATCTTCGTAGTAAAAATAAAAGAAGATGGCTTATTTTCCACATGCTGCGTTTTGGTCCGTCTCTCCTCCACACGATCTTGACAATTTCTGTATTTGAATTTGGCGCCCAGCAGTTTCACTGGCTCTTGAAGAGGTGGGACGCTAACGTTTCACGTACCCAAGAGAGGTTAAACCTGTTTGGGATAGGGGGTAGCACCAGTTGCTAATATATGCATATTATTAGTAGATTTGGATAGAAAACACTCTGAAGTTTCTAAAACTGTTTGAATGATGTCTGTGAGTATAACAGAACTCATATGGCAGGCAAAAACCTGAGAAAAATCCAACCAGGAAGTGGGAAATCTGAGGTTTGTAGTTTTTCAACTCATCGCCTATCGAATATACAGTGTCTATGGGGTCATATTGCACTTCCTAAAAGGCTTCCACTAGATGTCAACAGTCTTTAGTACCTTGTTTGATGCTTCTACTGTCAAGGAGGGGGGAATGGGAGCTGAGTGAGTCAGAGGTCTGCCAGAGTGGCATGAGCTGACCACGCGTGTTCACGTGAGAGCGACCTGCGTTCCATTGCAATTCTAAAGAAAAAGGAATTCTCCGGTTGGAACATTATTGAAGATTTATATTAAAAACATCCTAAAGATTGATTCTATACATCGTTTGACATGTTTCTACGGATTGTATCGGAACTTTTTGACTTTTCGTCTGGACCTAGTGATCGCGCGTCATGAATTTGGATTTGTGAACTCAAGGCGCGAACAACAAGGAGGTATTTGGACATAAATGATGGACTTTATCGAACTAAACAAACATTTATTGTGGAACTGGGATTCGTGGGAGTGCATTCTGATGAAGATCATCAAAGGTAAGTGAATATGTATAATGCTATTTCTGACTTCTGTTGATTCCGCAACATGGCTGGTATATGTTTGGCTTGTTTTGGTCTCTGAGCGCCGTACTCAGATTATTGCATGGTTTGCTTTTTCCGTAAAGCTTTTTTGAAATCTGACAAAGCGGTTGCATTAAGGAGAAGTTTATCTATAATTCTGTGCATACTACTTGTATCTGTCACGATCGTTGTAAAGATGAGACCAAGGCGCAGCGTGAGTGGAGTTCCACATAATTTTAATTAACTGAAACTCAACTAACAAAACAACAAACAACAGAACGAAACGTGAAGCTATACGAATAGTGCAGACAGGCAACTAAACATAGAACACTACCCACAACTAAGGTGGAAAAACAGGCTGCCTAAGTATGATTCCCAATCAGAGTCAACGATAGACAGCTGTCCCTGATTGAGAACCATACCCGGCCAAAACATAGAAACAGAAAACATAGAAATAAAGGAACTAGAATGCCCACCCTAGTCACACCCTGGCCCAACCAAAGTAGAGAATAAAAGGCTCTCTATGGCCAGGGCGTGACAGTATCTTTTATCAAAGTTTATTATGAGTGTTTCTGTAAATTGATGTGGCTCTGTGCAAATTCACGGGATGTTTTGGAGGCAAAGCCAAATGTAAACTGAGGTTTTTGGATATAAATATGAACTTGATCGAACAAAACATACATGTATTGTGTAACATGTTGTCCCGGGAGTGTCATCTGATGAAGAATATCAAAGGTTAGTGATTAACCCCGTTCCCAGACAGGTTAAATTGAAATAACTTTATATTAATAAAATATATGCATGTGCATGAGTATGTAGAGAAGTATGTTTGATTGTTTAAAGACGTATTTTGTTTTTATTTATATACTAAAACTACGTTTTTTGGTTCGTTTTCTTAGGGCATTATTGTGCAGTTAGACCACTTTTGTTCGGGCAATATCATGCTAAAGTGTGGAGACGTGCTCGGATGCATAATTATGACCGTAGTCAATGTTTTTACTTTACTATCTTCTGATACTTACAGGAAATGGACACAATAACATTTTATGGGCAGAAGGAACATGAAGAGTTGTACAACCCCCTGAGCTAGCAGATGTGGGAGCAAGTGTCAATGTTGTCGTCCGCCTGGCCCAGCCTATACCCAATCGAGAGGACTACAAGCTCTTCTTTGACAACTGGTTTACGAGTGTCCCTCTTGTGCTCACACTGGCTCAGCAGGGAATTTACTGCACTGGTACTGTTTGTGTCAACAGACTACCAGGCGTCAACTTGATGTGCGATGCTGAGCTGAAGAGAGCAGGACGTGGATCTTTTGAACAGAAGATGGCCATGGTTGGAGAAACCACGTTGTGAAGTGGTACGATAACCACTCAGTGACCCTTCTGAGTGATTACACTGGAGCCCACCCAGTCCCCGAGGTTGACAGGTGGGATCGCAAGTGAAAGATGATCACCAAAGTCCCCTGCCTTGCTGTGGTTAAAGAATAGAATAATAATATGGGTGAGGTGGATCTGCTTGACTCTTGACTTGCACTGTACCGGAACAAAATCAGATCAAAGAAGTGGTACCATTGGCTGGTGTTCCATTTCCTGGATATGATCATCGTGACCACCTGGCTGCTCTACCGAAGAGATTGTGAAGGCACTGGCATGAGAAAGAAGGAACAAATGAAGCTGTACACCTTCAAGTCATACATCACTGAAGTCCTATGCAAAAGTGGAAAGAGTCCGGAGCGCAAAAAAAAGTGGTCCCAGTTCCACAATTGCTGGTGAGTATGAGGAGAAAAGGACCTGCTGCTCCAATTCCAGTACCTGATGTGCTCCTGGATGCCATAGCCCACTGGATAATTATGGCTGAAAAGAAGGGAAGATGCAAGGTACCAGGGTGCACAGGTACACCAAAAGCCAAGTGCCAGAAATGTGCTGTCCACCTCTTTCACCGCTGTCCACCTCTTCCACCTCTTTCACCGGCAACTGCTTCCTGTGGTTCCACACAGAATAGGAAATCAGAGTGTGCTTTGTCAAAAAGAGAAACACTGATTCAAACAATAACCCACACAAACACACATTCAGATACACTGAAACACACACAAATACACACTTATTGGGGCGGCAGGGTAGCCTAGTAGTTAGAGTGTTAGACTAGTAACCGAAAGGTTACAAGTTCAAATCCCTGAGCTGACAAGGTACAAATCTGTTGTGCTGCCCCTGAACAAGGCAATTAACCCACTGTTCCTAGGCTGTCATTGAAAATAAGAATTTGTTCTTAACTGACTTGCCTAGTTAAATAAAGGTAAAATAAAAAAATATACCCACACATACAGGCTAACCCCTCCACACACAGACAGTCATTTGGATGTTGGTTAATATGACATGTGAGAAACATTTATACAGGAGGTGTTAGTTGTAATTAGTAGCAGTTTGATGTTTTGACTTTAAAGCTTCTAATTGTGATTGGTTGGAACCATTTGTGGTTGATGTTTGTCAAAATAAAACTTTTTCTAATGCATATATTGCTTGTTTTCCTTATTCCACATCATATGTACTATAGAAAACCTTAGTGTTTCAGTACCCCCGTAGCACATTGTTGCCCTGAGGCAACAAACCAATATCTGGTTAGGGGGGGACATTTTAAAAATTCATGCCATAGAGGGATAAGGAAGCCATTGTTTGAAAACAGCCATATACTCTTGAACACTTTCAATGTTAGCAACAATTTGAAAACGAACTAAAAAAGTGCAGACTACAGTTACTGATGTTATTGGGAAACCCAGACTTAGTTAAACAACCACTGCCTTTCCATTGTGTAGACAGCCAGCCACTGAATCCACATGGGCCATTTTAGTCCTGCACTCAATAAAAACCCTCAACCTTCCTGGGCCACACAAAACCGCTGACAGTGTTTACCCCCAATTGTCCGTTCCATATGCCACAAGCAAGGAGCACAACTGTGGGACACAGAGTTGGATGTCAGTTTGCAACATTAATGGAACTTAGCAGCTTGTCTCGCTTTGTGTGTGTGTGTGTGTACAGAATGGTAGTGCTTGACACAATTCAATAACAAGTGAGTGTGTGGTATTTTGTGTCTGCCTGTGTGTATATTCATGCAAGTGTGTGTACCCACATGCATGTGAGTGTATTTGTGTTTGCCAATGTTTAGGCTGAGCAGTGATGTGCTGTCAAGGTTGGCACCTGTATTGTAATGGAGAACAGTATGGATGGACTGCAACAGGAGCAGCCAGCAGCGTTTCACCTTGAGACAAGGGTCACACTCCTCCCTCATAATCCATAAAGCAGACCATAATAGCTTTTGTCCCAGACGTAACCCTGCTCAAAGTTAAGTAGAACAATATGGCCTGGGTGGGCCCCTCGACATTGGACGTCTACATAGGCATGACCCGGGAAATACACACATGTTGGAACGGATACAAATGCTCACACACACACACACACACACACACACACACACACACACATACATCTGTCTCTTATACACATCTAGATGTGTATAAGAGACAGCACACACACACACTTTTTTAATCGTGTCAAAATCTGTCATTATGTTAGACCATCGTATAGGGAGAGTGTTGCACTTGATTCCAATTTAAAAAAGAAACATCATAATTATGCAGAGAGGAGAAAACATATATTCTATCCAAGGGAAAGAACCTATCCTCTGTAACCAAATACAAAATGATCATTTGAGAACAGCCTGAGACAGGAGCATTGTACCTCATTGGTTGCATTGTAACACTGATTCCACCTCCATGCCTGCATCCTAGCTTGCCTACAACCAGCTTCACCACATCTCTCCAACTGATTCCTCATAGTAATCTGATAAAAGAACTGCATATAATGTCATTACTGGCTCCCCATTGATGCAGAAAGTCTTAAGAAGTTATCGGAAATCTGCAGTCACCTCATACCCACTGTTTATCTGCTTTTACCGGCCACAGACAGAGGCCATTATAAAGGGAGAGAGCGAGAGAGCTTCTGCCAAACTGTCCAGAGGCCTGATGTTAAATGAGCTCGGTGGCCCATGTGTCAGCTCTCCTCCTCATTCTCCCCCCATCCATCTGTATCTCTACAGACATCACTCTGCCGAGCACACACCCGCTGTCTGAAAATGGGGAACTGAGACAGTCTTTTTGTCCTGAAATCATATTACATTGTTACTTTTGTCTGTCTGTCTGTCTGTCTGTCTGTCTGTTGAAAATAAGAATGTGTTCTTAACTGACTTGCCTAGTTAAATAAAGGTGTCTGTCTGTCTGTCTGTCTGTCTGTCTGTCTGTCTGTCTGTCTGTCTGTCTGTCTGTCTGTCTGTCTGTCTGTCGAAAATAAGAATGTGTTCTTAACTGACTTGCCTAGTTAAATAAAGGTGTCCGTCCGTCCGTCCCAAAAGAATGGAGGGAATTATTTAATTGCCGCTGGGTAATCCAATCAGACCCGGTTGCGATGTCGGACTAAAGATGCTATGAGTCTGGCTGTACTTCATCAAAGCACTGCTGTTTCCTGACGTTCCGACTTACCTTTGTTTTGGTAGAGGCCGAAAAGAGCAAAGCCCATGAATTCACATTCTTGATGTGTAGTAAACACCCTCAAAGTAATACCTTTCATCTATTAAAAGGACTATACACTGTACAAAAATATAAATGCAACATGTAAAGTTTCATTAGATTAGCAAAAATTAAGCAATCAACATCACCGAGAATGGTTCAGAGTTGAATGTTTAACAAACATAGCCAGGTCTCTGCTTTCATAGAGAAAATACAACCCCTTTCTGTATATGTGGCAGTCAGCAGATGGTGTGTAAAAGGTAATTCATTGTCTGTGCAAACTTAAGATCAGTCTAACTGCATTCACATCAACACATACTATAGTGTACTCCTTTCTGCAAGTTTCCATACATGTGACTTTTTGTAGATAGTAAACCTACGGGATTTCACATGCTGCGGTTGCACCCAAATGCCTCTAGCTGTAAGCACAGTCTTATGACTAAGTCACACCAAGAAAGGTTTGTATGAGGTTCGAAAAAACTYGAGCATATAACAAGAGACTATTCTTTAAGCAGTAAAACACGGGATAGTATGACTAATTATGTAATTYTCCACGACACGTGCAATTGTCATAATGAATGCGGGAAGGTCCACCAGAAATGTTGCCAGATAATTGTATGTGAATTTCTCTACCATAAGCTGCCTTCAATGTCATTTTAGAGAATTTGTCAATGCCAGCCCAGGACCAAGAGATCTTTTTTTTCCCCCTGCGGGATCATCTGAGACCAGCCACCCGGACAGCTGATGATATTGTGGGTTTGCACAACCAAAGAATTTCTGCACAAACTGTCAGAAACCATCTCAGGGAAGTTCATCTATGTGCTCGTTGTCCTCACTAGGGCCTTGATCTGACTGTGGTTTGGCGTCGTAATCGACTTTAGTGGACAAATTATCACTTTCGATGGCCACACATGCTGGAGAAGTGTGCTCTTCACAGATGAATGCCGGTTTCAACTGTACCGGGCATGGTATAGGCAGGCATAAGCTACGGACAATGAACACAATTGCATTTTATCAATGGTAATTTGAATGCACAGAGATACCGTGAAGAGATCCCGAGTCCCATTGTCGTGCCATTCAGCTGCCGCCATCACCTCATGTTTCAGCATGATAATGCACGACCCCATATCTCATGGATCTGTACCCAATTTCTGAAAATGAGATGTCCCAGTTCTTCCATAGCCTGCATACTCACCAGACATGTCACCCATTGAGCTTGTTTGGGATTCTCTGGATTGACCTTGAGATGATTGGGATGCTCTGAATCAACTCTGAAGTGCCAGGATGGACTCTACTGCACTCCTAAAATCTGTCTGGTCACGGTATCTCTGTGCATTTAAATAGCCCAGGACAAGCACACCTGATTCAACTTGTCAACTAATCATTAAGCCCTCAATGAGTTGAAGGTGAGTTTGTCCGGGGTTACAACAAAAATGTCTGCTGTTGGGTGTACTGGAGGACTGGAGTTGGGGAAACACGGATTTGGCAGAAGCTCTAATCCAAAGCAATTTAAAGTTTAGAACTGTCTAGGTTTGTGAACATTCCCAAGAGAATCACAGATGGCCTTTTCCCCCAGTCCTGTGGTCAGGCCTAATTACAGTGCAATCAAAAAGTATTCAGACCCCTTCCCCTTTTCCATATTTTGTTACAGACTTATTCTAAAATGTATTAACTACATTGTTTTCCTCATCAATCTACTGTACACACAATACCCCATAATAAAGAAACAAAAACAGGTTTTTAGAAATGTTTGCAAATACAATAAAGTATTCAGAACCTTTGCTATGAGACTTAAAATTGAGCTCCGGTGCATCCTTTCCATTGATCATCCGTGAGATGTTTCTACAACTTGATTGTAGTCCACCTGTGGTAAACTCAATCGATAGGGCTTGATATGGAAAGGCACACACCTGTCTATATTAGGTCCCACACTTGACTGTGCATGTCAGAGCAAAAACCAAGCCATGAGGTTGAAGGAATTGTCGGGTATAGCTCTGAGACAGGATTGTGTTGAGGCACAGATCTGGGGAAGGGTACCAGAAAATGTCTGCAGCATTGAAGGTCCCCCAGAACACAGTGGCCTCCAACATTCTTAAATGGATGAAGCCAAGACTCTTCCTAGAGCTGGCCGCCTGGCCAAACTGAGCAATCGGGTGAGAAGGGCCTTGGTTAGGGAGGTGACCAAGAACCCGGTGGTCACTCTGACAGAGCTCCAGAGTTCCTCTGTTGAGATGCTTGTCCTAGAAGGTTCTCCCATCCATGCAGCACTCCACAAATAAGGCCTTTATGGTACAGTGGCCAGCCTGAAGCCATTCCTCAGCCTGCTTGGAGTTTGCCAAAAGGCACCTAAAGACTCAGACCATGAGAAACAAGATTCTCTGGTCTGATGAAACCAAGATAGAACCCTTTGGCCTGAATGCCAAGCATCACATCTGGAGGAAACCTGGCACCATCACTACGTTAAAGCATGGTGGTGGCATCATCATACTGTGGGGGTGTTTTTTAGTGACTGGGAGACTAGTCAGGATAGTGGGAAAGATGAACGGAGCAAAGTGCAGAGAGATCATTGAATGAAACCTCCTCCAGAGCACTCAGGACCTCAGACTGGGGTGAAGGTTCACCTTCCAACAGGACAACAATCCTAAGCACACAGCTAAGACAACGAAGGAGTGGCTTCGGGACAAGTTTATGAATGTCTTTGTGTGGCCCAGCCAGGGCTCGGACTGTAACCCGATCAAATATCTCTGAAGAGACCTGAAAATAGCTGTGCGGTAACGCTCCCCATCCAACCTGACCAAGCTTGAGAGGATCTGCAGAGAAGAAAGGGAGAAACTCCTTAAATACAGGTGTGCCAAGCTTGTTTCGTCATACTCAGGGCTGTAATTGCTGCCAATTGTCAGTAGTTTATTCTTTATAAATGTGCAAAAAAATATATAGAAACCTATTTTTGCTTTGTCATTATGGGGTATTTTGTGTAGATTGAGGATTTATTTATTTTTTATCCATTTTAGAATAAGTCTGTAACGTAACAAAATGTGGAAAAAGTCTCTCAAAGATAGGGGTGAAAATTAATGGCACCCCTGTTTTCAATACCTCAACTTGCGAGAATAACAGCACTGACCACTTTTTCTCAGATGTTTTATGAGATTGGAGAATATATTGGGCGAGATCTCTATACCCAGATCCTTGAAATCCTTCATCTGCGCTTTGCCCTCTTCAATTCCAACCACAACATTTCAATTGGTGGGCATCAAGTGTGGACACTGAGATGGTCATTTCAAAATGTTGATGTTGTGGTCAATTAACCATTTCTTTGTGGAATTTGATGTGTGCTTGGGATTATTGTCTTGCTGGAAAATCCACTTTTGGCCAAGTTTCAGCCTCCTGGCAGAGGCAACCAGGTTTTTGGCTCAAATGTCCATTACAAGGGCCCCAGGACCAGTGGAAGCAAAAATGCCCCATAATATCAAATATCCACAACCATATTTTAAAGTTGGGTCGAGGAAGTTTTGGACTGTTGGAGACAGTTCAGGGCTTCGTGTCTCATTGTACTGTATCTGTCCAGTTGAAAGTGAGGCTTGGCAATGTACAAGGGGGACGAGTGATGGAGTTGTCCTTTTGTCTTTCTAAACCTGATTTAAAACTAACTTTCTTGAAGTAAAAATGTAAAGAAGAACATTTAAAATACCTTTATAAAAAATAGAAAGTAGGAGGATGGAAAAAACTTGCTCTTCAGGATACTGGGGAAGGGGTACTTTTTGATTGCGAGTGGTTGGATGAACGGTTTGTTGTTATAATAAGCTTTGTTTTCCTTTGTCCAACAGCAGCGGACTGAAAGGATTACACACGTCTGGTCGTAATCAGAACAGGTAAGCATTAAGTATGTTTTTAAAAGCCATGCATGTTTAGGAAGTCTATTCCTGGATATACTTAGTTCGGGGTTAAAAAGGGGTTTGTTTGTTTCCATTTAAAATGACCTAAAAAATTACTTCATAGCAATGTAAAAAAAAATGTTTTAACTGATGTGAGCAAGTCAAATATCAACCTCCAAAATGTAAGATATCAGCGGAAGTAAAAGAGGATAAATCTGGTTGAAGTACCTCAGAAATCCACTTTTAAAATGTTTGAAATAGAGGTTTAAAAGTGCTAAAATTACTCAATATTTAAGAAGCACAGAGAGGGGGTGCTGGATAAAAATCTGTGTGGGTCCGTTCTTGGATAATGGTTTTTAGGGAGGGGTTCCCCACTGACCTGAGGGCAAACTTGTGTCCCAGAACAGCCATCCTGTTCTTAGTCCTGCCATCTGGTGGATGTAGTGGTTGTTGGTATACATGGGGAGTCTTGATTGCCAGGTTCTGTATGGTTTTTAGCTTTTTCAGATGAGAACCTTCCATGTTATGCCAGGCAGGACAGGCATATTCGAACAGATTCGATCCTGTCAAAAAAAATATATAATTTGTGATGTAACTAAGGACAGTTTTACAACATACCTGTATCTCTGAATGTATATATTTCTCAGTTATCAGGGTCACACCAAGATGTTGTGGAACTTATATAAATAAATATGAAACTTTGTGAGAAGATGAAATGTGATGTTAGCCTTCTAAATGAGAGAATTGTTATTCATATAAATGTTTAACTAGTCAGTGAGCACAGACAATATGTCGGCATCATGGATTGCCCCTTTTCCCAGAGTGCATAAAACCCACTCGTGACAAAATTTACATTAGACTAAGCAGGCGGACGTCACGAATGGTTAAGAAATCTACATAACTAAAGTTTAGAAAAGGTAAGGACGGGAGTCCCCATGTTGAAATAGCTACCACTCTATAGACCAGTTACGTGCAGTTCCAGCTGAATACGTTACAAATGGTTTAAAGACTACAATACCAGAAAATGGTAAGATCCTCAAACTCTTGAGTGAAGAAGACTACACAGGAACATTCAGTCTGCAGCTGTCTAAATACTGTTAGCCTAAAACTCGACCGAAGAAGAGCGAGAACAGTTTCCTCTCACCATTATAGATAACTCTAATGTCTCTATTCTAACGAACCGAACCCAGAGAACCACCGGGTGGTACTTTGAAAGATCCATTCTAAAGAACATTTCCCTATCCAACAACCAATGGTACATCTGACGTATGCACTATAACAGACATAAGCTACAACTACAAAGGATCTGGGGGACAAACCAGAGACTTCTGTCAAACTACTCTCCACAGACGGACCGGCGATTTCAACAGAGAGACAACAAAGGCATACAATATTATATATATACGTTGCAATTCTTTTTCGAATGAGCGGCCATTCAAGTGCAAAGTATTCACATTTCCATGAGCATAGTTATCAGTTTAAAAAGTCCTTTGTCTTTTCTCCCGCTCTTTCTTACATGTCCCTCCCTTTCCATTTTGTGGAACAAGCCGTCATATCGGTTTAGTCCACTAGGGACCTTTCATTGTATTGTGTTAGTAACCAAAAACTGTACTGTACTGTACTGTACTGTACTGTGTGTGTGTGTGTGTGTGTGTGTGTGTGTGTGTGTGTGTGTGTGTGTGTGTGTGTGTGTGTGTGTGTGTGTGTGTGTGTGTGTGTGTGTTTCTGTACTGTACTGTGTGTGCTGTCTCTTATACACATCTAGATGTGTATAAGAGACAGGTGTGTGTGTGTGTGTGTTTATGTAATTCTGTGTGATTAGTTAATTAGTCAATAAATAATTAAGCCAATTTGTATATTGCTGATTCATCATTTATGCTAGGGTTCGTGCAGATATCCAAGGATTTTGAGACATTCAGAATGAGACTGACAGAAGGAAACAATTAATTGAATGACTGAGATAAGATATTTATATCTTTAAGAGTTAATTCAGAAAATGATAACTCGTTAAATAAACTTTTCCCGTGGTGTCCCAAGATTGCTAAGGATTTAATTGTTACAGGATTAATTTAATCATCATAATTATTTAACATAGTTAATCGATTTGCTAAAACAATCGACATCACATTAATGATAGCCAAGACACGACAATGCTATGAAGAAAATGTCTATTTCAGAAAAGAATAGCATGCTCTGACTTGACCTTATGTTAAGTCCTGATGTGGCTATGCCAGGAAAGATTTGCTTATAATAACGCTAGCACACCTAGCTAGCGTTACTGGTGCAGACTTGGTGACAGACAAACTCCAAAGCACCTATTCCGCATACTACTAGGGTCCTTCAGCAGGGCATGCAAACCATAGAACAGAGGTAGGCAACCCTGTTCCTGGACTGCCACGGGTACTGCAGGATTTTGTTCCAACTAGGCACCACACCTGACCAACCGAGCTAACTGATCAGTTCAAACTCAACACACTTGGGTCTTCCAGCTCAGTTAAATCAAAAACATGAAGTGCCTGTGGCACTCCCGGACCAGGGTTGCCTACCCCTACCATGGAACTTTGGCTGTGGAGGCATTGTCAATCCGTATAAGGCCCATGTTCCTTTCAACGCAATGAAACAACGGAGCCCCATTCAATGAGGGAAGCGAAGTCGGCAGAGGGGCGATTTGCACGTGGAGCTTGGCAAAGGGGAGCATGAATTGTTGACATCATTGTAATCCAAACCCAACCTTCCTTTACTCATTGTGACGCACAGGTTCCAAACTCCATTTTAGACGAGACTGACTTACCCTATTTACACTTTATAGTTAATTTTGACACTAGAATAAATGATGCCACATAGGGCATTTTCAAAGGGATTCGGTTCTTTATAGAGGCAGTCGCTCTTTAAGGTGCACAAAGAAAGGAGTGGTCCGACAGAGCATGGACTTTACTGCAGTAGACTTCCCTCACCGTCACTACAGCCTCCAGCACACACCCACATACACACACACTCCACCTCTGCACTAAACCATTGCTGTGTGCTCACTTGCCTGCTGTTCAGGACACTCCATAGTGGTTAAGAAAGTGAATTAAAGCCTGGCAGCAGATTTCAATACCCTGTGAGGTGCTGCTCTCTTCCTCTGAGACAGACATTTACCCTAAATTGTCACTGAATATGTCAAATGGGGGACATTAGACTTGTGTAGGAGCCAACTCACGAGCCTATGCAAGTCACCCTGGACGACATTGTCTGCCAAGAATTGAGAATGATGGAGTGGACTGTGTATGCAGTGTGCCTATCAGACTGTAACTACATTTTTACTGTCCTATTCTCTAATGTAAGCCACCCAATAAAGCTCCCAATAGGAGCTCTCTGAACACGGTCATGTAGCCCAACACCCTTAAAAGGCTACCGAAAGAAATGGACAACCAAAATATCAATAAATAAAAAACCTATTTGCTCCTGATAAATGTAATGACTTGGGAACTATCATGAGCATGCGTACTAAACTAAAGCATGACGCTAGCCAGAGAAAATATTAAACATTTATCTGATTTGCACATGAAAGGAATTTGTACTTATCTGATATACAAGTGGGAAAAGGTTTTGTGACTCAAAACAGGTAAAGTATGACAAGATTTAGTGACTAAAAGCATAGCTGTATTGATTTAGGTCTCACAACAACTTGTAGCTGCCGCACATTTAAATGTATATATGGGAGATCCAATGTTGTAATGTAGACAATCTGTACATACAAATGTCCCAAGTAAAAGTCATAAGACAGTCATTCTATAAATTAAACGAGGGAAGACTATGTAAAAAAAAAAAGATTAAAAAATCCTATGACACATGATGTGTTAACATTGTACTATGCCTAATGGTGTGGGTTATCCAGAATATGTAGGTGGTAAATCGTCTTCTCTCGTTTAATTGATAAACTGACATTATCTTATGACTTTTACTTGGGGTGTTTGTATGTTCAGATTGTCTACATTAAGACATTGGATCTCCCATGCATACATTTAAATATGCAGCTGCTGCAAGTTGTTGTGAGACCTAAAGCAATACAGCTATGTTTTTTGTACATACAGAGTTGGAAATGTCACAACACAGAGGCAGGAGAAGCATCAAAGTATGATGCCCCCTACAGAAATTCCAGGAATATTTGGTATTACCATTGAAGGTTCGTCATATGCAGATTTTTCTGTCCATTTAAAATGACTTTTTGACAAATGATTTCCTATGATGACAGATGATAGGTTATTAACATTTTATTATGCCTAATGGTGTGGGTGATCAGGAATATGTGCATAAGGAAATGGACAGAAATCTGCTTATGACGAACCTTCAACAGTAATACCAAATGTTACTGGAATTTCTGTACGTGGCATCATTTCTCTGATGTTTCTCCTGCCTCTGTGTTAATGACATGTCCATCTCTGTATGTACCCAGCACATAAAATCCTGCACCGTATTAATAGTAGTCCAGATATTAGAGTTTCTGTAAGTGATAGCATTTCTCCCATGCTTTTCTCTTTGCCTCTGTGTTATGACATGTACCCACACATAATCCTGTAGGCCTATGTTCTACAAAACACAAATGATCTGCTCATTATCTGCTTCCTAACCATGAATCCGTCTGATAAGATCGTAAACACACACAGCTGTAAATCTAAACGAAAGCAAAAGTAAATCTCCGCTATACCCAACGCAAACGCACTTCTCCGTAATTAAAGCCGATTTGGCATGATATACACGCTGCAGGCATAAGCATGATTAGGTTAGACAAATACCAGGTCTGGGAAATTACTAATACATTTTATATGATAAACACTTGCACAGTCGGCAATCAAAGCATGCATGCTAAAGAGCTGTGCAGCCGTCCAATGCTAGGCTACGGAGCCCCCTACTTTTAACCAACTCTATTATTGTTTACTAGTGACAGAATATCATGAAAATATTTGTCTGCTGTGTATTATTACCACAAAGAGGGATCTTGAGATATGCTGTTTGTTTCATTGGGTATTTGAGTGTGCTTGGTGTCTACGTGATGTAGTGAGGCTGTAAAGGCCAAAGTCATTCCAGCCATGCTCTATCATTAGTTTTGAAGGGACACTGAAATAGAGGGAGGATATTTTGTGTTTTTCAAGTGTCAAATTAAAGAGGGCATCCCTAATGGCGAACTAGACAACAGTGTGTGTGTGTGTGTCAACTGATTGACTGTGTATGCATGTGTAATAAATCAGGGGAGGAAAATCGACAGAGTTCTCCTTTAAGGAAAACCAGGAACACTGCATGAAGCCAAAACCGTGAACGTGCCTACCATGGGTTAAATTATTACGGTTTTGTAGGTTTAATCTCGTTGTTTGGCTGTGAAATCAACAAGATCTGGCGAAACTATCTCCCTCGCATTCTTCCTCACACGCTTATTGGAACCTGATAAGAAAAAAGGTGTCGCTCATTGTGAGGTGCTTATCGCAAACACTCAATTGGTGTCATCCTCTAAAATGTGCATGTGGTGGCTGGGCCATATCGAGTGCTGATAAAAGGGATGAGTTATGAGGTGGGTGTTACAGAGGGAGGTGTGGAGAGAAAGAGAGCGAGGAGAGCCTGAGCTCTTGAAGAAAAAAAAAAGCATTTTGCTAAATGAGTTTGCCAGTCTCACCTGGCATAGTTAAGTGTGAGAATGTGTCAGAGCGAGAGAGAGAAACAGAGAGAGAGATCGAGATAAAGGTAGAGAGAGAAAGGGTGTCAGATAAAGAGAAGAGACAGGGAGAGCGAGATAAGAGAGGGAGAGACAGATGATGTGGGGCGTGCAGAAAGAGGATTGAGGGAGTTGGAGAATGATAGCCAAACTAGCTTGGAGTGCAGGAGGCTGGGGTGATAGGAGTCTTCGTAAGGGAGGGTCAGGAAATCACTGCATCCAAGGTGTGAGAGAACTGTAAACGCTTGGCTACCTTTTCCCTGTACACACACTCAAACTGTTGCGCGCACACACACACGGTTGAAGCACGCACACACACACGCTCCCCTGTGATAGTCTACACCCTTTACATAAGGCCTTTTTAACATTTTGGATTCCAGTCATTTACGCTCTTATCCAGGAGAACTTACAGTAAGTGCTGACTCAACCGCGGCATCATACAAGCATAATCACACAATACAAGCATCGAATCCTTCATTAATGCTCATAAACTTTTTCAGTTACTCATATTGATAAGAACAGAGGCTATTTTATATCAGTTTTGCCAAATGAAATGGCATTTCAAGTCACTTAATGTCATGCATTATAACTTGCTGTTTAAATAGGCTCCTTGAACGCTTGAACAGGAAGCGCTGTGATGCTATGAGCCAACATGACATTCGCCAGGTCATCCAGAGTTGCTCATGCATCGAAATAAGTCAGAAAAACAAGGAGTCCATCAGTGGCGGTGCATCCACAATTCATGACCAACGCTGGCAGGTTGGAAAATGCCTACATGACACAATCTTCCCAATGATAAAATCCAGTGCAGCATGATCCAACTGGGTAGTTTAGAGAGGAGGATTTGGGATAAAGCAGATATAAAATATGAATGGCCGCCGTATTTAGAACAAACATGGTGGTGGCCCATGAATATTTCACGCGCCATGTAATGGAAAAGTATAAAAGGAAAACGGCGACATAGGAGACCATTAGTTGCACAAAATGACCTTCTCAGACATGACTGAGTGGATGGTAATGACAAAGAGTTGATGGCAAGGCTTCACCCCGCCTCTCGTAGGCCTATGGCAAGCGACTCCGCGATAGTCAAAGGATTTGACACACACACACAACTTTGTTCATGTTTTTCACCTAACCTTATGACCAGAAAAAACACATTGCTCTAAATGTCATAACCCTCAAGTCTTCAGTGGTGTTATGTGGACTCTGTCATTGTGCATTCCTTTTATATTTTACATTTTCTCTACTTTTGCATATTTTTTATACTGAATGCTAACAGATCTTCAATCAAAACCTACTATTAGATAAAGGGAACCTGAATGAACAAATAACAACTATTAAATACTTAATTAATTAATTTCTTAAACAAAGTTATGCAACACCCAATGCCCCTGTGTGAAAAAGTAATTGCCTCCTTACACTGAATAACTTGTTGTGCCACCTTTAGCTGCAATGACTGCAACCAAATGCTTCCTGTGGTTCTTTATCAGTCTCTCATGTCGCTGTGGAAGAATTCTGATTCCATATGTGTTATTTCGTGGTTTTGATGTCTTGACTATTATTTTAAAAAGTAGAAAAAAGTACAAATAAAGAAAAACCCTGGAATGAGTAGGTGTTCTAAAACTTTTGACCGGTACTATATCTATCTGGTGTATTCGTTAAAATAAGATCAATCAGAGTTGACTTTGAAGGATCTATAGGGTTAGGTTTAGATGGTGACACATGTTTTTTAGATTGGGAAATGCAGGCTTCGGACAATCATAATTTAGGTCACCCAGGATAATAACTTCTGATTTAGTAAAAGAAGACAAACTAGTTAACTCCTCGAGTGCACAAAGGTTGTCAGAGGGAGCACGGTAGACCCCTACTTTAAATGAAATTATGGGCAGAAAGACAAATTCAACATCGAATCAGATGGCTTATTCATCACAAAACCATTTGATGTTGCCAATTATTTTAATCATTGCTTCATAAGCAAAGTGGGAAAAAATGAACCATGAAATGCCAACAACGAACAGTGAGCCATTGTATTCATGCATTTAAAAAAAAAACATAATGAAAGGGAAGCATTGTAAGTTTTAATTTTGTAAAGTTAGTGTGGAACAGGTGGTGAAATTATTATTGTCAATCAATAATGACAAACCTCCTGGCATTGACAACTTAGATGGAAGGCTACTGAGAATGGTAGCTGACTCTATGGCTACTCCTATCTGTCATATTTTAATCTGAGTTTAGAGGAAGGTGTTTGGTCCTGGAGGGAAGCCACAGTATAAAATCGAGCACATAGCCAGCCATACAATCTCCATAGACAAACATTGGCAGGAGAATGGCCTTACTGAAGAGCTCAGTGACTTCCAGCAAGTCAGTTCGTCAAATTTCTGCCCTGCTAGAGCTTCCCCGGTCAACTGTAAGTGCTGTCATTGGGAAGTGGAAACATCTAGGAGCAACACTCACTACCGAGTTCCAAACTGCCTCTGGAAGCAACGTCAGCACAATAACTGTTCGTTGGGAGCTTCATGAAATGGATTTCTATGGCTGAGCAGCAGCACACAAGTGTAAGATCACCATGCGCAATGTCAAGCGTCGGCTGGAGTGGTGTCACGGCTGTTAAAAGAAGTGGACCAAGGTGCAGCGTGGTGAGCGTACATTTCTCTTTTTATTTAAAATGTCACCAACAAAACAACAAACGAAAAACAACCGTGAAGCTTACAGGGCAAAGTGCCACTAACAAAGATAACTACCCACACTGAAAGGAGGGAAAAGGGGCTACCTAAGTATGATTCCCAATCAGAGACAACGATAGACAGCTGTCCCTGATTGAGAACCATACCCGGCCAAAACATAGAAATAAAGAAACATAGAAAACAAAAACCTAGAATGCCCACCCCAAATCACACCCTGACCAAACAAACAAGAGACATAAAAAGGCTCTCTAAGGTCAGGGCGTGACAAGTGGTGTAAAGCTCGCCGCCATTGGACTGCAGTGGAAATGCGTATGTCAGTCCGACGGACAAATCTGGGTTTGGAGGATGCCAGGAGAACATTACCTGCCCGAATGGATAGTGCCAACTGCAAAGTTTGATGGAGGAGGAATAATGGTCTGGGGCTGTGTTTCATGGTTCGGGCAAGGTCCCTTAGTTCCAGTGAAGGAAAATCTTAACACTATAGTATACAATGACATTCTGTGCTTCTAACTTTGTGGCAACCGTKTGGGTAAGCCCCTTTCCTGTTTCAGCATTACAATGCCCCTGTGCACAACGCGAGGTCCATACAGAAATGGTTTGGCGAGATTGGTGCGGAAAAACTTGACCGGCCTGCACAGAGCCCTGACCTCAACCCCATCGAACACCTTTGGGATGAATTGGAACACCTACTGCGAGCCAGGTGTAATCGCACAACATCAGAGTCCAACCTCACTAATGCACTTGTGGCTGAATGGAAACAACTCTCAAGCAACAATGTTCCAAAATCTAGTGGAAAGCATTCCAAGAAGAGTGGAGGCTGTTGTAGCAGCAATGGAGGGGATCAACTCCATATTAATACACATGATTTTAGAATGAGATGTTAGACGAGCAGGTGTCCACATACTTTTCAGTCCTTCCAGGATTCCGCGATGGCATAATTGAATGCAAAATCAACCAATCAGCGCATATTATGCGAGAGCTCGTGATTTTGACCAATCCCCGCACTTTTAGTGCATAAAAGGGTCCATTCAAAAGCAGGATTGTAATTTTGACCAAATACTGCACTGTTACGGTGGAAAATGGCCCAATAAAAACACACGTCAACAAAGTTTTTTCCCCCTGGCCTGTCAGCGTATTCACGTGTGAAGATGATGGGTGATTGTTGGTGGCTAACAGGCAGTACAATGAACAGAAATCAAATCTCATTTGCCAACAAAAAGAACAGCTAAAGACCGTGCGAAACAATTTCCAAATGTTTTTGGAAACAAGAGAAAGTCGACAATCAACGGTCACTTCGAATCAGCATAGCATATTAGAATGTCCGAACAGAGCAGCGGTAGATCACCATGACTGGTGGTAGCAGGGAAGACTGTGGCAAGCGCCGGAAGAATCAAGGTGAGTGCCGTTTTACTCAAACTTTTACTCCGCTCATCTTAGCTTTAGTATGGTGGTCGACACTCTGCTCTCCCGTCTGTCTATGGAGAGCGCTGCTCAAAGCACTGAGTGCAATTTGTCATCTTTGCCGTTTTAAACTTTTTGTAAAACTTCCTACGGATCACGAAAGCACAATCTTTCTGGATTAAAAAAAAAATGTAATACTGTTGTAAAAGTACATATCAACCACAATACTCTATTTTTACTTTCTCTGTTATTTTACCACCGTTTTAGAAAAAATGAATCACAATCAAGTATTTTGTAAACAATTTATGCAAAATAAATATCGATCCTCAAATTGAAAGTGATTGATCAGCTTTGAATATATTTATTATTATTTATTTAATTTTTTAGAGAGAGAGAGTGGGAGAGGGAGGTGTATCTCGTGTTGATAGCAAGCGCCAAGCCTGATGGAGAGGTGTGTGTGAGTGAATGTGTGAGTGGAATATGAGCTGTTTGTTCAGGAAAATAAACAAAATGAAGCACTTTAGATGTTTAATTATTTTTGTATTATGTATTCTGCTTAAAATCGTCCTGAAACTGAACACATTTGACTTTTTATTGCTTTATATGAAATTATCATGAAAAAAACATTGCAAAATGTATCACAGAATTTCATAAAAGCTGCCACAAAATCAAGTATTTTTGGCCACAGAAATCACTCTCTTTTTTTTCTCGCAAAATACTGGAGGGACTGACTTTTGCTCATGTAGTGTACACCGGTTTTCAGCCAATCAGCATTCAGGGCTTGAACCACCCAGTTTATAATGGGAAATATAGAAAAGCTCTATCAACTGTCTTTACTGCATGCACTGTTGAACTTGCTTGCAACCAACATCAAACTTGTGGCTTTCACACAATTAATGTTATGTTATTTTAGTAATATAACTGTCATAATATTAATAATATAATGATGATGATATGTATTATGTTGAAATGTGCTGTAGATGGCTTCCCTAGTAGACACAGAAGATGATTCTGGATTGGTTTGTTCTCCATTTAAACTTTCTCTGTGGCTTTTAAATGAACTAGAGACAACTCAATGGCCCTTTACTGCCCAGACAGAAAATAGAGGAATTTACTGTTTTAATAAGGATATATTGGGCACAAGATGAAACAAGGCACTTGGATAATCAAGTCATGTCTCATTGGAAAAGTGCAAAACACTTTTGACAAAAAGTAACATTCTCATTAAAAAGGTCAGAACTGCCATTGCCAATACAGCATGGCCCCGGGACGCATAGTTACCCTTTCAATAGGATTTCACTCTTCTTTATGTCTTGTAGTTCTAGATCTGCCACTGTAGGATCTTGTTTATAAAGTTGACAGAGTTGAACCAGACAAATAGGCTTGTTTGGTGGTATTACTTGTCCAAGAATACTGTCATCACATCTATCACCAGCAATAGTAGAGGAAAGCGGTTTATTCTGACTTTCAACAAAATGCATGTTCACTGGCTGACCTCAAATATATAGATCCATCCACAAACACACACACATCCAACTCACCCACCCACCAACATGCACAAATACACAAGCACACATCCAACCCGCACACACACACACACTTACAACCACCCACCCAGAGGCTCGCACTCGCACCCACACACGCTTGGACACATAAAAACACACACCATGCACCTCCACTTTCAAGCTTTAATCCAGGAGGCTTGCCGTCTAGCAGAGCTGAATAAATAACCAGTTATATCATGTTGTACTTTGTTTATAGCTCATTTCAAAAACTGGGTGGCTTTCTTTTCAGAGGTGATGGAGGGGAAGGCAAAAATCAATAGGTAGAATCATGATGCGAGTCCTGTCTGCACTGCCTTTCTTCCTTTTATATTCAGAATCACCAGTTAAAGACACAGCCTTTGGACCTCAAAACTAATTTCATTCATCTGCTCTCTTATTTACTTGGTGCTGAGGTTGGATTGAGTGTGCAGGTGTGCGTGTGTTTGTGGCAGAAGGAGGAGAGGGGGGAGTAAGGGAGGGATGGAAAGATACAGAGAGAGAGAGAGCCTGATGGAGTGTGATGGAGAGAAGAGAGAAGCCAAGAAGCCACTCAGTGAGCTTTTCAAAGCCTCCTCGATGTAGCAATACAGCGACAGAAAATAACAATTTTGGCTAATGAGGTGGTTAGCGGTCCGTGGGCTTTCCTCCCTGCATAATAATAAAAGAATAAGGAAATGTACTGACACAGAAGGAAGATAAAAGGATTTGTAAGGGTATGTAAGTACAGAAGAGGAGTTGAGAAGCCAATCAATAATTAATTTACTTTCAACCAGTCAAGGGCAATTAACACGCTTTTTTTCCCCCATTACCCGCGTAAAAGGAGCAGTCGCCGTCTGAAACTCCTGCCTGTCGAGAAGGGCTCAAAGATGGATGATAGGGGAGGCTTTGGGGAATATACAGTCTCTGACACACACGTTAGTTATTTGTTTCTTTGGAGGTCAAACACCTTTTAAGAGCTTGTGTGTGTTTATGTGCGTGTCTGTAATTAGCATATATTTTTTTATTTTASCTTTATTTAACTAGGCAAGTCAGTTGAGAACAGATTTTTACCCTGTCAGCTCGGGGATTCAACCCAGCAACCTTTCGGTTATTGGCCCAACGCTCTAACMACGAGGCTACCTGCCACCCTGTAGACACAAGTCTTGAATTTTATAGACGGCCTCATTTTCCCCCAAGCCCATCCATTACATGCACCGTAAATGTAGGCCCCTGAACAGCATCACAAGTCTCAGTTACAAGATGAATGTGTAGATGTGTGTTTGTAGTCCTGCTATGAGTGAAACAGAAACGGGCAGAGATCATTACAGCTGCGAGAAACTGACAGCTCTGTCATGGATAACAGTAGTATGTCTGGTGACCCTCTGTGCCGGCCCCAGCCACCGCACTCCAGCCTGCCAAGCACAGTGGGACTGAACATCTCACTCTCGAACTGAGGCCAGTGATATTCTGTCATGTGAGCTAGAGGGGGATTTAGGCTAAACCTCTTGTGGACCTCTAGACTGGAACTACTTGGAACCTCATGTTGAGCATGCCGGAGAGTGTTGAGTGCATGGGGTTAAAACATCATAGCTTGAGAATCAGTGCACTGCCTGACTCGCTCTGTCCCCCTTTGTATGTGATATACAAGTTGCCCGAGCAGGAAGGCATTGGGGGAAATTGAAAAGTGGGAGAGAAAAAATAAAAAATAAAACCTCCAGCTGCTAGTTCCAGATATCTCTAACCCCCGGTGTGTGTACGTTGGAGATGAAGACAGTCTCAGATTGGAATCCTAATTTCCTTTTTTCAAATTACATTTTCACAATGGAGTCATTCATACAGACTACAGTACAGGTGTAAACTGATCGAGTGGTCCAATACTGCCTCCTTGTGGATGATTGAAATACATTTAGATTTCAGTGAATTTCCCATGATCCAGGTAGGAGGCTGTCAACACTGGAGCATGCTCAGGAGTGATTTAACCAGCTAGCCAGCCAGCCTTGGTGAAGGCTCTATGCTGAAACACATAGGTGTTGTAATCTGCTATAAATGTCTGTAAAAGAAGTGGAAGTAAGAATAAGCGTACCAGTGTTGTTCATCTTAGCCAAAGCCATTTGCCTTCTTCCACTTCTGACCTCTGACCGGCAGCGTTGTCCCTCTAGGGACAGCTCGACTGTTGCTTGGTTGGTAGTTTAGTCCATTCTAGGCCAACCAGCACCAACGTTCCCTGGTAGATCAGTCTATTTAGGCCATCCTGCTCTAGTATTGCCTGGTAGTTTAGTGGTTTAAATTGAGGTGACACAAATACAAGGTACTTCAAAGGGACTGAAGTCCCACATTAGTCCATCTAGTCTCTATGTGTAGGAGCACAATAACATGACCATCTCTCTCACAACGTGGTATCAAGAAACCCCAAATACAAGAAGCTAGACACACCCTTCATTTTATCAACTCCAAACAGGAAATTGCCTCAGAGTAGCCTTCAGAGTATACTTACTGCCATCTACTAGTGTAGAGAGTGATTGTGTGGTAGTGCTATYTTAACTCAATGYGCTATGAACTGCCAATACTTAACACACAACATTCATCTTTCGTACCATGTTCATAGGAGTGGGACAGGGTGCCAAAGCAAGGCATACAGTCACACCTAATAGGCCGTCAATGAATACAAATGAGTTTTACATACACTTTATTAAAAATTCTAATGTGCTTAGCGAGGAAATGTAATAAATGATATATAGATTTACATAAAAAAATAAAATATTGTAACAGAAGAACATTGTAATGCTACATAAAACTGCAATATGAAATGTTTAATGATCAATGAAGAAAGATTTTAGTGAAGGAAAATGATTGTATGTCAACTTGGACCTCTTTAGGCTAAACTAATTGAAAATAACGAAGGGAGAATAAATGGAGGAAACTACAGCACTTCTTTAGAATGGGTAAAACAAAATAAATTAAGCACAAGGACAGAGCTAGTGTGCTGATTTTTACATAAAATACAGAAGCAGAAATACGTTCAGTTTATCCCCCAAAAGAAGAAAGTAAAATGGTGCCTTAAAAAAACATGTTTGGCAAATTAAACAACATATTTTGTATTCCAATTCTCATGGTTATTCCACCGTTCATCAAAGGTAAGGTATAGGTTTGTTTCGGGGCAGATATGAATGAGAAAATTTTTGGGGAATCATATTGCAATTGATTGAATGAAAGCAGTCGAATTCTCTGTGCTGAAGCTTTGGTTTCAATTGGGTAACAGATTCRACAGCATTTCAATGAACGCCATGGAAGCGGAACGGAAAAACAACCAAGCAAACAAATATAAATAAACATAAAATAACTCTCATGTTGGGCCTCCCGAGTGGCGCAGTAGTCTAAGGCACTGCATCGCAGCGATAGCTGTGCCACTAGAGATCCTGGTTCGAGTCCAGGCTCTGTCGAGGCCTGCTGCGACATTGAATACTACAGTAATTGGCCCAGCGTTGTCCGGGTTAGGGAAGGGTTTGGCCGGCAGGGATGTTTTTGTCCCATCGCGCACTGTTGTCCATATCACGAGTTTGTCTCCTTTCGTTCGGATGTTGACTACTGCCCCGCAAACATCGTCGCTATGGTCATCAAAAGCTTCACCCACAAGGCACAGGAGCTGCATCGCACATGGACAGCCAGATGTTTTTAACATTTTAATGACAGATAAACATAGTCAACTTTCTGAGACATTAATTACATGCGTGGATGTACTATGTTACGTGTGTAAGAGAGAGGTCACTAGATAGCAGTTACAGCTGAAGTCGAAAGTTTACATACACTTAGGTTGAAGTTATTAAAACTTGTTTTTCAACCACTCCACAAATTTCTTGTTAACAAACTATAGTTTTGGCAAGTCGGTTAGGACATCTAGTTTGTGCATGACACAAGTCGTTTTTCCAACAATTGTTTACAGACAGATTATTTCACTTATAATTCCCTGTGTCACAATTCCAGTGGGTCAGAAGTTTACATACACTAAGTTGACTGTGCCTTTAAACAGCTTGGAAAATTCCAGAAAATGATGTCATGGCTTTAGAAGCTTCTGTTAGGCTAATTGAAATAATTTAAGTCAATTTGAGATGTACCTGTGGATGTATTTCAGTGCCTACCTTGAAACTCAGTACCTCTTTGCTTGACATCATGGGAAAATCAAAAGAAATCAGCCAAATGGTAGACCTCCACAAGTCTGGTTCATCCTTGGGAGAAATGTCCAAACGCCTGAAGGTACCACGTTCATCTGTACAAACAATAGTATGCAAGTATAAACACCATGGGACCACACAGCCGCCATACCGCTCAGGAAGGAGACGAGTTCTGTCTCCTAGAGATGAACGTACTTTGGTGCGAAAAGTGCAAATCAATCCCAGAACAACAGCAAAGGACCTTGTGAAGAGGCTGGAGGAAACAGGTACAAAAGTATCTATATCCACAGTAAAATGAGTCCTATATCGACATAACCTGAAAGGCCACTCAGCAAGGAAGAAGCCACTGCTCCAAAACCGCCAAAATAGACATGTATGGCCATAATGACCATCGTTATGTTTG
The DNA here is from genome assembly GCF_002910315.2 of Salvelinus sp. IW2-2015. Lineage (NCBI taxonomy): Eukaryota > Metazoa > Chordata > Actinopteri > Salmoniformes > Salmonidae > Salvelinus > Salvelinus sp. IW2-2015. Next base: position 19,429,990 of record NC_036848.1, read on the forward strand.
GAGGAAAAAGGGGAGGCTTGCAAGCCGAAGAACACCATCCCAACCGTGAAGCACAGGGGTGGCAGCATCATGTTGTGGGGGTGCTTTGCTGCAGGAGGGACTGGTGCACTTCACAAAATAGATGGCATCATGAGGCATAAAAAATATTTATTGAAGCAACATCTCAAGACATCAGTCAGGAAGTTAAAGCTTGGTCGCAAATGGGTCTTCCAAATGGACAATGACCCCAAGCATACTTCCAAAATTGTGGCAAAATGGCTTAAGGACAACAAAGTCAAGGTATTGGAGTGGCCATCACAAAGCCCTGACCTCAATCCTATAGAAAATTTGTGGACAGAACTGAAAAAGCGTGTGCGAGCAAGGAGGCCTACAAACCTGACTCAGTTACACCAGCTCTGTCAGGAGGAATGAGCCAAAATTCACCAAACTTATTGTGGGAAGCTTGTGAACTGCTACCCGAAACGTTTGACCCAAGTTAAACTATTTAAAGGAAATGTTACCAAATACTAATTGAGTGTATGTAATCTTCTGACCCACTGAGAATGTGATTAAAGAAATAAAAGCTGAAATAAATCATTCTCTCTACTATTATTCTGACACTTCACATTCTTAAAATAAAGTGGTGATCCTAACTGACCTAAGACAGGGAATTTGTACTTGAATTAAATGTCAGGAATTGTGAAAAACTGAGTTTAAATGTATTTGGCTAAGGTGTATGTAAACTTCCGATTTCAACTGTATGTCCCACACACTTAAATACATCACAAACATAAGCAGTCGAGGTCGGCCCTGCGCTGCAGTTTGGACAGTGTGATGAGCCACCTGCCGCCACGCTTGTTCCTCTCGTCCTCCCACATGGGCTCGATACCATCCTGCAGCACAAAAACAGGCCAGGCTCAGGGGGTAAAGGTCAAGAACATTACCTTATTTTAGCACTACACCATGTTCACCTTTATAGGTCAGGGGTTGATTGCCGTCTGCTCCGAGGTAACTGTAGAAACCTCAACAATTGCTTGTTTTTGTTGCATTACTTGACACTACATGATAGGAGATGGGCTTTGGATTAAACTGTGTTTAGATGAAGTGATTAACTTCTTGACGCACGGATCCCTTTAGCGGGATCATTTTCATCAACAACCTTTGAATTGCAGAGTGCCAAATAAAATAAAAAATGCAAAAAATATTTATATTCATGAAATCACAAGTGCAATATAGCAAAACACAGCTTAGCTTGTTGTTAATCCACCTGTCGTGTCAGATTTTGAAAATATGCTTTACAGCGAAAGCAATCCAAGCGTTTGTGTGAGTTTATCGATCACTAGACAAAACATTACAAACACCTAGCCGCAATGTAGATTGGTCACGAAAGTCAGAAAAGCAATAAAATGTATCTCTTACCTTTGATGATCTTCGGATGTTTGCACTCACGAGACTCCCAGTTACACAATAAATGTTCCTTTTGTTCGATAAAGATTATTTTTATATAAAAAAAACTCAATTCGTTTGGTGCGTTATGTTCAGTATTCCACAGCCTTACGCAGGCCATCAAGGCTTGACAAAAATTCCAAATAGTATCCGTAAAGTTCGTAGAAACATGTCAAACGTTTTTAATAATCAATCCTCAGGTTGTTTTTAAGAAAATTGTTATTAACAATGACGGCCTACACTGGCCAAGCCCGGACGATGCTGGGCCAATTGTGCGCCGCCCTATGGGACTCCCAATCAAAACCGGTGTCAGGTGTTAGTTGTGCAGAGGTGAGAACGGAGTCAGGCGCAGGACACAGAACTGRGTAAAATAATGAACTTTACTCAGGAAAATAATCAGGAAAAATAAATCCACGCAGGGATCACAAACCCTAACACAAAAGACCAACACAAACCAGGAACAATCACGCACAAAACATAATGGGAACCAGAGGGTTAAATAGGGAAATAATAATAACTTAACCAGGTGTGTAAACTCAAGACATAACAAATGGAAAACAGAAACATGGATCGGTGGAAGCTAGAAAGCCGGTGACGACGAGCGCCGAACGTCGCCCGAACAAGGAGAGGCACCAACTTCGGCGGAAGTCGTGACAGCCGGTTGTGATACAGCCTGTATTTTCACCGGCAATCAGTTTCCCCACCTACTTTTTTTTAAGACTACATCTAAGTGTAGCCTTCACTAGGATCTGATTAGGGTCCTAATTTGGGCTATTTTCTCCCATGTTTTCTAAAAGGTCTATTCACAGCTGTGTTCCAGGGTAGGGGTTAGGGTTGGGGCTTAGTCATAGCATGCAGATACTCCAAATACTTCTCAATTTTCAATCACGATTGTCTTGCATGCTGTGGTTTTGATGTCGCTTTCAATGATTTCCTCATGATGATTCAAATCATGATGCATAATTAAACAATTTGTTTGTGTAACTTTGGATGATTGTTAGGCTTTAATATGATTAAATGGTCAGCTGAGGCAGGGGAGCCTGGTGATCACGGCTGAGGCATGAGAGCCTGACGATCYGGCAAAGGCATGAAAGCCCGGTGAGCCGGCTGAGGCAGGGGAGCCAGGCGATCCGGCGGAGGCATGAAAGCCCGACGAGCCGGCAGAGGCAGGGGAGCCTGGCGATCTGGCTGAGGCGTGAGAGCCTGTAGCGGCTTCCGGACCCGACGTCTTGTACTCCGACTAAAAAAAATAATAAAATAAACACTCCCCCGATGCTTCCCTTAGGTGAGGCGTTATTCTGTAACGATGTGCGCTGAGACTCGGGAAGCAAGTTCAGGGAGTGAGTGATTTAATCAATAAACAAACCATAATACAAAACAAGAAACACGAACAACGCACAGACAAGAAACAGGAACAGAAACAATAATGCCTGGGGAAGGAACCAAAGGGAGTGACATATATAGGGAAGTTAATCAAGGAGGTGATGGAGTCCAGGTGAGTGTCATGAGGCGTGTGACGATGGTGACAGGTGTGTAGGATAATGAGCAGCCTGATGACCTAGAGGCCGGAGAGGGAGCACACGTGACAATATAATTCTGAAAGGTAAGAGCTGCACCGATTGAAAGGTGATTGTTTATAAAAGGCAGAGGTGAGTGAGGCTCAACATGGCAGGCACTTCAGAACTTCAGGACGGCACGGATACTGGAATAGACAAATTAAAATGAAGTGGTTAGCATACAATTTTAAAGGACTTTAATAAACTTTGTGCTGGAAACTTTTCAATTTGAACAAAGATGTGAATAGACTAACGTAACTAATTGATGTAATATGATGCAACACTTGATCTATTCACCTCTTTCCGGCATGCAGGAGGTCAAAGCCCTCATTGATCTGGTCAAAGGGCAAACTCATCCACCTTCAGCTTCTTGTTCATGTAGTCGATCACTAGTTTGGGGACGCTCTCCACACTCTTCCAGCCTGGGACAGGGGAACAGGAAAACATGAGTAATCTATGCATTACCTTACGGCATTACCATACTTCCAGAAAAAACTGTACTTATTTTCTATTACTAGTATTATAGCTAGTGCCACATTGCTGCTCATTTATCAAAAAGACAAAATATATTGATGTAAGAAAAGTCAGAAAAGGTTCTTCGTCAAAAATCATCCACGACATTCACCTCCAAATGCTGTGCTCCACCACACAYGGCCAGTAAGCAGCTGGAATGGACAAGTGGAGATCTCCTGTCCTGCACCTGCCAACCCGATGATGATGCTCTCGCCCCAGCCTTTGTGGCACGCCTCCAGAGCCGCCTTCTGAAACAACTGATTGAGTATCATCAGAAGACAAGTATTTAGGGGAAGCCAATCTACTTAGCAAAGTGAAAGGTATTTTGCCGTTGCGGTCCAAGCCTGAAGTGCCAACTACAGTGACCTCTGGTGGTGAAGAGTAGAACACCTTCCATATGTGAGAGCAAAAAAGGGGCCACAGTTCAAGTACTTTCCCAGGTTCCTGCCTCACCATCTCAGTAGGAGCTGTGGAAAGGTCATGGGCAGCAGGGGTGTGTTCAGTGAGGGAAACGATTCAGAAAGTTGCAGACAGAATTACAATGGATAGAGCTGACACGATTCCCTATTCACATGACAGACATCTTTAACTTGTCTACAGTCAAATCAAATTGTATTTGTCACATGTGCAAAATACAACAGTGAAATCCTTACTTACAAGCCCTTAACCAACATTGCAGTTTCAAGAAAAATAAGTGTTAGGTAAAAAATACATTCTGTAACATTACACCATTCTGAACAGCCCCCTGAGCTCAGTGCAGAACTAGGATTGGAGGCTCTAGCCCAAGCTGCTTTTTTCACTCCCCCTGACCAGCCTTACCATGATTCCCACGTCGCCAATGCATTCAAAGGAGTAGTCCACCCCTCCGTCGGTCATCTCCACTAGTACCTCCTGAATAGGTTTGCTGTGGTCCTTGGGGTTCACAAACTCAGTGGCCCCAAACTCCTTGGCCTTGTCAAACTTGTCCGGGTTGATGTCCACACCGATGATCCTGGTTGCCCCAGCAACTTTGCAGCCCATGATGACGGCAAGGCCGATGGCACCCAGACCAAAAATAGCACAGGTGGAGCCAGGCTCAACCTGCAAGTAGGTACCCTTGAGAGTCGGTTGATAAAACAAGTGTTACAGAATGGCTTTTGTCAGTAAAACGATGATATTATTTTTGTGTAAGATGTGTGTTATGATCATAGTCTATTAATTGAACTGTGTTTGCACTAGTGGAAAGTTAATTYACAGGATATAAGATATAAAAAGATGACAAAGCTGTGGCTCTTTGCTTGTGCTTTCCACTTCTAGACGGGATATTTTTGTCTTGCAACCTGGCATCACCCACCCACCTTGGCAGTGTTGAGGGCAGCTCCGCACACCTTGTCCAGAGGGGCCTTCTCATCCACCTTGGCCACCGAAATGTCGGCCACCACCGTGTACTCGGAGAAGGTGCTGGTCCCCATGAAGTGAAACAGCTGCTTGCCCTTGCAGGTGAACCGCGAGGTGTTGTCAGGCATCAGACCCCGGCCCTGGGTTATCCTGGTGAGAGGAAGGATGAGTATCAGTAACAGGCAAGGGTCAAAGCCAGTGATCTCTATATGCTTTAGCCAAATATTTCAGAGGCTATTTCATACATACATTGTCTTGTCATTTAGCAGACACTCTTATCCAGAGTGACTTACAGAAGCAATTGGGGTACAGTGCCTTGCTCAAGGGCACAGACAGATTTTTGTTCACCTTGTCTGATCAGGGATTCAACCCAGCGATCTTTTGGTTACTGGCCCAACGCTCTTAGCCGCTAGGCTACCTGCCTGACAGAATTTGGCCTGAATTTGGTGGAAGTTGCAATGTTGGTGTTTGCAAGCCTGGTTGCTTCTTCGCTTGCACAGCACCAATTGCAATCCCAAGATTGGAGTAGAATACTGTCGTACTATTTCTAAGATTAATCTAACTATCATTATAGATATGCTCACTGTCTACTTGGCAACTTTGAAAATGGGGAGTCAATAATGAATGATCCTGACTAGGGTTGCATAATGCCGGAAACTTTAAATAAGTGCCCTGTTTTTCCTGAAATCCTGGTTTGAAGTTCCCGGAATAAGCAGGAAATTCRAAATCCTCCAACTGGGATTTCTGGTAAACCAGGGAATTTATTGAAATTTCCTGGAATTTTGCAAACCTAATCCTGACCACAACCTTCCAAGCTATAGTTGATGACAGGCGAGATTGCATTCCAATTACCTGATCTTCTGGTAGATGTTGGTCTTGGTGTTTTTGCAGAATTTGCACTCACCACACTGTGGCACATATAATGGGATGACGGTGTCACCTTGGGAGAGAAAATAGACTTTCAGTAAACATCTGATTCAACATAATCAAGTCATTGCATTATTTGATTCTGGAGTGTTTGTACTGGACGGGAACAAGTATGTTCCCCTGTGGGTCGCCGGGACAGGAAAACACTGTTTTAGGGAGAATACATTTGCTGATATTTACAGTCCTTCACCTGGCTTGAACTTGGTGACGCCCACGCTCTCGATTGTCCCGGCGCCCTCATGACCCAGGATGACAGGGAAGAGTCCCTCAGGGTTGCTGCCGCGCAGAGTGTAGGCATCCGTTTGACACATCCCCGTCGCAAAGACCTGAAACGCACAACATTGCCATTAGGTTCTCTCATTCAATACAACCAGTAAGCTATGAAGCATGTGTTGCCAACTAGTCTAAAACATCCTAAATGGTTCAACCAAGTCCCAACCCTCTAGGACTATTCCTTTAATACCAACTACTGCGCCTGCTATGTTGATAATAGAAACTATCACAAGGTTGTGTCTCAATGGTGCAAGGCAGACAGCTAGCTAGTACAATAGAGGAACGTGGTAAAATTCTTAGAATAACAATGTTTTCTAAACACTGGACCAGATCGGCCCTGTTGAACACATTCCAAAGATGGCTTCCTCACAGCTGGCCCACTAAATCCATTTGGGCAGGGAGACAGGAAAACACTTGATGCTCCCCACAGTATTCCATCAGCTGAACAGTTCATCCCTGCCAAAATGCAGCCTGCCTCAAACAGTATGTCCTTTTGTTTTACAGATCAAAAGAGCTCACATACATATTATTCTAGGGGGAAGATGTATTGAATCACACATACAAACCAAAGATACTGCACACGAAACAAAGGTCTGCTGCAGGCTGGGGGAGTTGGTTATGTTGTTGCTGGAATTGTCATGTGAGTGCAAATACAATACAGGAGCATTTGTCTGAGACATTTTTGTCGTAGGGAAGGGGCTGTTACCTTGATGCGCACTTCATGGACCTTCGGTGGGGCCCACCTCCACCTCCTCAATGGACAAGGGTTTCCCAGCCTCCCATGCTACAGCTGCCTTGCACTTAATCACCTGGAAGATAGAGAACCGCAATGTGTCAACTGTCCATTTCATACACAGAAAATATGATTTTGAAGATTGATTGTGGTGTCTGTCTGTGGAGAGTGCAGTTGGAGAGGAGAGTGCTGGTCAGTGATTACATATTCAATGTGCACCTGGCCTCCTTACAGTTGGAAGGAATTTGATCTGTAGTCTCGCTACTACAGTCAGTTTAACCTATTACCTACATACCTTAGGATCAACTCCTTTGCCAATGATTGGGTAAAAGATCAGAATTAGGCTGCCTGTGTAAGGTATTCTGGAGAGGACTGGTTCAGACAAGAGAACTTGAAACAGCAAGGAACCATGATCCTAACTAATATTACTGTACTGTGAGGCCAATCTACACTGAACAACAACAAAAAACGCAATATGCAACAATTTCAAAGATTTTACTGAGTTACAATTAATTTAAGGAAATCAGTCAATTTAAATAAATAAATTTGGCCCTAATCCAGGGCTGTCCAACCCTGTTCCTGGAGCGCTACCCTCCTGTAGGTTTTCACTCCAACCCCAGTTGTAACTAACCTGTTTTAGCTTATCTACCAGCTAATTATTAGAATCAGGTGCGCTAGATGAGGTTTGGAGTGAAAACCTACAGGATGGTAGCTCTCCAGGAACAGGGTTGGACAGCCCTTCCTAATCTATGGATTTCACATGACTGGGAATACAGATATGCATCTGTTGATCAAAGATAGCTTAAAAGAAAGGTAGGGGCTTGGATCAGAAAACCAGTCAGTATCTGGTGTGACCACCATTTGCCTCATGCAGCACAACACATCTCCTTCGCATAGTTGATCAGGCCTGTGGAATGTTATGTTTCACTATATTGGATCACTCCAATATATCGTTATCACTCCGCGGCGGAGGGATACGTCCGAGGTGAGGATTTACAGATTTGCTCCCGTGTACACCTGTGTCACGGCTGGGGTCCGCCCCTATATATCGACCCCATGGCCGACACACGTTCTTTTTCATTTTCTCGGCAGACGTCTGTATGGTTTAAGGTACAAACTTTCTGACGTTCGCTTGGTAAGTCACTGATAAGTGTAATATCTTGCGTGGAAGTAAACCTACTGGCTGTTTACAGCCTGGAGCAGCTGGTCACATGGCCAGCCCCTCTTTGAGTGCTCCACTCGGTGCGCACGGTTGATCTGTATCTTCCGCCGTGGTTTGTCGTACTTGTGTTTCGTTAGCGTTACACTACGACTCCGTGTGCATCCATTAGTATGGTGGCTCTTGCTGCCACAAACACATTTTGCCGACTGGCTTCTTCTATGTGTGTGCTGTGAATTGCTTTTGCATCAAAGCAGAGGCTCTCTCACTGGATCGTGGACATGATTACGACACCATACCGCCTGGCTGGCAGGCCGGTGCTGGGATCTGTGGTGGCACATTCAACACGAGGTGTGGCTGCGTCCTGGGCTCTACTGAGAGGAGTGCCCCTCGCTGATATCTGTGCTGCGGCCAGCTGGGCTTCCTTTTGCACCTTTGCTAGGTACTATCGGGTAAATATGGCACTTCCCTCCGCGTTTGGTTCAGCGGTCCTGGGCATCGCCTGCGTCTTGGTCCTGGGCGGCCCCTGCGTCTTGGTCCAGCCGCTGGCTGGCCAGATCCTTCTAGCACCAACTAAATCTGGTACGGGTATACCAATATATTGGAGTGATTCAATACAGTGAAACATAACGAAGGTTTCATATGTAACCACGTTTATGTGAGCTACAGTGGGGCAAAAAAGTATTTAGTCAGCCACCAATTGTGCAAGTTCTCCCACTTAAAAAGATGAGAGAGGCCTGTAATTTTCATCATAGGTACACTTCAACTATGACAGACAAAATTAGAAAAAAAATATCCAGAAAATCACATTGTAGGATTTTTTATGAATTTATTTGCAAATTATGGTGGAAAATAAGTATTTGGTCACCTACAAACAAGCAAGATTTCTGGCTCTTACAGACCTGTAACTTCTTCTTTAAGAGGCTCCCGTTCATACAGCAGGTGATAGGGTGAGTACTCTGGAGGCCTGGACGCTGCTGTTGTGTGCAAAGAGAATGACATTCAGGTTGTCCTCCCACCATTCTTGGAACGCGTCAAGGGACTTGCCCATGGCAGTCTTGAGGRTGTGGTTGGTCCCATTCATCCAAACCTGGAGGAGGGAGTCGGAAAGGGATATCTGTTGACAATGGAAGATGTTGAAATGTCTTATGTACCATGCAGAAAACAAAAACGAATTGTAAAAACCATTGTTGACAGACTATAACCTATAACATCTGTGCCTTGTTCCAGAGTTCACGACCTCGGTCACTCAAGATGACCTCAGGAGAACCATGGGTATTGAAGATGTCCATCATCGCTTTGGAGGTGGCCTTGCCAGTCTTGTCCTTGATTAATATCATACAAAAGAAAATACATTTTTGGTTCCAAGCACCCTTTTTAATTGGGTTACAGAAGGGAATTTAGAGTTAAGCACGTTCTCTTCCTTTACAGACCTTAATGGGTATTGCCTCTACCCAATAATCGATCACCTTAATGACACCAGCTGTTGCCATTCCTGGATTTCGTRAAGGGTCCAATGAGGTCCACCCCTAACATAAAAAGTGTTAGAGAGAAGATTACTTAATTCTTCCCCATATCTGTGTCATTCACTATGCAGATTTTCATATTTGTAAGGATAATGACACACAATCTATAATATTGAACTATGCTGTGGTTAAATAAAGCAATTGTTAGAAAACAACTTATTAGGGCAAAATTTGAACAGTGACACTGGTGCCATGGTGAAACAACGGATGGTCTTCAACACCTGCGCCACAGTCTAAAACCTCTCAAACTTCTGTCAGGCTAGACAGTTACTGACCTTTAAGCACAATGTGACAAATTGAAACATTGTGTTCTCTCTGAAATGACATTCTTTGAAATCATAATAATTTCAGATATAATAGAATGTGATCGATAAACAAAAGGTTATTATTAAGTTATTATTATTAAGGTTAAATGTTATTTCACTTGCCCAGCTGTCCACATCCTTGATAATCCCATGCCAAAAGAAGCGTATGTTGATTTTGGCAATCATGCGCTTCACTCCGAAATGGCCGACATGCATCTCGGTCAGCATGGCTTACTTCTCCTCAGTGAAAATCACCCTCCTGTGTGGCTGGCCATCCTCCTGTGTGGCTGGCCATCCTCCTGTGTGGCTGGCCATCCTTCCCTCGTCAGTAGATATGATTGCCTAACAAGTTTGAAGACAAGAGTTGTTGAAATACTCAAGTCTAAGTCATTTTACACGACTGTCTTTCTCTGTTTCTCCCCCCCCCCTCCCCAATCTCTCTCTGTATTTCACTCTTCCCACTTTCATCCTCTTTCACTCTCACTTTCATCCTCTTTCTCCCTCTCCCCCTCTTTCTCTCTGTCTGTGTGTCTGCCTAGCAAAGACACCTAGTTAAGGGCAGTTGGAATGACCATAAGTGCTGAGACCTATCCATTTGATTGATCAGGGTTAACTTATAGCTAGATATGTCAATATGACAGACACATAACTTAATGCATAACTAGCAACTTCTAGATGACCAACTACCTAGATGGAAAATGGTTGTTGAAAAATTGATGTTCATAGCTAAATCCTTCCAGTTGTGTAATAGAAGTTAACTGCTTAACATTGAATAGTGAATTTCTGCCCCCTACGAATGTTGAGCGTCTTGTCGAGATCAGCAGTGCCTTCATAGTACTTCACCTGGTTGGAAAGATCAAATAACATATCCTCGAGGGATGCCATTGAAGTGCAAGCTACATACATACAAAAAGCTACTAAAACAGTTAGCTAGCTAGCTAACATTAGCTAAACAACTGTCTGGCTAGCTAGCTGGCTGTATATCAGCCCAAATAATTAACAAAACACAATTAAACAAAAACAAAAGCCAACGTACTCCTTTATTCAGATTCAACTGCCAATGTCCATCTCTACAGCCTTGTKGGGCCTGAGAAGGAAAAGCATCTTCGGACAGTATTCTTTGCAATGTTTCGGGAATGAAGTCCTGGAAACACAAAAATCTTTTTTGCAGGGGGACACTATTTGGCATTACAGGCCCTTTGATTTTTTATTTGTTTTCCATAAATGACTACTGTAGTGGAAAGATGAGACAGTGATAATACTCCTGACTGGCTGGCGTTCCCATTGAAGTCCTGGGGTCACTGACGCCAGGAGAGATGTGAAGACCGATTAAAACATGAATCAACTAAATTAATGTTACTGCGTGAATTAAATTGTCATGTTTGTTCAAGATTTAGTAAATAACTATGAATTGTAATATTTTTTATTGTACTGCAGGTGCTATGGATTTATRGTTACAGGGAAACTGTGGATAGTTCAGAGGGAGAGACACAAGGGTGCACTCATATCATTGAAATATAGTTGATTAGATTAGAATCTGGTTGTGTTTTCCTTTCTTTTACTTTTCCCCACGCCATATGTGTACCCAATTCGGCTAAATGTAATCCTATGAATAAGCTTGAAATGTTTTCCTATTTAATTTGCATAAGTTAACCATTGTGATTAATGATATTTACTATCTTCTGCTTTTTGTGAATAAACAAGAATCGGTAAAAACAACAACAACAAAAAGATTCGATTTTTCATTTGTTTTCCATGAATGTAGTGGAAGAATGAGAGAAGGTGATATACTCGCGACTGGTGACTGGCTGGAGTGCGAGGCCCAGCATGATGACTCAATCACAATTTATTACATTGTCTGGATGGCAGATCATCTGAGGCCTATCGCAAGATTCAAACACACCTTATCTGTTGCGATCTCTATGAAGAGACATTCTCATGGAAGTCCTTTGGTCACTGATGCCAGGAGAGGTGTGAATAAAGATGAAAACATGAATCAACAAAATTAATGTTCTTGTGTTAATAAAATTGTCATGTTTGAATTTTTCAGGAGTTCACAAAGAGCTACGAATTATATATTTTATTGTACTGTAAGTGCTATGGATTTATTGTTACAGGGAGTGTTATTTTTTTCGTCAGTCGGCGGAAAGTTCAAAGAGGGAGCGACAAAAGGATGCACTCCTATCATTTACAATGAGTTGATTCGATTTGAATCTGGCTGTGTTTTCCTGTCTTTTGAAATGTTCATTCAGGTTGGGCGTGAGTTTCTGCATGAATTTGGTTAAAAGGACAGTGAAGTTTCTCTTAGAGATTATTCTGAACTGAAGACACGTGTCACCACGTTGTTTTAGCCTATTGGTGATAGTCATATACTCTGTGTGATTCTGTAATGTATAATGTATTTCATGTACACTGTAATTGCTTGAGTGTCAATTCTTTCATCCATTAGTTAAATAGAATAACTGCATTCCTCGTTTTACAGAGCAATTCTTTGATTGACTAAATGCTTATAATTCAGTAAGTCTATTGGTAGTTGTTATTTACACTATACACATACTGTAGCATATTCTTGGGTACCACCTTGACATCTCTGGTTAATTAATGCTAGAACATTGGTCGCCAGGATTACCTATTTGTAGTCTCTTAATAATTGCATAACGGTGCATGTAAGACATGTTCACTATAGTCATACTGAGTTGGTGATCCCATGATTCGCTGTCTTGCTAGATCCTCCAGTGACGCACAGGGCCTGTTGCATTTATTTTAACAGAAAACCACGGGATCACCACTGCAATATAGGCCTACACTCAGAAAAAAAGGTGCTATCTACAACCTAAAATAAAATAAAATTATAGGAGAACATTTTTTGGTTCCAGGTAGAAACATTTCTGTGCCTAGGTAGAACCCTTTTGGGCTCCATTCCACAGAGGGTTCTACATGGAACCAAAAATACCAAAAATACCTATGAAAACTTAGGACACTAAAGAGGCCTTTCTACTGACTCTGAAAAACACCAAAAGAAAGATGCCCAGGGTCCCTGCTCATCTGCATGAACGTGCCTTAGGCATGCTGCAAGGAGGCATGAGGACTGCGGATGTGGCCAGGGCAATAAATTGCAATGTCCGTACTGTGAGACCCCTAAGACAATGCTACGGTGAGACATGACTGACAGCTTATCGTCCTCGCAGTGGCAGACCACATGTAACAACACCTGCACAGGATCGGTACATCCGAACATCACACCTGCGGGACAGGTACAGGATGGCAACAACAACTGCCTGAGTTACATCAGGAACGCAAAATCCCTCCAKCAGTGCTCAGACTGTCCGCAATAGGCTGAGAGAGAATGGACTAAAGGCCTGTTGTAAGGCAGGTCCTCACCAGACTTCACCAGCAACAACGTCGCCTATGGACACAAACCCAACGTCGCTGGACCTGACAGGACTGGCAAAAAGTGCTCTTCACTGACGAGTCGCGGTGTTGTCTCACCAGGGGTGATGGTCAGATTCGCGTTTATCGTTGAAGGAATGATTGTTACACCGAGGCCTGTACTCTGCAGCGGGATCGATTTGGAGGTGGAGGGTCCGTCATGGTCTGGGGCGGTGTGTCACACCATCATCGGACTGAGCTTATTGTCATTGCAGGCAATTTCAACCCTGTGCATTACAGGGAAGACATCCTTCTCCCTCATGTGGTACCCTTCCTGCAGATTCATCCTGACATGACCCTCCAGCATGACAATGCCAACAGCCATACTGCTCGTTCTGTGCGTGATTTCCTGCAAGATTGGAATGTCAGTGTTCTGCCATGGCCAGCGAAGAGCCCGGATCTCAATCCCATTGAGCACTTCTGGGACCTGTTGGATCGGAGGGTGAGGGCTAGGGCCATTCTCCCCAGAAATGTCCGGGAACTTGCAGGTGCCTTGGTTGAAGAGTGGGGTAACATCTCACAGCAAGAACTGGCCAATCTGGTGCAGTCCATGAGGAGGAGATACACTGCAGTACTTAATGCAGCTGGTGGCCACACCAGATACTGATTGTTACTTTTGATTCCCCCCCCCCCTTTGTTCAGGGACACATTATTCCATTTCTGTTAGTCACATGTCTGCAGAACATGTTCACTTTATGTCTCAGTTGTTGAATCTTGTTATGTTCATACAAATATTTACACATGTTAAGTTTACTGAAAATAAACGCAGTTGACATTGAGAGGATGTTTCTTTCTTTGCTGAGTTTACCTGGAACCAAAAAGGGTTCTCCTTTGGTGACAGCAAAAGAGCCTTGTTGGAACCAATTTCATTCTATACTCAAACATCCACCACCTTTGAAGGCTTTCATCACCCTCTGCTCAGACTTAAATAGCAGTGTTCCAAGAACCTAGGGGTGACTGTAGTATCCTCAATTGGACAAAAAGGAGACACAAGAGGGCCCCCCACACTCATTTTAGATCCCAAGGGGTCTTTATTTTCATACTGTATGCTCTTACTGTCATCACTATCTCCTTTGCCATCTTCTCATGTCTTTTCTTGGAACTCCATCCATCCATACACCATCCACACACACACACACACACACACACACACACACACACACACACACACACACACACACACACACACACACACACACACACACACACATCTCTTATACACATCTAGATGTGTATAAGAGACAGATACTGTAGAATCTTGTTACATTTCTCACATTTTAGGCGTACATCTTCGGCCTTGGATGGATCATGTTGCAATGAGATGGGCACAGTGGTATGTATGTACAATCATTTTCAGTGTGGCAGCAAATTAGTTAGAACAGGAGAAGAGGATGCGGTTGATAGTGGAGGGAGAGCAGTGTGGGTGGTTTGTAGAACAGCTGCAGTGACGCTGATTGGTTTCTCTGGCTCATCACTTCTTAACTATCTTCTTAAAAAAGATAGGTTTAGAAATTAGTTAGACATTGCCATAGTTCAACAGCTGAAAAGCCTTCATTAACATACTCCCACAGATAGCAAGACATTCAGGATTCACTGAATGAAGTACCCTACCCATCCCCATTTACAATTGTATTAATCAATGAAATAAGTTATACTATAGCACATTCAATGACATTATTATTGTAGTCTATAGGCTACTCCTGTATCTACCTTGTACAATTGAATGATGTAGCATACCCATCCACATTTACAATTTAATTTATCAATTAGATAAATAATACTAGCACATAGTTACATTATTGTAGAATAGGCTACCCCTGTCTCCAGACTATATTAGGATACCGTTATGATTTCAACGGTCTTGTCAGGCATGATTTTAGGTCTTTGATCAGTTGTATGTTGTACCTCATTTCCCTTCTTCAGTGAAAAGTACATATGCATCCCCCATTCAATTCAGTTCGAGTGTGAATGTGTAGGCCTATTGACAGTGGAAAAACAAACCCATAGCTCCAGCACACAGTAGCGTATTACAATGTAAAATATGTATATATCCTATAGTACAATGGCATGTAGGGGTAGTGTTTTACAATGTAAAATATGTATATCCTATAGCACCATGTGTATATTTTAATTTACAATTGATTTAATAAATAATAATAAAAAATAATATCAAATTGCGTTATTATTGTACACTAGCCTACTCTACACAGTAAATAATATTGCCTATGTGCTTTCAACTCGTTATCAACTAAAATGTATTATTTTCAAATAAACCAAATTTGCCTTATCAACACAATAGGTCTAAATATTTCCCAACGATATCACAACTTAAATATAGCCTACTTACTCCTCAATTGGATCAAGGACATCTTGGTAATTATTTTCATCGTCTCTAAGGAAACTACCTGGGGCAGACACACGAAAATCGTCTCTGCCGCTTGTAAAAAAAAAWAAAAAATKCATGTTTCTGTCGCCGCCGAGCTCTCAAATACCACGCCAGCCTCTCACTCTATGAACGGTCACTAAACCCTAAACTAACACAAAACTTAACCACTTTACATTTATACTTGACAGAGGAAGGGACATCCCAAGGATCCCGAATACCACGGACCCACTGGGAAAGCATGTGAACTCCTCTATTCGACTGAAAGCCACGGACACAACTCTTATTGTTTGTCTGATTTAGGCTACTTGGGAACTGGTCACAACACAGTCTGCGATTGGCTAACAACATTTAGATCTGTATACAGTGAGATAAGATAACATACCATGCCATGARGTGTTGAGGGAAAGACAGATTACATATAGATTGGACATAATCTTTTCTAGGCCCTTAGCGATAACAGGAAATACACAAGCCATAGGCTACACTCGGAGGCTACTTAGGAATGTCGGCTTGCACGGAATTTTTTAAAACATTTCTAACATTTATGGTTGAGATAGAATTAACACCTTATGACTTTCATTAACACGCAGGCGTCCCACAGACGTTAGTAAGACGATGGTATGACGACATGTTAGTTAACGTTACACGCAGGTGTTACGCAGACGTTAGTAAGGCAGACAAACGGTGGTATGGTTGCATAGGCCTAATTAAGTCTCTTAACACCCCCTATACATTTTAGTCATTCGTTTGACCTGCTGGCAGCAACGAATTCTACAGCAGGATTAATAAACGCTCATGCCGTGACGTGCTCCGACCAACAACTGTCCTCTTCTTCTTTAGTATAATGGCTTTCACAACAAATATGTGTGCATTCCACCAACTACCGTGCGGGTGGAAAATAAAGATCCCCAAAATGAAATMATGCGGTGTAATTTAAAACATATACAGTTGAAGTCGGAAGTTTAAATACACCTTAGCCAAACACATTTCAACTCAGTTTTTCACAATTCCTGACATTTAATCAAAATAAAGATTCCCTGTCTTAGGTCAGTTAGGATCACCACTGTGTTTAAAGAATGTGAAATGTCAGAATAATAGTAGAAAGAATGATGTATTTCAGTTTTTATTTATTTCGTCACATTCCTAGTGGGTCAGAAGTTTACATACACTCAATTAATATTTTGTTGCATTGCCTTTAAATTGTTTAACTTGGGTCAAACGTTTCGGGTAGCCTTCCACAAGCTTCCCACAATAAGTTGGGTGAATTTTGACCCATTCCTCTGACAGAACTGGTGTAACTGAGTCAGGTTTGTAGGCCTCCTTGCTCGCCCACTATYTTTCAGTTATGCCCACAAATTTTCTATAGGCTTGAGGTCAAGGCTTTGTGAAGACCACTCCAATACCTTGACTTTGTTGTCCTTAAGCCATTTTTCCACAACTTTGGAAGTATGCTTGGGTCATTGTCCATTTGGAAGACCCATTTGCGACCAAGCTTTAACTTCCTGACTGATGTCTTGAGATGTTGCTTCAATATATCCACATCATTTTCATGCCTCATGATGCCATCTATTTTGTGAAGTGCACCAGTCCCTCCTGCAGCAAAGCACCCCCACAACATGATGCTGCCACCCCCGTGCTTCACGGTTGGGATGGTGTTCTTCGGCTTGCAAGCCTCCCCCTTTTTCCTCCAAACATAACGATGGTCATTATGGCCAAACAGTTCTATTTTTGTTTCATCAGACCAGAGGACATTTCTCCAAAAAGTACGATCTTTGTACYYWGCAGYWGCAAACCGTAGTCTGGCTTTTTTATGGCGGTTTTGGAGCAGTGGCTTCTTCCTTGCTGAGCGGCCTTTCAGGTTATGT
Organism: Salvelinus sp. IW2-2015; assembly: GCF_002910315.2. Classification (NCBI taxonomy): domain Eukaryota; kingdom Metazoa; phylum Chordata; class Actinopteri; order Salmoniformes; family Salmonidae; genus Salvelinus; species Salvelinus sp. IW2-2015. Next base: position 19,447,464 of record NC_036848.1, read on the forward strand.
CGATATAGGACTCGTTTTACTGTGGATATAGATACTTTTGTACCTGTTTCCGCCAGCATCTTCACAAGGTCCTTTGCTGTTCTGGGATTGATTTTCACTTTTCGCACCAAAGTACGTTCATCTCTAGGAGACAGAACGCGTCTCCTTCCTGAGCGGTATGGCGGCTGCGTGGTCCCATGGTGTTTATACTTGCATACTATTGTTTGTACAGATGAACGTGGCACCTTCAGGCGTTTGAACATTTCTCCCAAGGATGAATCAGCCTTGTGGTCTACAATTTATTTTCTGAGGTCTTGGCTGATTTCCCCATGATGTCAAGCAAAGAGGCACTGAGTTTGAAGGTAGGCCTTGAAATACATCAACAGGTACACTTCCAATTGACTCAAATAATGTCAATTAGCCTATCAGAAGCTTCTAAAGCCATRACATCATTTTCTGGAATTTTTCAAGCTGTTTAAAGGCACAGTCAACTTAGTGTATGTAAACTTCTGACCCACTGGAATTGTGATACAGTGCATTAAGTGAAATAATCTGTAATAATCTGAAATAAATAGTCTGCAAATATTGTTGGAAAAATTACTTGTGTCATGCACAAACTAGATGTCATAACTGACTTGCCAAAACCATAGTTTGTTAACAAGAATTTTGTATATATACAGTTGAAGTCAGAAGTTTACATACACTTAGGTTGGAGTCATTAAAACTTGTTTTTTAACTACTCCACAAATCTATATGGTATAGTCTGTCTCCATTCTCATGAGAAAAGTAAATAACATTATAAAACAGGATAGGTAGTAACTGTATATATATGCTCAATGAAATAATATAATTACAAAGTTATGACATATATCAACACAATGTTAACAGGGCATGACATACATAACAAGTCTGTTGTTCAATGCAACAATATCAGTAGCTTGTCTCAAATACAGCATGAAGCAAACAGTGTTACAACACATGTGCTGATACAGCATTATAGATTTCTTACGATCTTCAAAAATTAAATACGTTTTTATTCAACGTGTGCCTTGTACAAACACATGTTTTCTATTCAGTGTGTGACTGTCATACCTCAGATGAAAGAAAAAAAACACTGGTGGGCAGAGTCAAACATCCGCCCACATTGAGCCCGGCCCCGTAMCCCACACTGCAGTCAGGGGTACTTGATACGTTCCGCAAAGAGTAGTTCACAATCTAGTCCAATTGCGGCCACAAATAGACATCGTTTCAAATGTACCAAGAAATAACGTGTATGCCTAGCAAGCAACAAATGTGCATTGTTTAAAGCACACGTATACAAGTCTGTCACAAATGACAGCTCCAATAAGCCCCTTACGGTGAACGAGAGGCTTGTAGAATCATTACTATTTTGAGTTGTCCATTCGTTTGCCGGTAGAGGGTCCTGCATGCTCTGGGCATTACTGACTCAAATGAACACAATTACATGAACGATTCACTCTTTTGACTGAACCAGATGAAAAGATCTGAGTCAGTAAAGAGCCAAACTTGCGGGCAGCTTAAGAACTAGTCTAGAGTCCAACCAGGAACGCTGAGTTCCATGATTTGCCAAAAACCTATGAAATCCTCAAACTACATATGCAGTGAATGGGCAGGAAATGTGGGCTAAATACAATTACAGCAAACATCTTATAAAAGGATAATATCGCAGTCAATTGGTACATTTGTAACAAATTGAGGGGTGGGGGTATGCTTGAAGCAGCAACATTGTGGTTTGAGGCAAGTGGACTAGTTACCTATTTGTGACACAAAAAAAAGCCCCGGCTTCTTGGATGACAGTATTCACATATAGGGAGGGGCTTTACTACCCCTTCTTAGAAGYACCCTGCATACAAACTGAACAGGGAAACCAGCCACTGAAGTAAGGCATGAACATATGACACTGCAATGCAATTTCCTTTAAGTGTGTGGAGTAGCTCTCATGTTGACCACATAGCTGTTAAAGCAAGAAGTATTACCCAAGATTAGTCACTGTAGCCATTCAGGAGACATAATGGCTGGATATAGGACATCAATAAGCTGGACCGAAATGAGACCCTGACAAAAGTGTGCGGTATGACAATTCAAATGCTCACATTTCACCCATATAAGCAGCTAACAAAACAGCAACATTTGTATGCTGCCTTCATCAGAATGATGGGGCATGCCTTTGCAGAGAGAGCTGCTGGATTATTTGCTTTGACAGTTGTACTAGCAAGTTTTATTTCAGTACCTGAACAGTTTGGACAAACAGGTGTTGAAAACAGATACACAATCAGCTTGAATTCGAAGGACTTGCTTCAGGAACACTAGGCTAATATAGCATTAGTGGAAATAAGACACTAAGTCAGATGTCCAAATAAATTGGAGATACCTACAGAGCACTGTTTATTCAAAGGCTTTCCTTTACAAAAAGACAGCAATACTCTAATCATATTTCATCATCTGTGGGCAATAAAATATTTTCCACTTATTGTAATGAAAACAAATTTACTCATGTCCATCATATCATCCACAAACAAACAGTCTTATAAACGTCAGGGTGTCATCGATTTCTGGCTTTATCAACATTGAAATGACTGTTGCACTCCACCATGACATTGATAAAACAGTCCAGTGCCCCCAAGGGGCCCATATTTTGGTCTAACTGAAAGCTCCGAATCATAGCCAAAGGTATAAGAAAAACAATGTGACATATCCAAAATATACCCACAAAACCATCCAGTGTGAACAATGTTGAAGAGTTGCAAAAGCAACTGGGCCATTAATGACAGCATTCCCTGTGACAGCAGAGTGCATTCAAAGGTCATTGAATAAAAGCCAACCATTCACACATTATTTATCAAAGATCGGTGTACAAAAACACAAATTGACAGCTGAGCAGTATAAAATTATGCAATGCCTGTTCTCCATAAGTCAAGTTCAAAAGAGCCAAGCTCAGGCATTGCACCGATTTGCTTCGTGCCGGGTATGGACACTTGGCTAGGATCCGACACAAAACAGTTTGTCATCATCTCCCACCTGGATGATAGAAAAAGGCATATCAACACCACAGAAACATGAAAYGCAAAGCAGCTTTACAACTTGTCTATTCACGTTCATTTAAGATTCCTTTTCTAGGATTTGGACTTACCCCTGAATCCTCGTCCACCGCCACCTCCTCTACCTCGGAACCCTCCTCCTCGACCACCGCCAAAACCTCCTCTGCCAAATCCACCACGGTCACCACCCCCCCTGCCACCACGGAATCCACCTGGAAGGGCAAAAGTTTTATCTTGGTATAAAATGTACTAACACCCCCCCCCCCTTTTTATTTACAAGAAAAACAGCCATGGGGCCTGAGCTGTTGACATTTTGCTCTTACCTCCACGGGGACCTCCTCTTCCACCTCGACCTCCTCTGCCTCCCCTTGGGGGACCCTTCTCACCCGGAGGCCTGGGAAGGAACCTCTGGAGTGGTAGGAGTTTCATTGGGTCTACGTAGAACTGTGGACCAGAATATGATGAGTTACGGAATACATGCCATAGCAATGTTTATGCTATAGATGGACTAGCTGACAGTCACGGAAACGATGTACGCGCTTCCATAGGACAGTAGTCAGCGTTATGTGATTCTGGAGGCTAGCAGGAATGACAAGAAACTGCCACGTGGGGAATCTTAAGTGTTTTGTTTCAGCTTGTTCTTGACACGGTCTTGTTTCGAGTTGTTGTCACCATATTTCATGTAAATGCTAATATGGCTTAAAATTTACTAACTAGCTCAGAAACAACTACGTATTTGAGACATGGGTTCATTGTCCAAATGTATTTGTTTTCAATAAAACAGACGAAATTTGGCTTACATGTTGTCAAAAGTCTAAGCCAACCTCTATTTTGCCCCATAGTGGCGCATGTGTCGGCTGTTGCTAAACAATCAACCAATTGACCAAATTTATGGTCAATCCAGAAGAGGTTCCACGAGAAAACGGAAGTACACGTTGGCTGTATGGAGGTGCCACGCAGCGCTCAGTGAACCTCCATAAAAAGGCCTTTGCGTACGAGTTATAGATGATTGGTTGACAAGCGAGCGGGGGGGGTGGTTCTGATATCTTGCATTCTCTGTTAACACCATGGACGCCAGTTTGGGTCACGTCGACCATGAAAGCACTTTTAACTACCATCAGTTCTGTTACATGTAATAATACACTGATATTGCTTACCTTCTGTAGTTTCTTGAATGAGGATGCCTTCATATTATCGGAGAGTTTAACAGAGAAATACTGTTTCTTCAGGTTAAGGGGCAAACCAGTGTCACAAATTACATGAAACTCATTGTTAACCAGTAGAAACGGAATTAAAGCATACAAGTTTTACAGTGTTATTAATGAGATCAAGAAAATGAAACATGTTCCCAACCACTTCCCAGATGACTCTGGTTAGACAAGGAAAGATTGAAAGGATACAAAGTCACGTAGTTGGCCGAAGATTTCGTCCACTTTCCCGATCTGCTCCTTGTTTTCCAAGTACACGGGTGCATTGAAGTAGGGAACTTTGTTCTCCTCAGTTACACACTTGCACACAATTTCATCCTCACAGGGGTGCATGAATTCTCCTAATGCTGCAGAGACAAGAGCAAGGATATCTGGTCAGTACAGGAWTTTTTTTTAAACTGGGAACAGTATGTGAAAGTACAAATAGGGCAACTGATGTTACAATGCCAGGCAGACTATATGGACATTCCAGATGTGCAACTGGTGTAGTGTAAATTCAAGATGCAAAGCATTAACAATGCCCTTTCCATCACTGGAACGCGATATGGGTGCATCACATGGCGGTCTCATTCATCTTACCAACAACATATTCTGGAGGGCCATAGTCTTGGAAGCCTCCTCGACCTCCTCGTCCACCACCTCGGAAACCGCCGCCGCCACCTCGACCCCCATATCCTCCACCACCACCACCGTATCCTCCTCCGCCACCACCACCACCGTATCCTCCTCCACCACCACGGTTGAATCCGCCACCACGGCCCCCTCTTCCACCTCCTCCTCCTCCTCGGAAGGACATTTTCTAGTGTACCTGAGAGAGTTGGAGGACGGGAGATAAGATTAAGTTGCATAGATACAATTCAATGCAATTCACTTTCAAATACTACACGTTCTTCAAACATTGTCAGTAACGTTAGTGGATGTTTCCAAATGCTTTGTTGGCTAAATACGACGATAAAACTAGCTAGCTAAACAACGAACAGTAAAATGATTAACTAATGACTTGATCAATGCATGATTTGACGTTTATGAACTATATCAGTACAGCAACTTGCAAGGGATCAATTGAACAAGCTAGCTAGCCAGCTCGACTACTTATTTTCAACATATCAAAAGACTACAGTATCACGATATGCTTTGCTGAGCACATTATTGTAACTTATGAAATACACATATATTGCACATTATTGCAACTTATGAAATACACATATATATTTGATTGACATACCTTTGTAACACAAATAAGCTCAGCTGATGGAGTGAAGTGTGCCAGACACAAGTTCTACGTGACGAAAACACATGTGCTTTCAGGTGGTGCCGTAAAGTGAGACCTACAGAGTTTGATAGAAGTCTCTTCAGGGATATTTAATTCATAGGGCCCGAAGAGGTGCGGTATATGGCTAAGGGCTGCTATTCGCACGACCCAACGTGGAGTAGCTGGATACAGCCCCTTAGCCGTGATATATTGGCCATATACCACAACCACCCCGAGGTGTCTTATTGCTATTATAAACTGGTTACCAACATAATTAGAACAGTAAACAAGTAATGTTGCGTACTACCTGTGGAATATAGTCTAATCGACCACAGCTTTCAACCAATCAGCACCCAGGACTCCAACCACCTGGTTTAAAAAACATTTTAGCATGGGCATTGCCATTGAGGGCTTCCACAATGTTAAAGTGGTCAACTGGGTGGGGATTCCTATGAGTTGAGACCAATCAACCAATGAAGAAGAAAATGGACTACTTTAAAATTGAGATAGCCTCAATGTTGCTGCCCCTAGTGGGTCTGACAAGGTAAAAATCTGTCTTTCTGCCATTGAGAAAAGGCTGTTCCCCGGGCGCCGAAGATGTGGGTGTCGATTAAGGCAGCCCCCTTACCTCTCTGATTCAGAAGGGCTGGGTTAAATGCGGAAGTCACATTTCAGTTGAAGGCATTCAGTTGTACAACAATCCCCCTATCCCTTTCCCAGTAATGTCACATACGCTATAATGGCACAGATACAAAGATGAGTCGTCTATCTATCTCTATGGTGAGAACTGAAGAGAAATCCGGATTGTCGTAAAACTCAGACTGTCGTTCATTCACGACTTCCTGTGAAGGACACTAGGGGAAGACCTCAATTGCTTATCCGCGCGTCTTTTCCTCGTGTCTTTCTCAAAATTCATTGGAGGAGAAGGTTAGTGGTGCGGGACCGCTGACTTTCYCATCCAATGGGGTTTAAGAAGGAGACGCGCATAGAAGAAAGAGGGCGCGAGGATGAAACAATTGAGATTATCCCCTGCCTGAGAACACCGCACACCCAGTTTGACAACGCTGCAAGGTCTGGAACTGGATTTGCTACCAAGTCAACAGTAAGACTTTTGAGAGAAGACACATGCTTTCTTTACATATTCTTTAGAGAAGGCTAATTTAATTAAGGCTGTATAAGAATTTAAAAAATGTAAATACTAATTTGTTTAAAACTGCAATTGTGTGCCCCCTTTGCATTGCGTAGCTTTTGTCCAGGGCGTTACCTGAGACCAATGATATGTATTGTAACGACCCTGGTTTATAAGCGCGGAAATCGACTCGAGCATGCTTTTGCGGCACAGTCGATAGCGCGCCGGACCTCGGGCTTGCTTCCTGCTGTTTCATTACAGTATTAACCCTAGATAACTGACAGTGGCGCTGTTTTGAAGCCACGGTGCAGCCATTTTATTATTCCTCCTCCGTCGTAAAAAATAATGATATTTTGAAGCTATAGAAATGCATTTATTAATGTCTACATTAATTTTTGATAAGCATATTCTATTACAGACACCTTAAAGCTGGAATCCTTAATGGTGAAACTACCACATTCGTTTGCGATATTACAACAACAAAGAAGTACACTGAAAACAACTAACAGTGCCCCCCCGGACATCATTGCAGCGTGATAGAACATGTACTGCAATTTTTTCCCGCCATGTTGTGCAACGTTCCTCACCTCCGCTTCGTCAACAAAACAATAACAACAGCCGTGTAGCGGTCAGTGACACTGTTTCCTCTACTGCGGAGTCCATCTTTAATGTATACTTTTAAAGTAAACTGAACATTTTAAAATGAAAAAAAAACATATAAAAACATATCCCATAGTCTTTTTGGAGAGTACTTATGTTGCAACAAAGAATGACTTAAATCCGTGTAATTTTATCCTTGTAACATTTTGTTGAAATACTGTGGAATTCCATTAATTCCTATGGAGGACTGCTCCTTCTGGGGAGTGCCAATATTGCACTGGTGGCTTCAAAGCCTCTCATTGGCCCTTACATAGCATCAGAAATCCAGGGTTTATACACATCATTGAGTGCAACTTGAGCTTCGAGCCACACGTAACAACCTGGACTAGAGCTAGCKTAACTGAAACCTCTGTAAAGTGTAAATGTTTGACAGAACTGCAACTGTCATGCCTATAAGTATTTACATTTATCTGCCCACTTGTTGACGTGCTTTATTTCCCCTAGACTCACATCTGGAAGAAGTTATAATGAACACTGAGAGCCAGGTAAGCAATGACTCGTCTGTCTTGTTGTAAGCCCATGCAGTAGCCGTCTGTGTAATAAAGCACCCATTTTTTTWATTTTTTTTAATCTGAGGAAATCTCTATATAATGCATATATTGAATCTATTACTATTACCCCAGGTGATCAAGTGCAAGGCAGCAGTAGCGTGGGAGCATGTCTATTGAGACAGTGGAGGTTGCCCCACCTAAGGCTCACAAAGTGTGTATAAAGGTAACCACAACTTTCCCCTAAGATAAACATTTCCCAGACCAATGCTTATGTAAAGCCTAGTGCTCACAGGGATATTAACCTAAAAATAAACTGTGTTCTGTTTCTGTTGATGGAGAGATTGCAGCAAGTGGAATGTGCCACGCTGACTAGGGGTACCTCTATGAGACTGGTGTACGCATGCACCTGAGGCTTTTCCCACTGGTTCTGGGCCACAAGGGGTCAGGCGTGGTGGAAGGTGTCGGCCCTGGAGTCTCCAAATTCTCACCAGGTAAACCAGTAAGAATCATGTTTTTGTGAATAAAAATTTCGATATACAGTAATAAACATACTGTGTTATTCTTCTACCATTGATCTGTTCTAGGCTATTTTGAGACCTTAAGGCTAGAATCCGTAGTTGCTACATCCATGTTTTGACTTAAATGAATGACATACACATTGATTCTTAAAGAATATAATTTATAAGTTCCTCATGAGCTAGTTCAATTATTGTACCCCATCAGAACCCAAAATATAAGCTTGTTTTACTCCAATAACGTGAATGTAAACAAACACTGTATAACATGGTTAAAACTATACATTTGATATTATGGATGGTCAGTCCTTGCATCCTTTCCTGTGGCGGTCCTCGTGAGAGCCAGTTTCATCATAGTGCTTGATGGGTTTTGTGACTGACTACACTTGTCGAAACTTTGAAAGTTCTTGAAATTTTCCGCATTGACTGACCTTCATGTCTTAAAGTAATGATGGACTGTCGTTTCTCTTGATTATTTGAGATGTTCTTGCCATAATGTGGACTTTGTCTTTTACCAAATAGCGCTATCTTCACAACACAACTGATTGGCTCAAACGCATTGAGAAGGAAAGAAATTCCACAAATTAACTTTTAACAACGCACACCTGTTAATTGAAATGCATTCCAGGTGACTACCTTGAGAGAATGCCAAGAGTGTGCAAAGCTGTCATTTCTTAAAAAATGGAGGAGAAAAAAGGTATTTTGGATTTTTTGTGTTATTTATATATATATWWWTTTTTTTAAACTTTATTTAAGTAGGCAAGTCAGTTAAGAGCAAATTCTTATTTACAATGCCAGCCAAACCCGGACGAYGCTGGGCCAATTGTGCACTGGACTCCCAATCACGGCCGGTTGTGATACAGCCTGGATTTGAACCAGGGACTGTAGTGACGCCTCTAGCACTGAGATGCAGTGCCTTAGACCGCTGCGCCACTTGGGAGCCCAAGGCTCTACTTTGAAGAATATAAAATATATTTTTATTTGTTTAACACTTTTTTGGTTACTACTTGATTCCATTTGTTATTTCATAGTTTTGATGTCTTCACTATTCTACAATGTAAAAAAAAAAATAATAAGTAAAAATAAAGAGAAACCCTTGAATGAGTAGGTGTGTCCAAACTTTTGACTGGTACTGTATGTACTTTCAGTGCTGTTTCGTGCTAAGTGCAGTCTTGTGTCTCAACAGGCTTAAATGTGATGTCAAGACAATTATAAAGGATTCCATAACCCTCTTCGGGTTGATCCTGGCTCCACATGTGTAGTGCTCGGGTTGGGGCCTGTGGGCCTAGCTACAGTCATGGGCTGCAAAGTTGCCGGGGCTGCCAGAATCATCTCAGTGGATATCAATCCGGACAAGTTTGACAAGGCTGAGGCGTTTTGGGCCACTGAGTTTGTGAACCCCAAGGACCACAGCAAGCCCATCCAGGAGGTGCTGGTGGAGATGTCCGGCGGAGGGGTGGACTTCGACTTCTGTTTTTTTTTCATCCTTTCAAATGGTCAAATTCAAAGCAATTGGCTACAGGTAAGACGGTTTGTTTGGTCACTCACCATCGTTGTGGGTATTGGCAARCTATAGTTTGGTGTTATCAGTATACAAAAATGGCCAGAATAACATAGCTAATGGACAAACCGTCTCAGTTCTGAAATGTTTTCCTTTTTCTTCCAGAGAGCTGCTTGGAGAGGTGTAAGGATGCCTGGGGTGTCTGTGTTGTAGGATGGACAGAGGTAGGGTAGATATCTCTAGTCCCTGAAGACCTCTTGGTGGTCCTGAAGTGGACATACTTTGGAGGTGAGTTGACGGTATTAGACATATTAAAGCCAGATCTAAACATTGTTTGTACCATAACAGTGAAAAGTGAATTGTCATAAGCTAACAATAACGATCTTGACTATGCATGTCATCTGTAATGCCGTTTTGTACCCCCTATGATGAAGTAAACAATCCAAGATGGCGTAGCAGTCGGATGTGTCTTTGTCCTGTGTAAATAGTATTCGTATTTTTCGTATACATTTCGTATATATTTTAATTTCACTTTCCATCTAGGAACTGAATATACATTCCTACATTCCGCCTCACCCAATGTGGTACGGACCTGTTATTTTTTTTATACTTTAGAACCGTAACCCCAATCAGAAGCTAGCCAGATAACTAGCTACTAGCTAGTAGTCAGTTAGCCACTGCTGCGGTCTTCGCCCTTAACTCGGACACAGCCAGCTTCAATACCGGGCCAATACCTGCCAGTCTGCAAGCGCGATATCAACCCAGAGCATATAGGACTGCTTTTTCTCTACCACATCACCGGATTCCTGACGCAAGCTCTGGACAATTACACCGTATTATCACAGCTAGCTAGCTGCAACCGAGTGGCTACTACTGGCTAACACCTCTGTCCCGAAGCAAGCACCAGTTAGCCTTGAGCTAGCCTCGAGCTAGGCCCATCTGCCGGCTAGCCGAAGAGGTCTACCAGCGAATTCTTGGGCTACAATACCTCTTTGCCAATTGGACTGGACCTTTTTTTTGCCGACACAGAGCCCTGCCAATCCATCACAACTGGTCTAAATCAGCTCAAGCTAATTTAGGCATTTTTTTGCCGCTGCTAGTAGCTTTTACCTTCTGCACAGACACCAGCCCTGTTATTAGCCTGGATATTACTCACCAATTACCAGCATCGGACTGTCTCTCGACAACAACGCCGGATTCCTGCCGTAATCCCGAGCCACTACTTCTGATCCTCACAGCTAGCTTGCAGCTAGCGCAGTTAGCGCCACTGCCACGAAGCTAGCACCAGTTAGCAAACACAATTCTACATTCACAACCTCTCTTTCGCCATTCGGCTTGGATTCTCTGGATTCTCTGTCGACACGACCACGTCTGAGCAGACCCCCTCCGTCTGAGCAGACCACCCCCTTACTAACTTTAAACGCCGCGTGCTAGCTTAGTGGAGGCCTCCCTGCTCCATCTACGGCTGCCCCCTGGACACTATGATCACTTGGCTACATAGCTGATGCATGCTTGACTGTCCATTAATTCACGGTACTCCATTCTGTTTATTTGTGTTTTATCTGTCGGCTCTGTGCTTTAACTCAGGATCTGTGTGTAGTTAATCCGACCCTCTCTCCTAGTCGTCGCACATTTTTACCTGTTGTTGCTGTGTTAGACTACACCCTGTTATTGCTGTGTTATCTTACCTGTGTTTTAGCTAGCTCTCCCAATCAAGACCTGCAATCACTTTATGCCTTATTGTATGTCTCTCTCAAATATCAATATGCCTTGCATACTGTTGTTCAGGCTAGATCTTATCATTGTTTTGGTTTGCAATGGACCCTGTAGTTCCACTCTCCGTACCTCTGATACCCCCTTTGTCCCACCCCCCACACATGCGTGACCTCACCCATTGAGACCAGCATGTCCAGAGATACAACCTCTCTTATCATCACCCAGTGCCTGGGCTTGCCTCCGCTGTACCCGCCCCCTCCATACCCCTGTCTGCACATTATGCCCAGAATCTATTCTACCACGCCCATAAATCTGCTCCTTTTATTCTTTGTCCCCCACGCTCTAGGCGACCAGTTTTGATAGCCTTAGCCGCACCCTCATCCTACTACTCCTCTGTTCCTCGGGTGATGTGGAGGTAAACCCAGGCCTGCATGTCCCCAGTCACCCTCATTTGTTGACTTCTGTGATCGAAAAAGCCTTGGCCTCATGCATGTCAACATCAGAACCTCCTCCCTAAGTTTGCCTTACTCACCGCTTTAGCACACTCTGCCAATCCTGATGTCCTTGCCGTGTCCGAATCCTGGCTTAGGAAGGCACCAAAAATTCTGAGATTTCCATACCCAAAATAACACTTTCCGCAAGATAGAACTGCCAAAGGGAGGAGTTGCAATCTTACTGCAGAGATAGCCTGCAAAGTTCTGTCATACTTTCCAGGTCTATGCCCAAACAGTTCGACTTCTAATTTTAAAAATTAATTTCTCCAGAAAAGTCTCTCCTGTTGCCGCCTGCTACCGACCCCCTCAGCTCCCAGCTGTGCCCTAGCACCATCTGTGAATTGATCGCTCCCCATCTGCTTCAGAGTTTGTTCTGTTAGGTGACCTAAACTGGGATATGCTTAACACCCCGGCAGTCCTACAATCCAAGCTTGTGCCCTCAATCTCACACAAATCATCAAGGAACCCACCAGGTACAACCCTAAATCCGTAAACATGGGCACCCTAATAGACATATCCTGACCAACCTGCCCTCCAAATACACCTCTGCTGTCTTCAATCAAGATCTCAGCGATCACTGCCTCATTGCCTGTATCCGCCACGGGTCCGCGGTCAAACGACCACCCCTCATCACTGTCAAACGCTCCCTAAAACACTTCTGCGAGCAGGCCTTTCTAATCGACCTGCCCGGGTACCCTGGAAGGATATGACCTCATCCCGTCAGTTGAGGATGCCTGGTCATTCTTTAAATTACTCTCACCATATTAGGCAAGCATGGCTCCGTTCAAAAAGCAGAACCAGAACAGATATAGCCTTGTTCCCAGACCTGACTGCCTCGACCAGCACAAAACATCCTGTGGCGAACTGCAATAGCATCGAAAGCCCCCGCGATATGCAACTGTTCAGGAAGTCAGAACCAATACACGCAGTCATCAGGAAAGCAAAGGCAGCTTTTTCAAGCAGAAATTCGCATCCTGTAGCTCTAACTCCAAAAAGTTCTGGATACTGTAAAGTCCATGGAGAACAAGAGCACCTCCTCCCAGCTGCCCACTGCACTGAGGCTATAACACGGTCACCACCGATAAATCCGTGATAATCGAAACTTCAACAGCATTCTCAATGGCTGGCCATGCCTTCCTCCTGGCGACTCCAACCTTGGCCAACAGCCCCGCCGCCCCCCGCTGCTACTCGCCCAAGCCTCCCCAGCTTCTCCTTTACCCAAATCCAGATAGACAGTTCTGAAAGAGCTGGAAAACCTGGACCATACAAATCAGCTGGGCTTGACAATCTGAACCCTATTTTGAAAACTGTCCGCCATTGTCGCACCCCTCCTTACCAGCCTGTTCAACCCTCCTTCGTATCATCGATCCCCAAGGATTGGAAAGCTGCCGCGGTCATCCCCCTCTTCAAAGGGGGAGACACCCTGGACCAAACTGTTACAGACCTATATCCATCCTGCCCTGCCTTCTATAGGTCTTCGAAAGCCAAGTCAACAAACAGATCACTGACCATCTCGAATCCCACCGTACCTTCTCCGCTGTGCAATCGGTTTCCGAGCCGGTCACGTGCACCTCAGCCACGCTCAAGGTACTAAACGAATCATAACCGCCATCGATAAAAGACATTACTGTTGCAGCCTTCATCGACCTGGCCAAGGCTTTCGGCTCTGTCAATCACCATATTCTTATCGGCAGATCAGTAGCCTCGTTTTCTAATGACTGCCTTGCCTGGTTCACCAACTACTTTGCAGACAGAGTTCAGTGTGTTCAAATCGGAGGGCATGTTGTCCGCCTCTGCAGTCTCTATGGGGGTACCACAGGTTCAATTCTCGGGCGACTCTTTTCTCTGTATACATCAATGATGTTGCTCTTGCTGCGGCGATTCCCTGATCCACCTCTACGCAGACGACACCATTCTATATACTCCGGCCCTTCCTTGACACTGTGCTATCTAACCTCCAAACGAGCTTCAATGCATACAACACTCCTTCCGTGGCCTCCAACTGCTCTAAACGCTAGTAAACCAATGCATGCTTTTCACCTTCGCTGCTGCACCCGCACGCCCGACTAGCATCACCACCCTGGACGGTTCCGACCTAGAATATGTGGACATCTATAAGTACCTAGGTGTTGGCTAGACTGCAAACTCTCCTTCCAGACTCCTATCAAACATCTCCAATCCAAATCAAACAAGAATCGGCTTTCTATTCCGGCAACAAAGCCTCCTTCACTCACGCCGCCAAAACTTACCCTAGTAAACTGACTGTCCTACACGATCCTCGACTTCGGCGATGTCATCTACAAATAGCTTCCAACACTCTACTCAGCAAACTGGATGCAGTTTATCACGCGTGCCATTCGTTTTGTTACTAAAGCACCTTATCGACCCACCACTGCACTGTATGCCCTAGTCGGCTGGCCCCTCGCTACATGTTCGTCGTCAGACCACTGGCTCCAGGTCATCTACAAGGCTATGCTAGGTAAGTGCCGCCTTATCTCAGTTCACTGGTCACGATGGCTACACCCACCCGCAGCACCGGCTCCAGCAGTGTGTCTCACTGATCATCCAAAGCTAAAACCTCATTTGGACGCCTTTCCTTCATTTCTCTGCTGGCTGCGACTGGAACGAATTGCAAAAATCTCTGAAGTTGGAGACTTTTATCTCCCTCAACAACTTTAAAAATCTGCTATCCGAGCAGCTAACCGATCGCTGCAGCTGTACATAGTCCATCTGTAAACTACCCACCCAATTTACCTACCTCACCCCCCATACTGCTCTTTTTATTTATTTACTTTCTGCTCTTTGCAACCAGTATCTCTCTTGCACATGATCATCTGAGCGATTTATTCCACTCCAGTGTTAATCTGCTAAATTGTAATTATTCGATTTATTGCCTACCTCATGCCTTTTGCACACATTGTATATAGATTCTCTTTTTTTCTACCATGTTATTGACTTGTTTATTGTTTACTCCATGTGTAACTCTGTGTTGTCTGTTCACACTGCTATGCTTTATCTTGGCCAGGTCGCAGTTGCAAATGAGAACTTGTTCTCAACTAGCCTACCTGGTTAAATAAAGGTGAAATAAATAAATACAAATAAAAATGAAGGGTTCAGGTGTAGTGTTACCAATGTACTTCATATGTCTATATGAAATATATGACCAAACAATGAACATATACACATGCACATGGTGTCATTTTCCAACAGGGTGGAAGAGTGTGAAGAGGGTCCCCAAACTCGTTGCGGAGTACATGAACAAGAAACTTACGCTGGGTGTGTTTGTGACCCACACTCTGACCCTGGATCAGATCAATGAGGCTTTGGACCTCCTGAACGGTGGGAAGAGGTGAGAGCTCTCAGTGTGTGTGGAAACTAGACAGCTGAGTTATGTCCAATATAGTGCCGTGAAAGACCTAAAGCCAATGAGATGTTCTGTCAGGACCTGAAGTGAGCAGTTCATGCTCGAAAAACCACAAATGTCGCTGAGTTAAAGCAGTTCTGCATGGAAGAGTGGGCCAAAATTCCTCCATRGGGATGTGAGAGACTGATCAACAACTACAGGAAGTGTTTGGTTGGAGTCATTGTACCTAAAGGTGGCACAACCAGTTACTGAGTATAAGGGGGCACTTACTTTTTCACACAGGATCATTGGGTGTTGCATAACTTTGTTTATGAAATAAATGAATAAAGTATCAATGTCTTTATTATTTGTTCCCTTGACCTAATATTAGGTTTTGGTAGAAGATCTGATAACATTCAGTGTCCAAAATATGCAGAAATAGAGAAAATCAAAAAGGGGGCAAATACTTTTTCACAGCACTACTTAACATTGGATAATTACATCACAGCTTTAGAGTTGGAGTTGTCGAGTAGGATTACATACAAATAGTTCAAGCTCGTATGATGTCTTCGTGTCGTTGTCCCTTAATTGTTAGCTAAAGTATGTGATAGATTGTAAGTGTCTCAAATAAATGCTCTTTAGCTCACCTATGGGTTTTTGATCTTTCTCCCATCCCCCTCTAGCATTCGAGCAATTATCAATATGTGATACTGACTGGCCTGAACCAGCTGGATGAAGATTAAGTTTCTAGGTCGATTATTATCCTCCTGACCGTGGACTTCAGATAAGCGATATACCTTATAAACTACCTTCTACTTCTTTCCTAGGTTACTACGGTCCAAAGATTTTAATTACCTCTGCAGAGTGCACTCAAATCTAGGAAATTCCCAATACCAACCTCATTTTATTTCCATAATTATAATATCACTGTAATAGGATATTTTCTATGCACAGCAGATTTTATGTTGCCCTGCATTGAATACATCTACCAGTAGATGGCAGACACACCCAACAGAAAGCCTCTGACACCATCCTCATGCACAGAATGAATCAAATACTGAGGGATATATTAGACCCAACTGCTTAAGCCTCAGTGTTGAGATGTGCAGTGTTGTCACTGGTAGGGACTTCCTTAATTGTGACAATCAATGTTTTTAATTAATCATGGAAAATATGAGCTATTAATTGAGACAATAGCTATTAACTTAATACAATCAAATACTTTCAATATTTCCCCCTGTGTAACACTTTAATAGAGCTTGCTAGCATGTAATGTTACGCTTGTTTGATGGGAGACACAAGACACATTTCCCCGAGGGTATTCAATGTGAAAGAAACTAGTATTACATACATTTGCACTGGGGAGAAGGCAGAAGAATCAGCAAGAATGTATTGTGATAGAGAGACAAATGGGACATTGTCATCAGCGGTTGAGAAATATACGCTTCATGTAGCTGGGGTATAGTTTCGACTTTGGTAATATTATATATTGATTTAATATAGAGCGCTCTGGCGGGCTAAAATAACAGTTCCAGCCTGTCAGGGCCCAAGACAAAAGGTTGCTTGGGGAATACCTCCCAATGATGAACTGAAATAGCTGTCTTTGTATTTGCTTTATTGAAGTTCCATTCAGATCAAATGAATAGCCCTGGCAGTTTCCCTGATTTTCCATCTTTATTTAAAATGGAAAATGAACCGGTGCCTCCCCTCTCTGCGTTCGGCTCCGGGTTCTGTGTGTAATCAATCAGAGATCCAAAGCTTACATTTTTTCCTCTCCCCGTCAAAGAAAGTTTGCGAAGAAGGGAGAGAGAATGGGGGTATGGGTACGAGAGGGGGAGAGAGCTAGATCAAAAGGCGAGAGAAGAAAGGAAGAGACAAGTTTTGACAGGTGCTTATGTGACTTGGCACTCTCATCAATACATGTTGGACAAGCCCACCCTTCTAGATGTATACGGCTTGCTTTGGGGACAAGTGTCTATGTGTCTGTCTAATCTGTGGGAAAATATCCATGTTGCAGTCTGTTTTCTTTTTTTGAGGGTGTGTTTGAATTTCTCAACCTTTTAGGTTGTCACGGTGCTAGGACACTTAATACACCAAGGAACTGCTGTTTGAATTACATACACCACTACATGTTTGAGAGACTTGGGCCATATCTTGTTCCCTGTTTCATCATGTATCTCGCCGTGTGATATGCTGTGTCAACCATCTCAACCACTGATCTTCTTCAATCCGTCCATGTTTTTATGTTATGGTGAATTATGAGATATCTCTGTTTTGTTTCACTATGAGAATGCATAGGCATTTTATTGCAATACAAATCATGCCAAATGTCTACTTTTTTCACGCCTTGATCAAAACATTCAATTGTAATAAAATGATTAGTGAACCGATCTACAATGTCTGCCTGTCTCTGATGTAAATCCATCTCATTAGTATAGTAGAACATTTATTAAAGGTTGAAAATATATGTCAAATTTCAATAATATGAAAAACAACAAACTATTTTTTAAGTGAGAAGTAGTCATAGGWCTGAAGCCGAAAAAGAAAGGAAGTTCATGAGCACCAAAATGTAAATATGTACTGTATATATACAGCGCCAGTCCAAAGTTTGGACACCTACTCATTCCAGGGTTTTTATTTTTACTATTTTCTACAGGACATCGAAACTATGAAACAGCACATGGAATCATGTAGTAACCAAAACAGTGTTAAACAAATCAAAATACATTTTATCTTTTAGATTCTTCAAAGTAGCCACCCTTTGCGCTGATGACAGCTTTGCACGCTCTTGGCATTCTCTCAACCAGCTTCATGAGGTAAGCTTTTCCAACAGTCTTTGAGTTCCCACATAGGCTGAGCACTTGTTGGCTGCTTTTCCTTCATTCGGTGGTCCAACTCATCCCAAACCATCTCAATTGGGTTGAGGTAGGGTGATTGTGGAGGCCAGGTCATCTGATGCAGCACTCCATCACTCTCCTTCTTGGTCAAGTAGCCCGTAAACACCCTGGAGGTGTGTTGGGTCATTGTCCTTTTGAAAAACAAATGATTGTCCCTGTCACGCCCTGGCCATGGAGAGGCTTTTATTCTCTATTTTGGTTAGGCCAGGGTGTGACTAGGGTGGGCATTCTAGTTTCTTTATTTCTATGTTTTGTATTTCTATGTTTTGACCGGGTATGGTTCTCAATCAGGGACAGCTGTCTATCGTTGTCTCTGATTGGGAATCATACTTAGGCAGCCTTTTTTCCTTTGGTGTTTGTGGGTAGTTATCTTTGTTAGTGGCACTATAGCCCTGTTAAGCTTCACGGTTGTTTCTTTGTTTCTTGTTTTGTTGGCGACATTTACAATAATAAAAGAAAATGTACGCTCACCACGCTGCACCTTGGTCTCCTTCCGACGACGGCCGTGACAGTCCCACTAAGCGCAATCCAGATGGGGATGGTGTATCACTGCAAAATGCTGTGGAAGCCATGTGTGCCTTGAATTCTAAATAAATCACAGACAGTGTCACCAGCAAAGCACCCCCACACCATCACACCTCCTCCTCCATGCTTCACGGTGGGAACCACACATGAAGAGATCATCATTGGAACCAAAAATCTCAAATTGTACTAAACAGACCAAAAGACCGGTCTAATGTCAATTGCTCATGTTTCTTGGCCCAAGCAAGTCTCTTCTTCTTATTGGTGTCCTTTAGTAGTGGTTTCTTTGCAGGAATTCGACCATGAAGGCCTGATTCACGCAGTCTCCTATGAACAGTTGATGTTGAGATGTGTCTGTTGAACTCTGTGAAGCATTTATTTGGGCTGCAATCTGAGGTGTAGTTACCTCGAACGAACTTAACTTATAACTCTAGGTCTTCCTTTCCTGTGGCGGACCTCATGATACCCAGTTTCATCATAGCGCTTGATGGTTTTTGCGACTGACTGCACTTGAAGAAACTTTGAAAGTTCTTGAAATTTTCCACAATGACTGACCTTCATGTCTTAAAGAAATGATGGACTGTCATTTCTCTGCTTATTTGAGCTGTTCTTGACATAATGTGTACTTTGTCTTTTACCAAATAGGTCAATCTTCTGTGTACCACCCCCACCTTGTCACAACACAACTGATTGGCTCAAACGCATTGAGAAGGAAAGAAATTCCACAAATTAACTTAACAACGCACACCTGTGAGTTTAAATGCATTCCATGCGACTACCTCAGGAAGCTGGTTGAGATAATGCCAAGAGTGTGCAAAGCTGTCATCAAGGCAAAGCGTGGCTACTTTGAAGAATCTCAAATACAAAATATATTTTGCTTTGTTTAGCACTTTGGTTACTACTTTATTCCATATGTGTTATTTTATAGATTTGATATATTCACAATTATTCTACAATGTAGAAAATAGTAAAAATAAAGAATCTCTTGAATGACTAGGTGTGTCCAAACTTTTGACTGGTACTGTATGTATGTGTATGATATGTGTATCTATATGAAAAATCAAAAACCCATTTAAGCCAATTCGGAGTCAACTGTAACCACCCCCCCCCCTGATCTCTCTTAAGACAATCAATCGAGCAAGCTCCTGGAAAATACACAAATGATCAACATGTACCCATTAGCATGAACATGTACCTTAAAGTTTACTGAAAAAAGGCCTAGTACGACATTGTCTGTAAACAAAAGTGAGTTATCACTAAATATAAAGTGCACAACCAAATTCATCAGATATAGTAAACTTAGTAAATACAATTCAGGGATGGCCATAATTGCTCTTGACAATCTACAGGTTTATGCAGGCTTTTCTACCACACCTGATTCGACTATTCATGGTGAACAGCTGAGTAGTAGAACCAGGTGTGGTAGCACTGGGCTTGAATAAATAAAAACATGCATAACCCTGTGGCTCGTCAAGAGCAATTTTGGTGAATCCTGAAACAAACCCTGTTGAGAAACACCTGTGAAATATAACATTAGACAAGTACAAAACACTCTTAAGAAAAATTATATACACATTTACAAATCTGACATTGGATATGTGCTCTAAATCCTTTAGCTACAAATGTTCTTAGTAATTCTGCACACAGCTGTCCAACTCCAGTGAAAGAGCATACATTCCCACATTTATAAATGGCTGTATAAATATGAAAACAGATGGGAGTACTCACAGATTTAGAACAGAACATAAATGTTTTATTGGTAGTGTGCAAAGTACCATGTGTAGGCTTTGAATTGGCATACACTGTAAGTCGTTTGTCAGCTCCACATGGGGCAGCTTGCATTTCTCTGTGACAGGCGCATGCCCACAATCCGCCACTCTGCCATAAAGTCCTGGGCAGTACCGTAGGGATGGCGTGCATCTCACAGATGAGGGCAACGATCACTTCCTTGAGAGTCTGAGAGCTGGTCTCACCGTTCTAGCAAGACACACGTAGTAGTACAGACCACCACACTCACTGCCACTTGTCTGCCACTCCATGAACCCAAAGGCTCTTTTAAGAGCAACCTAATAAGTGAAAATAAGTGTGTTTCCGGGAGAGGGCTGTCAAAACTATAAACAAAATATTTGACAAAATGTATCCTCCAGGAAGCAAACCCACAATCTTCAGATCAACAGGCTGTGACTCTAAACATTACACTAGGAACCCTGCTCTTAAAACATTGATTTCAACAGACAGTTTAAATGGGCAGTCTAGAAGCGTTTGTTCCAAAATAATTTTGTTCATTCACTCAGTACTGATTGAACATTTATTATTCTTGCTTGGTTCAAATACAATAGTCTCTAAAACAGTTGATTTTATGAACACAGACTTCTTTAGTCACGTAGCTAACCAGGTTAGCAATCATGTAATTTTCTTTGGACTGCGCACAGCATGGCACACAATTTAGCATTGTCAGAAATGCTACAAAAAGGTAGCACATCGCTGGTTCTTAATGGACAGAAATGAGCATGTGAGAGCGATAAATGATACAGTCGTGGCCAAAAGTTTTGAGAATGACACAAATATAAATTTTTACAAAGTCTGCTGCCTCAGTTTGTATGATAGCAATTTGCATATACTCCAGAATGTTATGAAGAGTGATCAGATGAATTTCAATTAATTGCAAAGTCCCTCTTTGCCATTCAAATGAACGGAATCCCCCCAAAACATTTCCACTGCATTTCAGCCCTGCCACAAAAGGACCAGCCCACATCATGTCAGTGATTCTCTCGTTAACACAGGTGTGAGTGTTGACGAGGACAAGGCTGGAGATCACTCTGTCATGCTGAATGAGTTCGAATAACAGACTGGAAGCTTCAAAAGGAGGGTGGTGCTTGGAATCATTGTTCTTCCTCTGTCAATCATGGTTAGCTGCAAGGAAACACGTGCCGTCATCATTGATTTGCACAAAAAGGGCTTCACACGCAAGGATATTGCTGCCAGTAAGACTGTAATTAAATCAACCATTTATCGGATCATCAAGAACTTCAAGGAGASCAGTTCAATTGTTGTAAAGAATGCTTCAGGGCGCCCAAGAAGGTCCAGCAAGCTCCAGGACCGTCTCCTAAAGTTGATTCAGCTGCGGGATCGGGGCACCACCAGTACAGAGCTTGCTCAGGAATGGCAGCAGGCAGGTGTGAGTGCATCTGCATGCACAGTGAGGCGAAGACTTTCGGAGGATGGCCTGGTGTCAAGAAGGGCAGCAAAGAAGCCACTTCTCTCCAGAAAAAACTTCAGGGACAGACTGATATTCTGCAAAAGGTACAGGGATTGGACTGCTGAGGACAGGGGTAAAGTCATTTTCTCTGATGAATCCCCTTCCCGATTGTTGAGGGCATCCGGAAAAAAGCTTGTCCAGAGAAGACAAGGTGAGCGCTACCATCAGTCCTGTGTCATGCCAACAGTAAAGCATCCTGAGACCATTCATGTGTGGGGTTGCTTCTCAGCCAAGGGAGTGGGCTCACTCACAATTTTGCCTAAGAACACAGCCATGAACAAAGAATGGTACCAACACATCTTCAGAGAGCAACTTCTCCCAACCATCCAGGAACCGTTTGGTGACGAACAATGCCTTTTCCAGCATGATGAAGCACCTTGCCATAAGGCAAAAGTGATAACTAAGTGGCTCGTGGAACAAAACATCGATATTTTGGGTCCATGGCCAGGAAACTCCCCAGACCTTAATCCCATTGAGAACTTGTGATCAAGCCTCAAAAGGCGGGTGGACAAACAAAAACCCACAGATTCTGACAAACTCCAAGCATTGATTATGCAAGAATGGGCTGCCATCAGTCAGGATGTGGCCCAGAAGTTAATTGACAGCATACCAGGGCGGATTGCAGAGGTCTTGAAAAAGAAGGGTCAACACTGCAAATATTGACTCTTTGCATCAACTTCATATAATTGTCAATAAAAGCCTTTGACACTTATGAAATGCTTGTAATTATACTTCAGTATTCCATAGTAACATCTGACAAAAAATATCTAAAGACACTGAAGCAGCAAACTTTGTGGAAATTAATATTTGTGTCATTCTCAAAACTTTTGTCYACGACTGTACATTTAATCAAAACTGCCCCTACAAACTTATTCAGTCCGAAAGGTGGCGAGTCTAATGGTCACTGTATGGACGCTGTAGTCTCGTTCTTATCCGACGCCAAGATATTGAGCTAGTTCTGGGCAAGAAACATTGTGACGACGCTAATGCTAACAACCCTGTTAAAAATCTGGTATGTGGTTCTTGGTAACGGACGGGTGGCTCATGACGAGTGGTCGGGAGTGTCTTGTCTTGTGTACCTCCAATGAAGTTGATCTGTACATTTTCAGATTGGTGACATATTGGCTTAGATATGATGGTAGGGAGATTTGAATTTAACATTGAGCTTCAATCAATGCCTGTATATTGTGTGGGCCATTTCCCCTACATTAATTTCCACATGAGATGTGATACTATTAAGAAAGGTACCATTTGGACTCRAGTCAGCTTTTTTTTTGTAATGATCTTTTCTGTTTTCCCAGCAAATATCAAGCTTTTACCCTGCGGCCAAGGTGTTGTCAGTGTTTGCATTCCGACAGACATGAGAGACTCATAAAGAAAATTGACAAACAACAGAAATGCCAGCGTGGGTAAATACTGGTGAACAAACAGAGCCTCGTAGGAAAAAATGTCAAAGGGCTGTCTTGTCTTCCACAATATTTAGATTGGGATCAAGAGATTTCCTCCTTAATTATTAAATTATTGTATATATGACACAGACAGATGGTAGCACAAACAAAACATGTTCTAAAACTAAAACATGAGGTAAAAAAAAAAAGCACTTAATGATTTTGAGTAGAAATGTGAATTGACGATTGAGCACTGTGCATTTATCGCCTTCTCATTCTGGGTTAGTCAGTGCATGAGACTTTGGTGATACCAGGAGATCTCCCTGATTGTGTGTGTGAAACTCCTTAGGACCCATTTACTATGCTATTCTACCTATCTTTGTAATGAATGGGTAAACTATGACTGATCAGACAATGGTAATTGTAAAGCTGGCACTGACGCATGGCAATGAATTCAAGAGCGTCCGTTGCATAGCACAACCGAGAGGAATTACTGTAGGCAGCTCGTTGTGGTTCACAAGCTGACACACCTTCATGACATCTCTGGTGATGAATGTATTTGTCTATTTTTTACTATTCTATAAGTTGGAGGTGAAGTCAGTCATTCACATGGTTGTGACCGTATGTTATAAACAAAATTGCCATGCAAATTCAGACATGGGTACAAAAGAAAATGGATTGTTCGGTCCTCAAGTTGGATTTGATTGGAAATCCACAGTGGTAAAAAAAAGAACCCATTTTGTGTTGAGATGATGGCCCGTTTGCTATGCCCATTTGCTGAGCTTTATGTGGGTTGAATTTGCTTAAACCAACAAAATAAACTAACAAATGTGCCATGTTTAATGAACACGGCGAAGAGCATACTTACTGAGCTCCCAGTTAATCGTCATAAAGGAGGAAAAACAGTATGTGCGTTTGTGAGAGTCTCTTAAAGGAAGAGAGAGGAAAGTGAGAGAGATATATTGGGATGGATACAAAGCTCCGACTGCTATGGAAGGACGCGCCGCTTAAGTCACTAAAGACTAGCAGTGGAGGCCCCTGTTTTATCAGCAAATCCTTGCCATTATACTGCTAATGCCAGGCATAGCCTGTGACATCCCCAGCCTTGCTCTGACACCGCTAAAAGGCTTTAGCTTCTGTGTCACTGGCACACTCTGAATCAGTGGAGGAAACCCCAGGCCCGAGGATAGGAATATAATTATAGAATATAATCTTGGATTCTAGAATATACTTATAATTACAGTATATGGACCCAAGCCTCTCTCTGTAATGAGAGGCCAAGCAGTTGGATTGTTTTGAAGATGTGGACATTGGACAAGTATATTTCTTGCTGTGGAGGCTGCGGAAGGGAGGACAGCTCATAATAAAGGCTGGAAAGGAACTACTGGAATGGCATCAAACTGTTTGATGTACAGTATTTGATACCATTCCACACACAGCCATTACCACAAGCCTGTCCTATCCAATTAAGGTGCCACCAACCTCCTGTGATTTCTTGTCATAGCCTATATGATCTATTTTTTTTTATCTGAATATAGCTTTAGCCTATTGCGCCCGGATCCCACATCTTGAAACAGCTACAGTATTTCAGACTGTCAGTTTTCATTATGAGTCAGCAAAAGATAGACAGCAAAGGCCTTAAACAGGATTATAGCAACCCACACTTTGTTCACAATGCATATCTCTCTCCACACACACACACACACACACACACACACATTTTCTGCGTGACAGGCTAAGCTGTTGTTTTGTCTGTCAACAAAAGTAAGGTAGTAATTGTGAGATTACTACTGTATGTCCCTGCCACTCCTCTGTCTGGTTTCATCCCCATCCCTCGCTGTAACTGACACGTGTGGGACGTAGTAAATAATGACACACCTAAAGACATTGTGGCTTGTTGTCAATRTGATCTGTGATACTTTTTTGTTACACTGTAAAAATATTTATATTTACAAAACATTCAATACAATTAATGTTACTTTTAAAGTTGAATTAAAATATTCATATTTACTTTATTTTGCCTTTTTAAAAATCAAAAGTAAGGGAAAAAAATTATTTACAGACACTATAATGAAAACAGATGCAAATGGAAATTTGAGAAAAAAATTGAACTCTGTAAATTTACAGCAGATGCTAAGCGGGTTCCTTGGGACATCCTTACCCTTATCTTAACCCCTACCCTAAAAAAAGGTGCAGTCCACACTCTGCTCTTCTATCCCTCATGCAATGATGTCCAAGTGTTCGTTGTTTGAAGTAGCGTCTTTGTTGTTTAAATAGTTCAAATGGACAGTGGTAGAAAAAGTTCCCATTTGTCATACTTGAGTAAAAGTAWAGATACCTTAATAGAAAATGACTAAAGTAAAAGTGAAAGTCACTCAGTAAAATACTACTGGAGTAAAAGTCTAAAAGTATTTGGTTTTAATATAATAATAGTATAATAATTTCAAACAAACCAGATGGCATCATGTTCTTGTTTTTTAAATGTACAGATAGCCAGGGRCATGCTCCAACACTCAGACATAATTTACAACCAAAGCATGTGTTTCGTGAGTCTGCCAAGATCAGGGGCAGTAGGGATGACCAGGGATGGTCTCTTGATAAGTGTGTGAATTAGGCAATTTCCCTGTAGTGCTAAGCATTCAAAATGTAACGAGCACTTTTGAGTGTCAGGGAAAATGAATGGAGAAAAAAGTACATCGTTTTCTTTAGGAATGTAGTGAAGTAAAAGTTGTAAAAAATATAAATAGTAAAGTACAGATACTTAAGTAGTGCCAAAAAGCTATTTGTACTTAAGTACTTTACACCACTGCAAATGGACATGGCAGTTTCACCGCTACAAATTCCAGCTTTAAATGTTTAACATTTCAACTTCAATGTGGTGACTTTGGAGTTGCTTATCCCAAGGAACCCACTTAGACTTTTCCATAAATTTACAGCACACAGGAAGTATGTCTGCTCAAACCAGAGAGGAAGAGGTGACGCGAAAGGGTTTACTCCGCCCAAAATCTGTCCAGGAAAATAAGACCAGGAAGTGAGGAATGAGAGAGTGTCGAATTTGGTCAACAAAAAATGTAATGGCTAATTTGCTTCGTGAGGCTTATTTGATCTAATATACATTTTGTAATAGTTATATTGAAGTTGTGCCTGTTATTCACATGCGTATCTGCCCTCTGATTGGCTAGAGTAGTGCCACCTGATCTCACCTCCTCCCACCTGCCTTTCACCTTCGAGAACATGTATTTCCAACGTTAGAGCGGTCAGTCGACTATCTTGTCAATATAATAGATAATCTTTGCTTAAACTAAAATCAAAGGTACCTAATGTACAGAGTATCAAAATACTTAAACATTTGTAAATCATTTTTTTAGGGGGGTGCAATTGCAGATATAATCTTATGGCTCTGAAATGTCAATCTGGGGTCAGTCTGGCACAGAATGTTWAAATTATTTCAATAGAAAAGTACAGACATTTAATGACTAAATAAAGATAATACCCTTCTTTCTTTCTAATCACATCATCAAATATATTCATTCATGTTCATCACACATTTGTTAAAGCGGATATATTCTTTCTGATTTCTGACACCCAAAGTCAGTAAACTACTTGCTAGTTATCAATAAAATGTGGTAAGTTTGTAACTTTTTGTGAAATACCCCTTCCATGAAGATTTTTGTATTGGTATAGAACAAGAGGAAAACAACAATGCCTCTCCAAAGGGCCATTAAATATCCTCTAAGGCACATGTATTTATTTGATTTGACCATAAAGAGCTTATGGCCATTTTTCTGAAAATGTGGTGAAAATGAATCTAAGTCATTTAAAATGAGGACCAGAACCTATGATAAAAATAATCAAGGACTTGGGACTATAAGGTTCTGTTTGCAAAATGTATAGTTTTGAGATTGTGAGTATTCTTCAAGTCCCAGATCTCAGAACTGTTTTGTGATGTCTTCCTCTTTCATGACTCAATAAGTATTTCACCCCGCATACAATTATTTGGATTGACAACCCAGCATTGTGTGATTGGATTGCTGATAGAACCTTATAGCACCAAGTTAAAAGGTGTTTGCACAGATAGAACTTCCTAATTTTTCATTTCTTTCATCGTAAATGTACTTCTTTTTTTATCTGACATGTCAAGGACCACATAAAGAGCAACTCTATGTGAATAACTATTATAAAAAAAAAAAAATTTAATGCCAAATAGAACCTGATAGTCCCAAGGTCACGAAATGTCACTAAATTATTTACAATTAGTGCAATTCTGCATAACTGCTAATACTGCTAGCAAGCAATGCTAGAGGGACACTCGAAATTGAAAGGGCTAGTTTGATTTTGGCCTAGAGGTTGTGCAATGGAAGAACCAAGAAGAAAGCTGTTTGAGAAAGGGTTTTAGTTTGCTGAGTGAGGTAAGTAAATACATTATTTGACAAATTTTTTACCTGGTTTATCTATATGGCTACTCTAACCTAAAGCCAGTAAGCCAATATTGTTGCTAGCCACTATAGCCACAAATGTACCTTATTTATTTACCTTTGATTTAATAAAACATTTAAAATTTAGTTCAACTCTTTACTCTCTTTTGACCTCAGAGAGAACTAAGAGATAGAAACCTGTATGGAGTTGAAGTCCCTTAGAGCTGTTTGAAAGTTTCTAAGATCATGCCTAGTGTTCCAAAAACACTCTGAAAACCAGAGAAAGACTCTTTTGAAGAACATTATCCCCAAACCCCATCCTAAACATTCTGGGAGCCAAAATCGCTATCTTCTCATTTGTGTAATATTCACCTGAAAGGCTARAAGGTGAGATAGGGAGTCTCTGATGATGGCCTATATATAGGCTTACTCATTAAACCCCTCTTCTCAACTGTTCACTCAACAGCATCATTTCATGTGTTTGGGAGATGGAGTGGGATAAGATAGCTTTCTCAGTTTTCTGTGTTTACCCCCTAATGCTTTATATCCCCAAACCGGGCATGCCCCCTATTTAATGGAGAGCATGACATTTGGTTAATTCCTGGGATGGTTTGTTAGGAACTTTCGTGTGAATTTGAGTATATTTAACTGTTGTGTTTGTGTGCGTGTGTACGTGCAAGTATTACAGTTGCCTTTTTGACAGGTCAAATATGCTTTGCGCTTGAGACACTCAAATTGATAGCATTCATCACAAATGAAATGCAAGGTTTTGGTAAGACAAAGCAAATCATGAAATACTTGGTTGTGGTTGGGTCCTCTTTGACAGCTCAGTGTAGTCCAAAGATGAGGTTCCCAAAAAACTATTCCTTGGCATTTTGCCAGTCCACAAAATGGATTTGTGCCCATCCCAAAACACGGTTGCAACTAAATACAGTTAAAATGTTACTTTCTTTGGCTCTTAGTCATGGTAAAAAGAAAACAAAACCCAAATGATAAGCTACAGAGGCCTGTGGCCATTATTCACTCACTGTCTGCCTAAACTAAACCGAACAATTACACAATTTACACCATCAATAAGCTGTTCAATTGAGCTTGTCCTCATGCTCAAGGTAGGCCTATACACCGGTTGTAAGTCTCTGTTGTTGTTCTGCTGTTRTCGTTTCATGGCATTTCTTTTCAGGAATTAATCCTACATTATAGCCATGCCTACTTAGATTATTATTAGAATTGTTTTTATTTTTAAAACAGCAGTAAGATTGACTGACTTTTGGAAGATGGTTTGTTTCAGGCTAAGCCTGAAAGGGACGGTCACCTTGGGTTATTTTAAAACACAAACACATTTAACCTTAAAACAAGGATTTATCCTTCGATGTGAAATTCGGGCAGGTGACTTTAGAATGTGGAGAGTATTCCTACCACACACTGTGAAAACAAACAACCCCCCCGGCCTCCACCTGATCTACATTGTTTCAGCAAAAGTGGATCCACTCCTTGAGTGAGCTGGAACCTCTTCTTTTCATGTTTGGGTATACTTTTAGAATCCCTTGGAGCAAACATAGGCATTTGCCAATTTGCTTAATATCATCCTGGTCACAAGATACAGTCTCGGGCGTACAGGTTCATAATCAAAAAGTCAAACATGCAGTATGTTGGAAGAACCATATGGGCTAGAAGTTACAGAATATGTGTGAAAACAAACACACGTGCAACCGACCCTTCCTCCCCTCATCCCCCTTTCCCTTCACCAACACAGCTCCTGGCTGGATTAGTTAGAGTGAAAGCCTCTCATATTAAATAAATGTCCATGTAGATCTCACAAGTACAAGAGGGAAGGGTGAGGACAGATTGTAGGGAGGAGCAATGGTGGACTGAAGACAGCAGAATGATTCAAGATAAAAACGTTTTAAAAAATCTTACTAAATAAACGTAGCATTTCTCTTAGTCTTTGTAAAAATCYGAATATCTTCATTGTAAAGGGTTTAAACACTGTTTCCTATGCTTGTTCAATGAACCAKAAACAATTAATGAACATGCACCTGTRGAACGGTCGTTAAGACACAAACATCTTACAGACGGTAGGCAAAAAACTTTGGCGATGTCATTTACAAAATAGCCTCCAACACTCTACTCAACAAATTGGATGCAGTTTATCACAGTGCCATCCGTTTTGTCACCAAAGCCCCATATACTACCCACCACTGCGACCTGTATGATCTCGTTGGCTGGCCCTCGCTTCATACTTGTTGCCAAACCCACTGGGTCCAGGTCATCTACAAGTCTCTGCTAGGTAAAGCCCCGCCTTATCTCAGCTCACTGGTCACCATAGCAGCACCCAACCGTAGCACGCGCTCCAGCAGGTATATCTCACTGGTCACCTCCAAAGCCAATTCTTCCTTTGGCCGGCCGCCTCTCCTTCCAGTTCTCTGCTGCCAATGACTGGAACGAACTGCAAACGAACTGCAAAAATCAAGCTAGAGACTCTTACCTCCCTCTCTAGCTTTAAGCACCAGCTGTCAGAGCAGCTCACAGATCACTGCACCTGTACAAAGCTCATCTTGCTCCTTTGCACCCCAGTATCTCAACTTGCACATTCATCTTCTGCACATCCTACCATTCCAGTGTTTAATTGCTATATTGTAATTTCTTTGCCACCATGGCTTATTTATTGCCTTACCTCTCTTATCCTACCTCATTTGCACATGCTGTATATAGATTTTTCTA
This sequence comes from Salvelinus sp. IW2-2015, assembly GCF_002910315.2. Classification (NCBI taxonomy): domain Eukaryota; kingdom Metazoa; phylum Chordata; class Actinopteri; order Salmoniformes; family Salmonidae; genus Salvelinus; species Salvelinus sp. IW2-2015. The sequence continues at coordinate 19,478,013 of NC_036848.1, forward strand.
CTGTATTATTGATTGTATGTTTGTTTATTCCATGTGTAACTCTGTGTTGTTGTATGTGTCGAACTGCTTTGCATTATCTTGGCCAGGTCGCAGTTGCAAATGAGAACTTGTTTTCAGCTAGCTTACCTGGTTAAAAAAAAGGTTAAATAAATAAATAAATAAAAAAAAATTATGGTCACAGTTATGAAAACTTAGGACACTAAAGAGGCCTTTCTACTGACTCTGAAAAACACAAAAAGAAAGATGCCCAGGGTCCCTACTCATCTACGTGAACGTGCCTTAGGCATGCTGCAAGGAGGCATGAGGACTGCAGATGTGACCAGGGCAATAAATTGCAATGTCCGGACTGTGAGACGCCTAAGGCAGCGCTACAGGGAGACAGGATGGACAGCTGATCATCCTCGCAGTGGCAAACCACGTGTAACACCACCTGCACAAGAAAATCTGGTACTTTTTACCGGTATTAAAGACAATGAGGGTGAAGACCCAAAGTGTGGGGAAAGATTTCTGGGGCAAAAGATTCGCTGGCACGAAAATAGGGATGAATGATCAGTTCAAAAAGGAAATTGCAGAACGGCGCAAAGTTCTGAACCCACTCTTCGAAGTGAATAGAATAAAAGGGAAACATGTCGCTCTCGTAGTCGATAAACTGTACATTGATAACCGACTGTTCTGAGACACCAAGACTCCCATAGAGGAGTCGAATAATGGAACACCCAATACTAACCACAGAAGATATTGTAATAAAAACAGGAAAACAATCAAATACAACAATTAATAAATAAATAAACTACAAATACACTATACCATTCAAGATCGGGAACGTTGTAAAATAATTAGTATTCAACTTTCTATTTATAGTATTTATAATAAGATAAAAGACAGCAGTAGAATATAAGGAACTGGAACACAAAAGTACTCAAAAGCTCGTAATTAGATAGGAATCAACATGGTAGAGATCAAAACACAGTAAACAGAGGACATATTGGGCACAATATGTGGGTATGTGTGTGTGGGGGGAGTGTGGTTATCATGGAAGATGAGTGCTTTTGTGTTGGAAAAGTATGGTGAGTTAAGTGAGTGAAAAAGGAAAATGGTTGCAAATGCCAGAGCCCATTTATTTCTGCGAGCAGGAGTTGTGACAGAAAGATTATTCAATTGTGTGCAGACATGGGATATACATTTAAAAATAAATTACAAATATTGTCTATTTCTTTATTGTCCTATCATGATGGAACAGTCCCCAACCCTATACCCTAGACACCCACATGATCAACCCACACAATAAGGAGAAGTCCTTATCTATTTTATAGGCCTACTGCGTGTAGCCTATACGTAACTAAGATAGAAAGATGAACGCGGTCAGAGACCCACTAAAGCTGCACCGCCCCCTCAAGAGTCTGAGCCTGCCTGGCAGGGTTGGTCCAACAACGGAGGGTGAGCATAATATATAAGGAATTTCTCAAAGCTGCTAATGAGAACCTTAATGACCTTGCACCAAGCCGGTGGGAATTTCAGTGGAGACCCCCATCCCGGTAGTGGCGGTGCTGGCAACACTAGCTGCAGTAACCCATGGGGAGCGGGGTCACACTTGGACAATCAGAGAGGGGGCAAATTATTGTAGCCCTGGCTGCAAAAAATWATCAAAAGGTCTGACTGCTCATAGATGCTCCCCCCAGTGGGGGACCAGCATGTGTGTTTTTCAGGGGAAAGTGGTGTACCTGAGCTCCATCAGCTAGGACATGACATTGGTTGAGTAAATCTCCCTATTCTTGCTCAATTTTCCATGCCTTCTCTAACAGCTACAACTGTATATATCTTCTGTTGAGCTGGGCTCGGGATGGAACAACTGTTGAACTTCTGAGCTTGTGGTTGTTTGTGGGGGAAGGGTGGAGAGAGTGTGTTTATGTATCTCACATCTGTTGCTAAGTGGTAATGATGTTTCGGGACAGTATAAGACAGTGGAGGCTCCTCAGAGGAGGAAGGGGAGGACCATCCTCAGTGAAATGTCATAAAAATAAAAATAGCGGAAAATTAAACTATATTAAATATATTCATAGGTCACCAAACAATTGATTAAATAACACTTTTTTGCAATGAGTAAACAGTAACTTCAACAGCACTGTCTGGGGTAGCACCATGGTGCAGCCGGAAGACAGCTAGCTTCTGTCCTCCTCTGGCTACATTGACTTCAATACAAAACTTAGGAGGCTCGTAGGCCACACCCCCTTCCATAGACATACATGGTAAATATGACCACTTCCGGAGCACGTCCTCCAACCAATCAAAGCTTGTGCAGTATGAACTGACATGTTGTCCATCCAATCATATAATTAGGATCAGAGAAGAACCTATTGAGTTGTATTGGGATTGTGCCACAGAGCATTATGGGGTTTCTATGTGTTTAGAAGCTTGGTGACATTGTTGGATAGAGATTAAGAGTGAAAAGTAATAGTTATTATTCAATTCAAATTCGTTTTTTCAAATTACAGGAGACTGAGGAAGTACATTATAAATTGTTTTCTTGGTTTTAGAACTTTATTTTTATGTTCAGTTAGTGCAATTTATTTAAATTTGCCTGGCTAACTTCAAGTAGCTAGTTAACAGCGTCAGTGTGCAGTTTTCTGCACCAGAATGGTAGAATGGCCAACACTGCCGACAATGTTGTGGACTTTTTGTTGAAGAACCCCTTTCATTCTCTGGGGTACACGGAAAATGTGCGAATTAAAAGCGAGGGTCGACCTCTGCATGAGATCCGTTTCATGAAGAAGGATGAAATGGTGAGGGCGTTCAATACCACCGGGTATCAAAAGTATAGCTGGCTAACAGAGAACCTTTCATCAAGCCGCCTGTATTGCTGGCCTTGCCTGCGTTTTTTTGGGCATGCAAGAATTTGCTTTTAGAGGTCACGACGAGATGGAAAGTTCCGCCGACCAGGGCAACTACAAGGAGCTTGCAGAGGTAATTGCACATTACGATGCTTTACTTGCTGAACATATCGAACTTTCGACTCTTTTTTCTTGGATGTCGAAGACAATTCCCGAATGATTTGATAGCTTCCATCGAATCATCCATTAAACGATTAAAGAGAGAGTTTGACGCAGCGCATTTTTTCCGCGTGCGCACAAGTAGGCTTTCCACTTCCCCTGGTATTTTTTTAGCAAAGATGTTAACAMATAATCACTCCGTACAGAGACAAGGAAAAACTAATGATATAAATGTTGCAGCAGCCTAGGCCACAACTAAACATTAGAAATCATTAGAAACATTAGAAAATGTTTCAGTCTGATCAACTGTAGTCTACTAATAAGAGCAGCTGCATACAGCCTATGCGCCCTGTCCATCTGGTCAGGGTAAACTAATTGGTAACGTTATGTATTTATTGTCCATTTGTGTGTCAGGAGAAAATGTGAATGTGATCAAATTTAGTTTATATTCAAAATCGGTCCGGCTAAGCTGACGATACGTTTTTAATCCATAATAAATAACTGTAATTAATGAATCAACATAATAGTGATGCCGGATGTGAGTAAATGTTTTGTAAGGCCTACAGCTGCATGATGCAAACATGCATAAAGAAAGCTCAGCCCTGTGAGTTTTGTCTATCAGTTGTTGTCTATGTGTCTGGATAGAGGAAATTCCCCTCCTAATCTAGTCTAAATATCATTTAAATGAACAAATATAAGGTAGCTGCAGTTTGACAGGTTTTCATCCCCCCCAGGGCCAGGAGTTTTTTTCAGGAGTTTAAAAAAATAACGTGACCTGATTAGGAAAAACTGATCCCATCATAGCTCATAAAACCTTTTTACCATTGATTAATCACTGGCATACCTTATAGGGTCCAGAGTTTTCCTAGTTAGGTTAACATATAAGGAAAAACTCCAGGCCCCAGGGGGTAAAAATTGCTCCATTGCTCTGGGTCCTGTCCAGTGGCACCAGTCTACTTGCAGTTGTCAGTTATTGTCAGGTATGTGGATGATCAGGGCTTTATTCAGGAACGTTTCTTGGGCTACTCTGATGTGTCAAGTGGGCGAGATGCGCAGTCTGTGTTTGACTTTATGAATTTTGAGATGTCTTGAGTTTGAGTATATAGAGAAACTTGTTGTCCAAACCTATGATGGCGCAGCTGTAATGGAATGTACAGTTGAAGTCGGAAGTTTCCATACACTTAGGTTGGAGTCATTTAAAACTCGTTTTTCAACCACTCCACAAATGTCTTGTTAACATAATATAGTTCTGGCAAGTCGGTTAGGACATCAACTTCGTGCATGACACAAGTAATTTTTCCAACAATTGTTTACTGTCACGTTCGTCATAATGATGAGACCAAGGCGCAGGGTGAGTACAGTTCCACATAATTTTAATGAACTGAAACTCACCTAACGAAACAACAAACAACCAAACGAAACGTGAAGCTACTGATGTGCACTAAGGCTGATGTGCATAGACAAGATCCCACAACACAAATGAGGAAAATGGCTACCTAAATATGATCCCCAATCAGAGACAACGATAAACAGCTGTCTCTGATTGGGAACCATATCAGGCCAACATAGACATACAAAAACCCCTAGACATACAAAAACCCTAGACATACAAAAACTAGAGTACCCACCCTAGTCACACCATGACCTAACCAAAATATATAGAAAAACAGAGATATCTAAGGTCAGGGCTTGACATTTACAGACAGATTATTTCACTTATTAACTGTATTACAATTCCAGTGGGTCAGAAGTTTACATTCACTCATTTGACTGTGCCTTTAAACAGCTTGGAAAATTCCAGAAAATTAAGTCATGGCTTTAGAAGCTTCTGATAGGCTAATTGACATCATTTGAGTCAATTGGAGGAGTACCTGTGGATATATTTCAATGCCTATCTTCAAACTCACTGCCTCCTTGCTTGACATCATGGGAAAATCAAATGAAATCAGCCAAGACCTCCGAAAACAGATGGTAGACCTCTACAGGTCTGATTCATCCTTGGGAGCAATTTCCAAATGCCTGAAGGTACCACGTTCATCTGTACAAGCAATAGTACTCAAGTATAAACACCATGGGACCATGCAGCCATTATATGGCTCATGAAGGAGACGCATTCTGTCTCCTAGAGATGAACGTACTTTGGTGCGAAAAGTGCAAATCAATCCCAGAACAACAGTAAAGGACCTGGTGAAGATGCTGGAGGAAACCGGTACAAAAGTATCTATATCCACAATAAAACKAAGAAAGATCRTACTTTTTGGAGAAATGTCCTCTGGTCTGATGAAACAAAAACAGTACTCACTGGCCATAACGACCATTGTTTGTTTGGAGGAAAAAGGGGGAGGCTTGCAAGCCGAAGAACACCATCCCAGTGAAGCACGGGGGTGGCAGCATCATTTAGTGGGGGTGCTTTGCTGCAGGAGGGACTGGTGCACTTCACAAAATAGATGGCATCATGAGGAAGCAAACTTATTTGGATATATTGAAGCAACATCTCAAGACATCAGCCAGGAAGTTAAAGCTTGGTTGCAAATGGGTCTTCCAAATGGACAATGACCCCAGGCATACTTCCAAAGTTGTGGCAAAATGGCTTAAGGACAACAAAGTCAAGGTATTGGAGTGGCCATCACAAAGCCCTGACCTCAATCCCATAGAACATTTGTCGGCAGAACTGAAAAAGCGTGTGCGAGCAACGAGGCCTACAAACCTGACTCAGTTACGTCAGCTCTGACAGGAGGAACGGGCCAAAATTCTCCCAACTTATTGTGGGAAGCTTGTGGAAGGCTACCTAAAACGTTTGACCCAAGTTTAACATTTTAAAGGCAATGCTACCAAACACTAATTGAATGTATGTAAACTTCTGACCCACTGGGAATGTGATGAAAGAAATAAAAGCTGAAAGAAATAATTCTCTCAACTATTATTCTGACATTTCACATTCTTAAAATAAAGTGGTGGTCCTAACTGACCTAAAACAGGGACTGTTTACTAGGATTAAATGTCAGGAATTGTGAAACTGAGTTTAAATGTATTTGGCTAAGKTGTATGTAAACGTCCGACTTCAACTGTATATTATACTGGAAAAAGTCAGTTATGAATTATCTTCTTAGTTAAAAATAAGTTGTCCTCCAGTAAACTTTGATTACATTTCCAATATCCCCATCCATGTGAAAATTCTGTAAGAGTTATGTGATTGCCAATTAGATGATGATCCAATCGCATTCTGTCTCCTATTAAAACTTTTTAACCTTTGATGCAAGAGAGAAAGAGAGAAGGAAGTTGTGAAGACGACTAGCCTGTTAAGTCTCCTCCATGTATATCTCACTAGGTCGGGGTTTTTTAGTCTCCAAATATCCACTATTTCTAATGTGTCCATCATTTTTGTGATTTCCTTAAGGGAACGGTGATGATAGTTTTTAGAGTGATTACCTTTACAGTCCATTGAGGTACTTAACACTGTGTCATAGTCTCCTACCTCCTACCAACCGCATGTCTTTGTGAGACGCAGAGTAGGTGAAAGGATGATSTCCGCATGTGTAGTTCCCACCGTGAAGCATAGAGGAGGAGGTTTCATGGTGTGGGGGTGCTTCACTGGTGACACACTGATTTATTTAGAACTCAATGCACGCTTAACCAGCATAGCTACCACAGCATTCTGCAGCGATACGCCATCCTATCYGGTTTGCGTTTAGTGGGACAATCATCTGTTTTTCAAAAGGACAATGACCCAACACACCACCAGGCTGTTTACGGGATATTTGACCAAGAAGGAGAGTGATGGAGTGCTGCATCAGATGACCTGGCCTCCACAATCACCTGACCTCAACCCAATTAAGATGGTTTGAGATGAGTTGAACTGCAGAATGAAGAAAAAGCAGCCAACAAGTGCTCAGCATATGTGGGAACTCYTTCAAGACTATTGGAAAAGCATTCCTTAATGAAGCTGGTTGAGAGAATGCCAAGAGTGTGTAAAGCTGTCAAGGCAAAGGGTGGCTACTTTGAAGAATCTCAAATATAAAATATATTTTGATTTGTTTAGCACTTTTTTTGGTTACTACATGATTCCATATGTATTATTTCAGAGTTTTGATGTCTTCACTATTATTCGACAATGTATGAAAATAATAAAAGTTAACAAAAACCGCTGCATGATTAGATGTGTCCAAACTTTTGACTGGTAATGTATATATACATTTTTAAAATAGATTTTCCTTTATTATTTCTCGCAAACCCTACCGCCACTCCCCTAATTAGAGTAAACTAATAAACAACAACACTTAGGCTTCTACCTCCAGCTTATACATACTATATACATTTTACAGACACAATCTATTTTACAATAGTAACATTTTGTTTGTTTTTAGTCCTGGCCTTCCTCTAACCTCCATCTATTTCTGATGTCCATCCAGTTTGATTTCTATTTGCCATATATTTTTAACTTAGTTATTTCACAAAAGTGCTGAACCCACATACAGTTTACTGACAGTATATTTTACATTTGTTATCTTGTTATTAGTCCCATCCTTCACCTCCATTCAACCCCTCACATCTATCTTTTAACACCATCCTTATTGGATTTCAATTTGCCATTTATTTTTCAACTGTGCTGTGATGCTACACAAACGTTTTGAACATTTCTATTGTCATAGTTTCTACAGATTGTAAATGAACCTCTACAGGATCGGTGGGTCCCAAGCGGGACAGTTGAGCTAATGTTATTAACATGAGGTTGTAAGTAACGAGAACATTTCCCAGGACATAGACATATCTGGTATTGGCAGAAAGTCGCCGGAAGCTCTGGACTGGGTACTGTCGCCGGAAGCTCTGGACTATGGAAGCGCCCTGGAAGCCTGATGCGTGGTGCCGGAACTGGTGGTACCGGGCTGAGGACACGCACCTCAGGGCGAGTGCGGGGAAGAGGCACAGGCTGTACTGGATTGTGGAAGCGCACTGGAGGCCTGATGCGTGGTGCCGGAACTGGTGGTACCGGGCTGAGGACACACACCTCAGGGCGAGTGTGAGGATTAGGAACAAGACGTACTGGACTCTGGAGACGCACTGTAGGCCTGGTGCATGGTGCCGGCACTGGTGGTACCGGGCTGGGGACACGCACCTCAGGGCGAGTGCGGGGAGGAGACACAGGACTTACTGGACTCTGGAAGTGCACTGGAGGCCTGGTGCGTGGTGCCGGAACTGGTGGTACCGGGCTGAGGACACGCACCTCAGGGCGAGTGGAGGAGGAGGCACAGGATACACTGGGCCGTGGAGACGCATTGGAGGTCTGGAACGTAGGGCTGGCTCAATGCGTCCTGGCTGGATGCCCATTCTAGCCCGGCAAATGCGAGGAGCTGGAATAGAGCGCACCGGGCTATGAATGGGAACTAGAGACACCGTGCGCATTTCTGCAAAATATGGTGCCTGACCAGTCACACGCTCCCCACGGTAAGCACGAGGAGTTGGCTCATGTCTCCAACCTGACTCAGCCAATCTCCTCGTGTGCCCCCCCCCMAAAAAATGTCTTGGGGCTGCCTCTCGTGCTTGCCTTGWTTGTATTTCTCCTCATAATATCGTCGTTCCGCCTTTGCTGCCTCAATTTCTTCCTTCGGAAGGCGATACTCCCCAACCTGCGTCTAGGGTCCTGCTCCATCCAGTATCTCCTCCCAGGTCCATTTCTCCATTAAACGCTGCTCCTCCTTTTCACGCTGCTTGGTTCTTTTGTGGTGGGTTCTTCTGTCACGGCCGTCATAGGGAGGAGACCAAGGCGCAGCATGATAAGCGTACATTCTTCTTTATTTAAAGAATGAACACTGAACAAAATGAAGAAAATAACAAAACGAACCGTGAAGCTAATATGGCTAGTGCAGACAGGCAACTAAACATAGAATAAGAACCCACAAAACGAAAAGGGAAAATGGCAACCTAAATATGATCCCCAATCAGAGACAACGATAAACAGCTGCCTCTGATTGGGAACCAATTCAGGCTACCATAGACATACATATGCCTAGACTTACCAACACTCCTACACATACAAAAAATCCTAGACAATACAAAACAAGCATACCCACCCTCGTCACACCCTGACCTAACCAAAATAATAAAGAAAACATAGATAACTAAGGTCAGGGCGTGACARTTAAGCAGACCTGCTTCCCTCGTCACACGCATCAGCGATTCATTGGTCTCACCTGGACTCATCACCTGTGTTATTTCCTCCCCTATATCTGTCTGTTCCCCAGCTCTGTTCCCAGCTTCTGCATTAATTGTTGTATGACGTTGTATTACCCGGTTCTGAAGCTGTTACTGTCCTGTTCCATGTCTGTGCAAAAGGAAATGTTCACTTTCCGTACCTGCTGCTCTACTCTAGCAGTTTTGCCTTGAAGAATGGGAAAAGATCCCAGTGGCTGGATGTGCAAAGCTTATAGAGACATACCCAAGAGATTTGCAGCTGTAGTTGCTGCAAAAGGTGGCTCTGCAAAGTATTGACTTTGGGGGGTGAATAGTTGTGCACGCTCAAGTTTTCAGTTTTTTGGTCTTATTTCTTGTTTGTTTTACAATAAAAAATATGTTGCATCTTTAAAGTGGTAGGCATGTTGTGTAAATCAAATGATACAAACCCCCCCAAAAATCTATTTTAATTCCAGGTTGTAAGGCAACAAAAATAGGAAAATTGCCAAGAGAGTAAATACTTTCGCAAGCCACTGTATATCTGTCTGTTCCCCAGCTCTGTTCCCGGCTTTTGCATTAATTGTAATATGTCGTTGTGTTACCCGGTTCTGACGCTGTTCCTATCCTGTTTCATGTATGTGCAAAAGGAAATGTTCACTTTCCGTACCTGCTTCTCTACTCCAGCGTCGGTTCTTACAATTATGGGGTATTGCGTCTAAATTGCTGTTATATACACTACCGTTCAAAASTTTGGTGTCACTTAGAAATGTCCCTGTTTTTTAAAGAAAAGCACATTTTTTGTCTATTAAAATAACATCAAATTCATCGGAAATACAATGTAGACATTGTTAATGTTGTAAATGACTATTGTTGTTGGAAACGGTTGATTAATAWTTTTTTTTTTAATGGAATATCTACATAGGCATACAGAGGCCCCATTATCAGCAACCATCACTCCTGTGTTCCAATGGCACGTTGTGTTAGCTAATCAAAGTTTATCATTTTAAAAGGCTAATTGATCATTAGAAAACCCTTTTGCAATTATGTTAGCACAGCTGAAAACTATTATCCTGATTAAAGAAGCAATAAAACTGGCCTTCTTTTAGACTAGTTGAGTATCTGGAGCATCAGCATTTGTGGGTTCGATTACAGGCTAGAATGGCTAGAAACTCGTCAGTCTATTCTTGTTCTGAGAAATGAAGGCTATTTCATGCGAGAAATTGCCAAGAAACTGAAGATCTCGTACAATGCTGTGTACTACTCCCTTCACAGAACAGCGCAAACTGGCTCTAACCAGAATAGAAAGAGGAGTGGGAGGCCCCGGGGGCGCAACTGAGCAAGAGGACAAGTACATTAGAGTGTCTAATTTGAGAAACAGATGCCTCACAAGTCCTCAACTGGTAGCTTCATTAAATAGTACCCGCAAAACAAAGTCTCAACGTCAACAGTGAAGAGGCGATGGAAGGGTAGCTGAAGAATGGGACTAAAAACAAACAAAAGATAGAAGCCTAAGTGTTGTTGTTTATGAGTTTACTCCAATTACAGGAGGGGTGGTAGGGTTAGTGGAAAATAATAAAGAAAGAAAAATGAATCAAAAATATATATATTTACCAAAAAATATATTTATATTGGGGATTGGAATTGATGCTGACAATTACGTTGATATAAGCCACAATCCATTTTCAATATTAAAACTGATCCACCCCATAAAATAAAAGGAGCGACCATTGTTAATTTCATCATATTTGAGGTTATTAGCACTGCTATGCGGAAAGCATAACCAATGAGCCCCCTGAAAAGGAAGGAGGCTCCTCAAATGGACGCTAAAGCTAACATGGAGGCCAATCACTAATCTTTTAAACAAACCCACTCTCTCGCGCCATAAATAATGTATGTTTTGCCAGCCCCCGATGTCTTTTGACTTTTGATTTGCGGTAGAGTTAAATCTGGTCTCCAAACACAATCTCTTTTTGAACCCCCCCCCCCCCGTTTCTCGATCCTATTGGTTTACTTTAATTAGTGATATGGAAGGTGGGGGGGAAGGGGGTTTGGGAGGAGGGCAAATTCTGAAAACAAACACTGCCTTGAATGGTAGAATGCCGGCGGATGCAGCCTGTGCCATTGCACAGACGAGGACACACACACGGTGTAAGTCAACACTACTAATTGCATTAGATCCCCCTGGCACATGGGGTAATTCTGCCTCTGTCCCGTGGTACAGTAGGACCAATCTTTTTTTACACAAAGCAGTGTCTCTTGAATGATTTTAGGAATCCATTTGTAATGGAGATACGGTGCACCACTATCTAGGAACTGTATTGGGTGAATATGTGTGTGTGGCTGCTACATGGATGCGTGTGTGTGTGTGTGTGTGTGTCTGCATATGCACAGGAGTTTTTGAGTGTGTGTGCGTGCGTCATGCACAACCTATTAAACAGTTGTTCTGTTTGATATTTCAGTCCCCAGCCCACATGTCTGGGGAGTTAAGTGCAAACACATTTGGTTGAGAGGATGTTCCTCAAGCAAACATCGATAAAATCTGGCCTTCATATGAATGTCAGCCTCTGTCATTGATAATTGGGAGGGTTTGAATATTTTACCCCATATTTTATTGAAATACCTAACACATAGGTCGTATTGTAACATGAGGAAAGCACTTTTATAGCTTTTACATTACATTACTTCCATCCGATTTGGACCTTTTTGTCATATTTCTGTAAAAGTTGTCTGGATTGAAACAGACTATACCTGTAGGGACTGTAGCACCCACTAGAGGGCAATACTATATCTTGAAGACTACAGCTTACGTTTGCATTGTGTTAGCCTACCACTATTTCCCATGTTGACAAATTTCTTGCGTTTATAAAGACTGTTCTGTGAGTGACAGACACAAGTCGAGACACCACAACTAACATTATCCAAAGAGACGGCCCAAGGCAACCTGGCAGATCTCTAGTGGCATACCCTATTGATAGCCTAAGCCGGGACGTGAAAGGGCTTTAATTTTGTGTGGTCCCAGGGTTAGTGTCATAAAAAACAAACAGGACTCCCCTCCTTAAAGTGATTAGGACTTATTAAGTCAGAAAAAGTCAAAAGAGCGGGTTGTGTTTATTTTTGCAGGAAGAACCCAAATGCCAGTAATATATTTAATAATAACAATATAAAGCGCTAATAACAACAATGCCACCAACGGAACCTCAAAGCAATTATACATTTTTTTGTTTTGTTATTATTATTACATTTTTTATATTTACAGTGTAGATCAATCATTTTATTGAAAGATCACACAGACACACACAGACACAAACAAACACAAAAAACGAACCCTACCCCACTGAAACAAACAACCAAGAGAGAAAGACAAAAAGCAATGCAGCAAGAACACCCATGCTGATTGCTGATGCTTTTAAGTCAAATCCCTTAATTCGGCCACCAACACACCAGCGTCACTTCTCTTTCGAACCTGCCCTGCTCCTCTCCTGTATCCCTTGAAATCAACCCAGCCCACAGACAGATAGACATACAGGCCCATCCTGTCAAAGAGCCTATCTTAATCCCCCTACCCCTGGGGCAACCATCCCAGCCATTCCCACCCCAGAGCTCTCCTCTCCTGCCCGAACAGGTTACACACCATCCGGCCAAGGGGGGAACACCTACAATCACCGGCATCTGAAAAGGTTACCTGCTCCTCCAAACAACTCCCATGAAGCACTTTCAAAATCCGGGATGCCGCAATTCACTCATTTTGTTGTGGGGGGGTGGGACTACGGTTGTGGGGAGTCTGTGGGTGGCAAGGTGGCCAACTYTGGGCTTGGCCTGCGGTAAAGGCCTAGATCCATCTATTCCATTAAGAGATCCTGCAGCTTTTGTACTTGTCTCACCCTGCCGTTCTGCCATGCAAAGAGGCTGCCATATAGTAATCTCTCGGCTCATTAACAAAGGAGGTTTACTGTCTGCAGAACCAAGGGCTGAGGGATCAAAGCTCCCACCGCTAATTGAGGTATTTGAAAAAGAGGGATAGAACTGAAAATGTTGCTTAATGACAGGTTTTTATGTTGCAGTCTTTGAAGGGAGAAAAAAATTAATACTCCAAACAAGGTGTCTACTGAATTGTTTTATTTAAACTTTATGACAGATATAAATGGCAGCTTTTACTCATAATGTCTGGCTGGCTGGTGTATAATATAAGTTAAATTCATAAATATTTATAAAAATGTCCAATGCCAAGACTGGCAAGACTGATTAACAGACTGGTGGTAGTAGTAATAGTGCAATTAGAAGTAATAGTGTAGAAGTTTATTTTTTACTGTGATTTTATTTGACCATTAGCGAGGGGAAAAACAACTACTAAATACTGCAATGAATTAAATGCAGGTTGGATTGAGTTGAGTCTCAGCATCTGGCGCAATGCTAATTTAACACCACTGGAGGGAGCACTGACGCACCAAGTCGCACCGGCCATTACACTGGTGTTGTATAMATGGCTGTGACTGACTAATAAGGTTGAATATGTAGCCTACTTCAGTACTGCATTTTTGTAGCAGTTAAAAAGTGTTTGTGCTAGGGCAGGTTTAATTGAATTTCATGATTGGTTCAGTAAGAGACATTACCACTAAGCATTAGGCTCATTCTATTTTTCTTTTTTTCCCTTTAATTTATCACGGAGTCTTACTGAGACCAAGGTCTCTTTCACAGATACACATCAAGTATGAAATGCAACAGAAACAAAACACGGAAATCAAAAACAAACACATTCATCGGTAACAAGGTCCTCATTCAGCAGTCTGCATTGCCCTAGAGGAACCATGGGTATGAGGTTCAATACAGGCATATAAGGCCTGCATAAACATCATGGAGCGTATAAATATTCAGAGATTAAATTGTATGCCAGAAAAGAGAACTTGGGACTGTTTTGTAATAGTTCTATATACTTTATGGCACTGTGATGTAGGATATGTACACCAACTCAGTAGCAGTAATAGCATAATGTTAAAAGGTTTACTTCCACTCAGAGTCCCCTCCTAATTCAGAAGTGAGGCTGTAAAACTAGAGACCTAGACCAGACAGTTTGCTCTCTCTCTCTTATCAGTAGGCTCCATAAGCATTAATCTTAGGCCATGGTCAAGCCTTTAAGTATTATCCGAACCTTTGCGTGCTTCACCATTTGTTTTAATAACACGGGAAAACCAAGATAAAGAAATGTAAATTACTACAACATTAAATGTGAGACCATTACATTTTGCCACAGTAGAGAATATACCATTTGTCATGATTAGGACAAGAAACTTAAGAGCCCTGCTCCAAATGCTTTCTCTCTGACGGTCTTTTTTGTGTACGTCCATCATAACGTGGTGCAATAGGGAGCTAGTCGAGGTGGACACGCTAAAGAACAAACTGTAATTTCCCCGTGTTGTTGGAGCGCCAAGAGTCGTGAACAGATACTTAACGGTAGACTGCAATAGCTGATGTTTAGTAACTATTGTTGTTAGGAACCTATAGATGAAATTGTATACTGTAGAGGAAGAATAAATCTGTGACCTACTCCTACTCTAGGCCTAACTGAATGTTTGCAAGCCCCTGAAAACTCTCAAACCAGAACCAAATAGTCAAGACAGGCCACGATGGAAGTGCCGTTATATTTCACAAGGAGCAGGTTCAGATTAATGCTTTGACATGCTGCCTCAATAAGTTACGACCAGAAGTGAGTTATATCTCTGGTCTGGTAAAGATGTGCTTAAAAAATATTCACCCTGGAAAACATATCGTAAAATTTTATGACATCAAGGCGTTGGTGCACATAAAGCATAATAAATCTGTGATCTCCTCCACCTATGCAGGCCCATTCTTTGACCATATGACTTCATTGTCAGTCTAAGATGTTCTCAATAAAGCTGTCAGATCTCACAGTGGTGTGAGGATACCTCACTGTGCTCCCTCAGCTGGAGATGGGGATGTGGGGTCCAGGATTTCTCTTCCCTCCCTGGACCTGTATTCGCAAAGCATCTCAGAGCAGGAGTGCTGATCTAGGATCAGGTCCCCACTGTCTATTATATTATCTCATTCATTATCATCTAAAAGGCGAAGGTGATCCTAGATCAGCACTCCTACTCTGAGACGGTTTGTGATTGCGGGCCACGGTTCTTCTTACCTGGGAATATGTTTGCTGGTGGGGCAGATTACAAACTGTGATACTGATCTAAATCAATCAATGTATACATTTAATATATCCCGTTTTACATCAGGAGCTGTAACATAGTGCTTTACAGTGCTAGGTCTCGGCCCMAAAATGCAAGCAGATACAGAAGTATAGCGGTCAGGAGAAACTACCTGTACAGCAGAAATCTAGAGGACTAAGGCGATGYGTAAGTGGGGTCCTTTAACATTTTTGTGAACCTTGGTGATGCAAAGTAACCCCAGAAAAGGGGTTTTCCTGTGACATCATAGGGAGCGTGTAGTAACCTGGAGTTGAGGCTAAACGTTCAAAGGGTTCTGTCAATGGTAATGTATAATTAGGTATATCTGCGGGCTTATGGGTAAAAATCAACACTGTTTGTCTACTGTACTTAGAGTGAGGTTACTGTTTAGTTTTCCATCAACAGACAACAATGAAGTATGCCTGTGTAATCAAGGGATTCTTTTAACTCAAAATTACAGAATGATCAAGAGCAGAGRGAAAGATGCTCAGGGAATCCCAAACCACCCCCTCGCCCCTACCAACTCGCTTGGAGGGCCCTTCGTTGTCAAGTGTTGCTGACGAAACTCAAATGGTGACATCCAGAGAGTGGCTAGGGGATAAATAAATCCATCAACTTCGGCACACATTCGTGACTTGAATGATGCAATTCATGTTCCACTTAAAAAAAAAAAATAAGAACAAATCGCCCCCATGTCGTGTTACAAGATATAAACCTCAGTAACAGTTAAACATTTAATTTCATTTAATCTGTTACATGTATCAAGTCTCGAAATCGGACAAAACAGAAACATGTGACGTATAATTATGCACACATTCTTTTGTATTAAACTCCAAACATATCACTGTGCGTGTCGGATAGCACTTCGCTCTGAAGCCTGAGTCCTTCCTGGCTTGGCCGAAGTGGCTATGGAGGGTCTAATTAGCTCCTACACCCTCAATCATTTTCACACCCTCAGCTTTGGGACACTTGTGCATATGGCGGAGGCACTCATGAATGCGCAAATGGAGGTCCGGGGGGAAGGGGAAGGGAAAGGGAGTGATTTGTGRTTCAGCCGCAGGAGTCAAATAATTATTCAAAGAAGAAGATGTAAAAAAGCTCATCTTTTTTTAAAGATTCAGTGCTAAAATGTGTTTATTTTGCAAGTCCACACAGATTGTAGTTGTAACCAATAAACAGCCCAATATCTGCCTTAAAATAATTCTGTGACTTTTTCGATTTTTTTGCGGCGTCAAACAGTTGATGTTTATGTCAACTGACCATGCTCCCAATGGGAAAAGATGAGCTTACCCCAATTGACGCTTATCTTTTCAATGGGAAAATAGGAGTGTCACGGGGTTGACGGTTATGTCAATACATTGCATTCAATGGGAAAAGATCACAGTCAATCAATTCATGCTTATGTAAATATATGGCAGTCAATGGGAAGCGATGACTGTCACAGGTTTGACACTTATRTAAATACATTACATTCRATGGGAAAAGAACAGTGAGACAAGATTGATGCTTATGTCAATATATCGCAGACTAATGGGTAAAGATGTGTCAACCAAATGACGTTAATGTCAATACATTGCATTCAATGGGAAAAGATTAGTGTCACAGGGTTGATGCTTATGTCATGCTTACCTCCCCCATGAAATGTTAGATTATTTAAAAACCATTTTCCTGCAATTCTACTCTGTTTCTTAACAGGGGAATTCATATTTATGAACAGAACAACACATTTTCGTAGGTTTTGCCACAATAAATTACATTGAAAAAGTGTTTTAATGACTAGATTACTAATCTACTCCCTTCACTAAAAACTCCACATCGATTGACAGGTCTGAAACCCTACCAACTCTGTAACTCTCACAAATATCCTACTCCTCCCCTGACAATCCCACTCACATTGATTGATTGACAGGCCAAACTGTTAAGTATGTGGCCAGAATAATGCATGACAATGATGAARATGGGAGGAATAATATTGTTTTACCCAATAAGAATTATAAAGTTGTACTTGGTAGGTTAAGAAAGAGCATTGTTAAATTGCACATTAGGTTTTCATTTTCTTATGTTCACAAAACATATCACAATCATTTTAGTACAATTACAAATATGAATTTTGATTTATCTTTTAACAAGTTTATTTTCTCAATATGGCAGTGTTATCTGGTAGGGAATTGAACAAGAACTGTCATCTTGAAAATGCAAACTGGAGTTTTGGTGCTTAAAACCACACATTTTAAACAAAAATCATTCTACTGTAGCCTACCTTGAGAATCTTGCCTTTTAAAAATGAGAAAATAGAAGGGTTTTACATTTGAACAAATCTGTCGCCTGCAGTTACAGGACTAGGCTACTAACTGCCTGTGGCTCAGGACTTGCAGCAAGAATATGCGTATTCTTGATACCATTTGAAAGGAAACACTTTGAAGTTTGTGGAAATGTGAAATTAATATAGGAGAATATAACACATGTTGTATCAAGACTGCCCAAATGTGCCTAATTGGTTTATTAATACATTTCCAAGTTCATAACTGTGCACTCCCCTCAAACAATAGCATGGTATTCTTTCACTGTAATAGCGACTGTAAATTGGACAGTGGGGTTAGATTAACAAGAATTGAAGCTTTCTGCCAATATCAAATATGTCTATGTCCTGGGAAATGTTCTTGTTACTTACAACCTCATGCTAATCACATTAGCGCACGTTAGCTCAACCATCACATCTATGGGATCTACCGATCCCATAGAGGTTAATAGTGGCCTTTTAAACAACACGCCACAGTGAGTAGGCTACATATGTGACAAGAAGGAACAGAATAATCACAAAGTATGAGGAATAACAAAAGTGTAGTCTCAGCAAGCACATTACTAGACTGTTCCGCTTCTCCTCCAAGATGGATGTTTTTGGCCACTTTTGTTTGAAGAGCTTTACCCTCACAGTGTCACCATGAACATGTTTCAAATGAACTTGTCTCATAACCAAATATGTTTGATGCAACGAGGATAGAAATGGCTTATTTTCTCAATATGCTGTAACTTACCAAGCCAAGCAGAGCTGTTTTATCAAGATAAAAATATCCTGTGCTTTTTCATTTTGTTCATATGGGCACACAGACACTTGCCTGGCTACCCAGACTCCTTGCTCCAGCCAAATGCTACACCACGCCCACAGACTTTATTTTCTTCCCCGCAATAGAGTGGTGAGGACGTGGAGGAGGTCCGCTGACCCTTTGTGTCTAGAAGTAATTTATACTAAACAAAAATATAAACGCAACATGTAAAGTGTTGTTTCATGAGCTGAAATAAATTATCCCAGAAATTTTCCATATGGACAAAAAGCTTATTTCTCTCAAATGTTGTGCACACATTTCTTTACATCCCTGTTAGTGAGCATTTCTCCTTTACCAAGATAATCAATCCACCTGACAGGTGTGTCATATCAAGTAGCTGATTAAACAGCATGATCATTACACAGGTACACCTTGTGCTGGGGACAATAAAAGACCACTCTAAAATGTGCAGTTTTGTCAAACAACACAATGCCGCAGACCACGTGTAACCACCCAGCCCAGGACTTTCACATCTGGCTTCTTCACCTGCAGGATCGTCTGAGACCAGTCACCCGGACAGCTGATGAAACAGAGGAGTATTTCTTTCTGTAATAAAGCTCTTTGTGGAGAAAAACACATTTTGATTGGCTGGTCCTGGCTCCTAATTGGGTGGGCCTATGCCCTCCCAGGCCCACCCATGGCTGCGCCCCTCCCCAGTCATGTGAAATCAATAGATTAGGGCCTTATATGAACTTTAACTCAGTAAAATCATTGAAATGATTGTATGTTGCATTTAGATTTTTGTTAACTATCCTGTAGCTATTCATTCTAATCTGTAGACTTTAGTTTTTTCCTTTCAATTAAATCGTGACCTTATAGGGATAACCGATGTTGAGGTTCAGCTTACTGGGTTAATTCATCCTCAACATGGTACTTCACTATCTTCCTGCAGTTACACAAAAACTTTGTATTCTATCCTCTGGTGAACAGTCAATTCTTAATGTAAAGACTTGAAACTCAGGGAATTGTTAAGGAGTGTCCCCATGACAATTGGGGGTCTTAGGGGCGTTTCGAAAGGTTAAAAAAGTTGAATCTTCCCAAATTTGACATATTTGTGACCGGGGACACTATAGAGGTGGGTGAGAGAAGGGAAATATGGAGGGAGAGAGAGTGGAGGGGGGAGGGAGAGAGAGAAGAAAGGTGAGTGTGAGGGGGGGAGAGAGAAAGGGTAAAAGGAGAGAGGGGGAGAGGAGGGAGGGTGAGAGAGTCACAGCAAACAGAGAAGAAAGAAGGGAGAGAGAGGAGAGAGGTGAGTGTAGGGGGAGGGAGGGGAGGCGAGAAGGGTGGGAGGGATGGGGGAGAGAGGGAGGGAGGGGAGAGAGAGTCAACAGAACAGACAGAGGAGAAAGGAGGGAGAGAGAGGAGAGAGGTGAGAGAGGGTGAAGGAGGGAGGGGAGAGAAAGATAGAAGAAAGAGAGCATGGGAGTGAGAGAGACAAAGAGAGGGGAGGGAAAGAGGGGGGGTGAAAGAAGGCGGAATAAAGAGGAGATAGAGAGAAAGAGGTACAGGTAGGCATAGAGAAGTAGAGAGACGGGGAGAAGCGGGGTTAGAGAAGCGAGAGAGACATGTCTGTGAGTCTCATCTTTTCATCTTGCCTGCCTTCCTGCTTGCCTGTCTGCCTGCATCTGTCTGTCCGCCGGCTTGCCTGCCTGCCTGCCTGCCTGCCTGCCTGCCTGCCTGCCTGCCTGCCTGTCTGTCTGTCTGTCTGTCTGAGTCTTCCACCAATTTACCCATTGCAGCTGTGTCACCAACTTTTTTGCCTTAAATGGTATGTACTGACTTACTGACAATGCCCTTGATGCATATTTATGTGTCAATATTCTGTTTATAGAGGTGGGTGAGAGGAGGGAAAGAAGGAGGAAGATTGAGTGGAGGGGGAAGGAGGGAGAGAGATGAGGGGGAAAGTGAGGCAGGGGGAGAGAGAAAGGATAAAGGAGGGAGGAGGGAGAGATAGGATGGAGGGGAGAGCGAGTCAACAGATAGAGAGGTGGGAGAAARGAGGGAGAGAGAGAGAGATAGGAGGGAGTCTCAGTTGGTAAAGCATGGCACTTGCAGCGCCAGGGTTGTGGGTTCGATTCCCAGTACAAACAAATAAGTCGCTCTGGAGAAGGGCGTCTGCTAAATCACCCTGAATGTAAATGTTTCAAAAAATTGAAAGCGAGAGATAGAAGAAAGAGAGCGTTGGAGGGATAAAGATAAAGAGAGAGAAGGTTGAGGGGTGAAAGAAGGGAGAGAAAAGAGGAGGGGGTAAAGATTAGGCAGTGGAAAGTGGCACAGGGAGGCATACAGAACTAGAGAGAGAGAAGAGAGACGGGTTGGGATTAGAGAAGAGAGAGAGACATGTCTGTCTGTGAGTCTCATCTTTTAATATTTTCCCATTGACTAGAATCCATTGACATAAGTGACAATTGTTGACACATCTTTTCGCATTGACTGGAAATGTATTGATATAACAAGAGCTTGGGACTATTTTTTGTCAACATTTTGGTATTGACAGAGACTTGTTCTGTTCCATGTTCTCTACCTATATAGTACTCTAAATACCCAAATTCATGTTGTTAAGTTCAAAAGAATGCAAGATAAAAAAATTGCTGACCCCATTCAACCCAATGAGGGTTCAGAACTTTAAAGCCATTCATCTCAGAATCATCTTTTTGCAGATATAATCTTATAGTCCCAAGCTCTCGATAAGCGYCAAGCCTGTGACAGTCATATTTTCCCATTGAATGCAATTTATTGACATAATATTAAATCCTGTGACAATGTTCTTTTTCCGTTGATTGCGATGTATGGACATAAGCATCAACTTTGGGACACACATCTTTTACTATGAAATGCAACGTATTGACATAAGCTTCAATTGTTTGACACTCATCTTTCCCCATTGACTTTGATGTATTGACATAAGCGTCAAGTGGTCGACGCTCATCTCTTCCCATTGACACCACAAAACCTGCTAGGTGCGTAACTTTGTGAAAAAACGTGACAGGATGATGTTTTCTTATGGTATCATGTTGCAATAACACTATAGTAAAGTTGACCGGAACTGAAGGAAGCAACATGAGCTGTAGTTCCGTGTGAGAGACTTCAATTTGACCTGGCCTAATAAAGACATGCAGCCATCAACCTTGGCCTGTCCAACCATTTCGGCCATTTTGCTTTGTTCCCCACTCTCCCCGTATACTGCTCAGCACAGTGAGCACACAGCACCACCAAACAGCTCAACACTCACTCACTCACTCACTCACTCACTCACTCACTCACTCACTCACTCACTCACTCACTCACTCACTCACTCACTCACTCACTCACTCACTCACTTACTCACTCACACTGAAATCAGAGGGTGCTCAGTATTACATGTCGCTGGCCATGTTAAGACATACAACAGGTTTGTGCTAAGGTCAGGGCTATATAGCCACAGTCTGGGAATAGCCAGCCTCAGGCCCCTGTTGTTTATTGAAGGATAGTGAGTGTAATGAGATGTTATTGCCAAACCTCAAGGTGTGGAGATGGAGATAAATAGCTTTGGAGCTCTGGCCCTCCTCTGCATTTCTGCGGAGGGGGAGTCAGTCAGTGTGTGTGTGTGTGTATACGCGTGTGTGTACATTTGGCGAAACCGCCTCGACGACAGGTAAAAGACACAGCTGACACAACCTGTCACCCAACCCATCCAATCCCAGAGTGCACTGGGTCTAGAGATTTGCACTTGGCGAAATTGGCACCAACTTCTATTCCGTCCCCCGGTCYAATAGTGGGGGGTAGTGGATCATCAAAGTCCCCCAGCAATGCTGAGAAGTGGAGTCTTTGTGGTGGTAATGAAGCCTTAATGAGGCTGACACTCTTTACWCTGTTAGGACATTAATATGCTTATGGAGTACGTGCTCTGTCGTCAGGCTAGTCCATGCCAAGGGGACTCATATGGCCAAGGTGCTGATCCATGGGAGCTGACATATTAATGCACTTCACAGCTTATAATAGCTTAGACAAACAATAGTATAAGGTCAAGATTTCTTTTTCTTTCAATAGTGCAGAACCTGCAAGTTCAGAAAGCGATCCTCTTTTGGGAGAGTTATTTTGAACATATCCAATGCTTTCTTGTTAATGTCACGGCACAAATAACAATATATTACCCTATATATTGAGATACGGACATAATGCCATGTAACCATAATGCTATATATGTATTATGCTCTAGGTATACACAGCCATATATAACCATATTACCCTGACCAATCATCGCATGAGTGCTACACACTCATAATATTCCATCTTGGCATCTGCTACTACTTCTCAGTGGGAGGGAATTCATTCATTCAACAACGCATTCCTCCCGTAAAGGATAATAGCATTGCTCCGCTAGCTATGCTGCCGGTGGGACTGATGTACCACTGATGTGCTCGACCCGAGAAGGGGGCCTTTGTGACCCTGGCAGCGTGGCCGTGCAAGGCCCGGAGATAATATGACATGATGAATTTGGTGGAGTCACTAAAGCCAGCGGCCCCTGTCGGCCTCAGTTGCCGCCTGTCGTCCACTGATCTGGTTCCATAATGTGTCTTGGTGTGCCACAAAGGTTCCCCCATGTCTTTTGCTTTGATGCGCCGGGGGAGATGCTCAGAGCTGGGAGGAAGAGAGGGAGGGTTAGGGAAAGAGGGAGGGAAAGGGAGAGAGAGAGTTGATGTCCACATTATAATACATGTAATTAATAAGACATTATAAATACATATACATGTTTAATGCTTCTGCTATACACTAGTGCCAAGCACAATGTTGATACAGAATGCACCACCAAAAAATATTTCCAGAAAAGGGAAAGGAGAAACAATTATAGAAATGCATTATTCATTATTTAAATAAACAACAATGGTAGAGTGTGTAGAAGTCTTATCCAAATACAGACAACTTTGTAGTCCACAACAATATGTAACACTTTGTGAATGCGTTTCATTTAATTGGAATAAACCTGGCTTTAGCTGTGGTAACAGTTAGCACTGTCAGATTAAAACTCTGCAATTCCCGATCCAAGGTTAATCTTTTGCAAATAACCGTGAAATTGCTTGGCACAAAGTCCTCCTCACACTCAATAAGCTTTAAAATGAGATGTCAAGTGTGTGAGCTATTCGGTTGTACCAAACGAAGCTGGCTAAATTGATACCGAGTTCTATGAGGTCTGCCAGTGTGAAACTAAAAACATGCTTGAGATGGATTAAAGGAGCCCTCTCACCCCAGAACGCATGCTCATCTTGCGGATACACACACACACACACACACACACACACAACACACACACACCACACGACACCACACACGCACGCACGCACGCACGCACGCACGCACGCACGCACGCACGCACCGCACGCACGCACGCACGCACGCACGCACGCACGCACACACACACACACACACACACACACACGCCACCCCACACACACACAGGCACACACACAGTCATATTTACAATGTGTGATTTAGGTGAGAGGATGTATCTCCAGGACATTCTTATGTCAATCTGAAAAGTAGACGGCCAGATTATTAAATGATAGGGAATGGGGCATTGTTTTTCCATACCTTCAGATACAGGACTGAAACAGATGCACCTAAATAACTCACATGAAATAGCCTGGCCTATACCTATTTCAGACTGTGGGAATACAACAGTCTACACTGTGTCAATATATAACACCTATGTATATTAGATTGCTGTGTATGAAATCTTTGGAGCACATATCTCTATCTCCACATTGGGTTGCCTGTTAACTGGATAGGGTTAACAAAGAAGGCGGTGTTGAGAACTCATGCCTCTAGTGCTTTCCCAAATTACCAGTGAATATCGTAGAGGGGAGTCTTCCAGTGAAGGGTTTCTCAAGCAACTTGTTTTAATACATTTCATTCAAGAGTGACAGCATGTGTGATAACTTTGCAGCAGCTATTATTGGGAAAGTCCAAAGGAAAAGCAATCATTTGCGTGATTGAACAATGCTACATTTGAAATGTAAGTAAATTTATATTGCCAATATACCACCATTTGCATCTGGTTGACTTATGTATTTCAATGCAGGATTTCATGTTGTGTGAATTCCTTTTAAAATTGTTAATCTGGTCTACTTTAAAATAAAGACCTATATGTGTAATGCATATGTTAATCAAAGGGCATAAAGGATACATTTTCCGAAATCAAAATATCCGACATTTCAGTGACGAACATTGGTTCTTTCTCATTGAAACAAAATGGCTACTCCTCTCCCACTCTCCAATGAATGCTGAAAGAAATCTCAAAACAAAACAGTCAAGAGGATAATCATTGATCCACATCTAAGCCGTGTTCAATCACACTTAAATGGGGTGGCTCTTCCTACCAGAGTAACCGGCAAAAACCTTTAAGTCGGCAGCTAATGCCCGGTTTAGTCCTCGAAACTCTGTCGCGCTACAACTTAATACCAGACGAGCTCACGCTGGGAGGCCAARTCGGAATCAAGGCCCGAGTCCAGATGCTGATTGCCGCTTTTGGTTCCCCATTCTCTGTCCCGTGCTCAAACCCTGGGACAAAGCCCCCTATCCTCCCCCGCCCATCGGCCTTATGGAGCCAAGCCTAATACAACCACCACCACACACAGGCCAACACTGAAAGATGACATTTCCTCACCCCCCCATCTCCCCCTGCTCTCGCCCGCCCACTCCACTTCTCATAATCCAATCAGCAAGGCCTTAGCTTTTCTAATATAGTGGTGGTCTCACTCTAACTTTATCCCCGCAGCTGTGCCGGACTGCTCATTGGCAAGATTAGGGGCTCCTGCAACTCCTATGATCATGCATTTCAATATGAATGGGACCAATAAGGGGGTAGATTACGCCTTGGTTACTTTGGAAATCCCACGCCGTCCTTTGATGCCCCCGGGTTTGAACAGCGAGGTTGGAGCCCGCCTGGTCACATGGTGCGGCGGGCACCGCCACCTGGCAACGCGCTGTTTGCTCATATGTGCTCATTAAACACGCCACACTGGCACCAGGGCCAATAGTGGGCCGCCGTCGGGACCAGATGGCACAGCCGTTGTCGCCGCGCTTCGCCAGTTGGGGCTGTCGCTGCAAGCGAGCGGCTTGCTGGGCTGGGGTCCCACTGCGAATGACCAGGCATTGGCAGGAGGGTGAGCAGGATATGGTGCCAAGCCAGGGAGTAAAACAAACAATGCCACATTCCAGTCCTCTCCGGTCTCTCTCTCWCACACACACACACACAGACAGACATGCGTGTGAATATGCTTGCGCCAGTTTACACCAAAATATAGACTCACACACATCCATAGACCACCTTATTCATATACAGCCACATGGACACACACATGCGTGCATTCTCTGTCAACGCACACATACTGTGCATATTCAGAAGTGCAAACATATGCACACCCTACACAAAACACTCGTAACCACACACACAGACAGACGTCCTTTGGTCCATCGTTTTTCATTAGTCCCCGGGACCTGTGTCGTCTGCTCCACTGGCCCTCCTGACAACTCCAGGGGCCCATTGTGTGTGAAGTACTAGAGGTGATTAATATTTGCTTTTGCTCCTCTGTGGGAGAGGAAGACCCAGCTGATCCACTGTGACCCCTCTAATCCCTACTGGGTCGACGGACTCTCTTTCTCTCCCTCTCTTGTTTTACCCTAGGGTAGGCTATGCTACCCCATGGTGTGTCTGGTTGAASTGCAGTTGTAGGGGACTGAGGACAAGAGCCATTTGCGGTCACTAAGTTAGAGCTTATGGCCCCGATGACAGCTTTCTTTATGAGGGTCAATGCTTTTAATCGGCCTATAGCTCTTCCGTGAAATGGCACTTGTAAATAAGGTTTCTTAAAATATATGCTGTATCTTAAGCATATCGCATAGCCTGACGTTCTGTACCTTGATGTTCCCGTAGAAAAATAGATCGATTTACCCACGCTTGCATTTGTGAACTTCGTGAAATGTCACTCCTCCAATGAAAATGGCATGTGGCAGAGTCAATAATGATCATTCCCTGTTTGTTAAATTAAATATTTAAAAGCAAACGCCACAATGTGAGCAACAGATTTTGATCGTCAAAACATTGGAAAACAGCCAGTGAATCTGTCCTGAACGTCACAACACATCCGAACTGCCCTCCTTCAATGTTTTGATGGGTTTGACAGGTGAAGGGAAAACATCTTCCTTTGCGTTCCTTTTGGGAACATCCCATTTGAATTGGCCAAGATGGCCAGGTTGAGAGGTTGTGCAAAGGGGGTGCACAGGGTGTTCGGAGGATTGACTGGCTTGCAGGGTCTATTGAGGGCTTGGTCCTGTTGACAGATGAAATGCTCTCTTTGTGACCACACGGCTGCGATGGAAATGGCAGGTGCAGTATGTGTAGCCGGCATGAAAAATCTCTCCAGCGTAGTATTTCAGTGATTGTAAAAACACAGCTGTTTTGGGCTTTGTTAACTTGCTGCGGCGCTTGGTTTCAAATTCTCTCCAGGTCCTTGTTGCCTTGTTGGCGCAGTCTCTAAACTCGCAAACATGGTCTTATGGACTTAGCTCTTTATAACAACCTTTGGTCGGAAGAAATGTCCAGGTCACTATTGACGCTCAACACTGATGGGTGAAAGTTCTTAGCAACTGGTTCAAACCTCTTTCAAGGGTAACTGATAGCAATGGGAAACTGCTAGCTCGTTTAACGCAGACACCTATAAACACAAGATACCAGCTGGAGAGTATCACGATCAAAGCTTAACCTGATGAGGGTCTTAGTGTGAGAATGTTGTAATTGAGGAGTCCCCTCGAAACGGGCAATACACGATTATAATTAAGATAAATAAATAAATAAATAAAGAACAATTCTGTGTGCAGAAAGTGTACAAATCTCAAGGAGGGTTTACATTTTCATGCAAAATGATTAATTGATCACACTTGATTCAGGCCAGTTTAATGGTTGATAGGTAAAAAAAAAAAAATCACATTTAATACATAAGTTGATCATGTGATAATTGATGAGCCAATCAGAGGGTAAGATGCTTGAGAGGAGGAATGTATTTGCATTTCCAAAAAGTGTAGATTCATCCTCAAGCAAAGCACAGATTATGGTGGTAAGGTTTTCAACCCGTTGTGTGTGTGTGTATGTGTGTGTGTGTGTGTGTGTGTGTGTGTGTGTGTGTGTGTGTGTGTGTGTGTGTGTGTGTGTGTGTGTTAGTGTTGTGTGTAGTGGTGTGGTGTGTGTAATGTGGTGTGTGTATGTTGTGTGTATGTGTGTGTGTGTGTGTGTGTGTATGTGTGTGTGTATGTGTGTGTTGTGTGTGTGTGTGTGTGTGTGTGTGTGTGTGTGTGTGTGTGTGTATGTGTGTGTGTGTGTGTAGTGTGTGTGTGTGTATGTGTGTGTGTATGTGTGTGTGTATGTGTGTGTGGTGTTGTGTGTGTTGTGTATGTGTGTGTGTATGGTGTTGGTGTGTGTGTTGTGTGGTGGTGTGGTGTGTGTGTGGTGGTAGTGTGTGTGTGTGTGTGTGGTTGTGTTGGTTGGTGTTGTTATGTGTGTGTGTGTGTTGGTGTAGGTGTGGTGTGTGTATGTGTGTGTACAGAAGGAGCAGGCAGGGGTGCGGTGCCTGACACGGACCAGTCAGGTTTGCGTGGGAGGACGGGAGCTTTTAGCTCTCCATAAAGTTGTCTAATGAACGGCGCCACCCGTCATAACGCCTCCACAAATTACCTTCCTCTCCAGCCAAACCCTGATTTCCTTTTACTGCCACTTTCCCTCTTCCCTGTCAACACTGGAAGGCGGCACAATCTTTTTGGACTATCACTATACAACCATCGATTTTTATTATGGTAAATACAGTAGGTTTTTTTCATAATCAAATGTCATTACTCCATGATGGAGAAATGTGCACTGTACTCGCACAACCCGGTTGTTTATATGCTTTGTATCAGACGTGCCAACACTGAAACTATTAGCCCCTAAAGACAAAATGAGCGTTATCTTCTTGAAGCTTCTAAATGAGATACAGGCAGTAAGTGTTCAGTGTTTTTTTTGTTTTTGTCAGCAAATCTCACAATAAATTCAACATGCAGACACACCTGTACCCCCATTCAACCAGCTCAACATAACATACCTTTCTATGTAAAAAAAAGTGAGCAATACATCTATGACACATAGAAACATGTCAATGTGACTGGTGGCTGTGTAAATAAACAGTAGGTTGAGGACTGAGCCCTGATGCGAACAGTCACTTTCTTTCACTGAAACATCCATACCTGTTCAATGGTCTTGGTTTCAACCTGATGAATGACACCATAGCYTGCGGCGGCTCAGCACTGGACCATTTGTGAGGAGATAAGAGAGACTTCCTGGATTAGGGAGGTAGCTGAGGTACATCTCCAGAGAGCCTGTTTGTTTGGGTAAGGCAGCTCGTTCATTACTGCGAAAACTGTGGGAGGCTGGGAAGCCAAGCTGTCTCCCAGATAGTGCCGGAGCCATGCCAACATGTACTTAACCTGTCTGCAAATGTACCCACTTCCCATTGACGCCTCTGATGCATTATTGTGAGTTGTGCATGTGACATAATGCATTGGATTTAACAGCATTTGGGAACTGGGTAAGATCTAGGGCAGGGGTCTGCAATTGCTTTCAGCCGTGGGTCAATTTATTCCTGAGCAGGCTGGTCGGGGGACCAGAAGATAGTTTGTACACTGCAAATTGACCGCAAGAATCCACAAACAGATAGTATTTGACCAAAACAGTATAATTACAAACCTTGATTACATTGAGATGCGATCACATATGCCTCTCTATTTATGTGTGGGAATAGTTGGGAGCAGATTTCTTATATTAAAATCATGTTGGGCTGATTTCCTGGTGATTTTATAGTATTTTTGTTAGTATTACTTTGTGGGTTGCTCTGAGGTCAGAATCCTGCAGCCAGACATGCTTATCACAACACAAGATACTACATATGAGACAGATCCCGCAGAGGCCTAACTTGAATAAAAGCACATAAATGGTTAGGATCCATGAACATTTTGAAATCATATTTCAGTAGAAAAAGGAAACCGCATGGAAAAAATCTGACCCAGCAACAACATGTAAAGTATTTTAACAAAGGCACATCATAGCGACAATAGAGTTACTGAAACGTCGTTATACGTATGCGGATGTAAAGGTAACTGACAAAATCAAGGAAACACCAGCATAAAGTGTCTTAATACGGCATTGGGTCACAACAACCCAAAACAGCTTCAATGCACCTTGGCATAGATTCTACAATTATTTGGAACTCTATTGGAGGATGCAACACCTTTCTTCATCAATACATTCCATGATTTGGTGTTTTGTTGATGGCGGTGGTAAACGCTGTTTTAGGCGCCGCTCCAGATTCTCCCATTGGTGTTCAATTGGGTTGAGATGTGGTGACTGAGACAGCCAAAATAATGGCCAGAATAATGGCATGCCCAGCATTTTTATACACGATCCTAAGAATGATGGAATTGTAATTGCTTAATTAACTCAGGAACCACATGTGCGGAAGCACCTGTTTTCAATACACTTTGTATCCCTCATTTACTTCAATGCGTTGAAATATCAATACATAAACTGGTAGACTGATCAATAACTTGTATTAGAAGGCACTCTTTCAGATACTGTGAATGCTGATCTGCTGTTGTGTTGTGCTGTGTCTGTGTAGGGCTTGTCCCAGTGGCTGTGAAGGGGGGAATTAGATGTCGTTTTTTTTTGAGTCCCTGTTAATCCTCGACTGATTAATGGAATTCTCTCATCAGGGCTCCGTGAGGGAGAGAGAAAGGGAGAGAGAGAGGGAGGCAAAGAGAAAGAGAGAAACAGATATGCAGACAGAGCCCCCCACCCTGTCTACTCAAGAAACCAGCCAGTCCCCCCCCCCTCCGGCCAATGAGAGCCCTGCCCTGATGTCACCTGCCTCACCAGACTAATCCTAAATCTGCCTTGTAGATTAGCACTTTCCCATTCACAGCCACTTMAGCCCAAACCTGGTAAATCCTGAGGTAAATGTTGAAGCTTCCGGTAAGTGGGAGAGCACAGCGTTGTGGAGTGGATTAAGGAGAATTGGATAAGGGTGAGGACAAACAGTAATAGCTGTATTTAGCTTTTTTCCCACCACGGCCGAGGCCCTGATCTGTTTGGACTCTGAAGTCTGTCATATCTTGCCCAAATTAATCGTTGAATATGTGTAATTCTGGGTCCATCAGTATTCATGTATTTAGATTTTTTGTATAATCAATTGATCACACTTCCTAGTTGATTGGGTATATACTGTATAATCAAATTATCACTTTTTGTATAAAAAATTATACAATCAATTCTAATTCCACAATTTTTTTATCAAATCAAATTTATTTATATAGCCCTTCGTACGTCAGCTGATATCTCAAAGTGCTGTAAAGAAACCCAGCCTAAACCCCAAACAGCAAGCAATGCAGGTGTAGAAGCACGGTGGCTAGGAAAAACTCCCTAGAAAGGCCAAAACCTAGGAAGAAACCTAGAGAGGAACCAGGCTATGAGGGGTGGCCAGTCCTCTTCTGGCTGTGCCGGGTGGAGATTATAACAGAACATGGCCAAGATGTTCAAATGTTCATAAATGACCAGCATGGTCAAATAATAATAATCACAGCGGTTGTCGAGGGTGCAGCACCTCAGGAGTATATATCTGAGACCTGATTTCAAAATAATGCATTGAATTTGTGTGACTCTGAAAAGGATGTCACGATTATACAAATTCAATCTCCATCTGAAGAGTTAGGTATCCAAGTTGTAGAAAACACCATAGCTATCACTTTAATAAAACTGTAATAACACACTCTTGCTTTTAGAGATGGGTCATCATGACTGAGTACTGTACTGCTCTCTCAACCCCTCATTTCCTGTAACACACTGTTGGAGAGAGGCAGCCTCTCTACTGTAGATGGCACTGTTAACCTTGACTTGTTCTGACTGGCCACCAATTGAGAGGAAGTGCAAGAGGGAGCAAGAATCTGGGCCTCATTACCGCATCCAGCCCTAGAGGGAGAAATAAATTAAAGTAATAAAGAATAATAATAATAATAACAAAGATTATCTGCGTCATCACAGTTATGCTAACAGCACTAATAGAATTTGGAGGGGGCTAACGGCCGAAATAAATACCCGTCGGCTTCAATCACACAGACCACTATAGATAGGCGTTTTTTTTTCACGTGGGGAGTTTTCCCTCTTTTTCTTCCCCCATTTTTCACAGAAGTGTAAGGGAGTCGGGGAATAGGGGTGGGGTGGGTTGTGGGTTAGGGACGGAGCGAAAAGCAAGTATGTTATTGTAACAGAGTTCATAGGGGAGTCAAGCGGAGGGCAGTGGGCCGATCGCACGCTACGCTGTGATTCACAGAGGAGGCCTGAACACGAACCCTGGTCCCCTCTTTTCAGAAAAAAGCATTAGTCAGCTTAGAGCTGGAGGATAATGGGAAGGAAAACTAAAAGGAAGTGGGTCACCTCACCTCATGGAGTGTGGGTGATTCCATCCTCACACACACACACGCACACGCACACGCACACGCGTGCGCACACACACACCAGCATGACCACATTAAACAGTACATTTGTGTACCTCCAAGACGTATGGCATTAATGGTCTGGTTACTCTACGTAAATTCTCCTAACCTTTGTTGTTAGTTCTCCAAACCTGCAATGTAAATTCTCCTAACCGTTGTGGTTACGGTGCACAAAGTAGGAAGTATGATACGTTATGCAATCCAATTTGTATGATACATACAGTGGGGCAAAAAAGTATTTAGTCAGCCACCAATTGTGCAAGTTCTCCCACTTAAAAAGATGAGAGAGGCCTGTAATTTTCATCATAGGTACACTTCAACTATGACAGACAAAATTAGAAAAAAAAATCCAGAAAATCACATTGTAGGATTTTTTATGAATTTATTTGCAAATTATGGTGGAAAATAAGTATTTGGTCAATAACAAAAGTTTATCTCAATAGTTTGTTATATACCCTTTGTTGGCAATGACAGAGGTCAAACGTTTTCTGTAAGTCTTCACAAGGTTTTCACACACTGTTGCTGGTATTTTGGCCCATTCCTCCATGCAGATCTCCTCTAGAGCAGTGATGTTTTGGGGCTGTTGCTGGGCAACACGGACTTTCAACTCCCTCCAAAGATTTTCTATGGGGTTGAGATCTGGAGACTGGCTAGTCCACTCCAGGACCTTGAAATGCTTCTTACGAAGCCACTCCTTCGTTGTCCGGGCGGTGTGTTTGGGATCATTGTCATGCTGAAAGACCCAACCACGTTTCATCTTCAATGCCCTTGCTGATGGAAGGAGGTTTTCACTCAAAATCTCACGATACATGGCCCCATTCATTCTTTCCTTTACAYGGATCAGTCGTCCTGGTCCCTTTGCAGAAAAACAGCCCCAAAGCATGATGTTTCCACCCCCATGCTTCACAGTAGGTATGGTGTTCTTTGGATGCAACTCAGCATTCTTTGTCCTCCAAACACGAGGAGTTGAGTTTTTACCAAAAAGTTCTATTTTGGTTTCATCTGACCATATGACATTCTCCCAATCTTCTTCTGGATCATCCAAATGCTCTCTAGC
Source organism: Salvelinus sp. IW2-2015 (assembly GCF_002910315.2). NCBI lineage: Eukaryota > Metazoa > Chordata > Actinopteri > Salmoniformes > Salmonidae > Salvelinus > Salvelinus sp. IW2-2015. Next base: position 19,511,071 of record NC_036848.1, read on the forward strand.
AAACTTCAGACGGGCCTGGACATGTACTGGCTTAAGCAGGGGGACACGTCTGGCACTGCAGGATTTGAGTCCCTGGCGGCGTAGTGTGTTACTGATGGTAGGCTTTGTTACTTTGGTCCCAGCTCTCTGCAGGTCATTCACTAGGTCCCCCCATGTGGTTCTGGGATTTTTGCTCATCGTTCTTGTGATCATTTTGACCCCACGGGGTGAGATCTTGCGTGGAGCCCCAGATCGAGGGAGATTATCAGTGGTCTTGTATGTCTTCCATTTCCTAATAACTGCTCCCACAGTTAATTTCTTCAAACCAAGCTGCTTACCTATTGCAGATTCAGTCTTCCCAGCCTGGTGCAGGTCTACAATTTTGTTTCTGGTGTCCTTTGACAGCTCTTTGGTCTTGGCCATAGTGGAGTTTGGAGTGTGACTGTTTGAGGTTGTGGACAGGTGTCTTTTATACTGATAACAAGTTCAAACAGGTGCCATTAATACAGGTAACGAGTGGAGGACAGAGGAGCCTCTTAAAGAAGAAGTTACAGGTCTGTGAGAGCCAGAAATCTTGCTTGTTTGTAGGTGACCAAATACTTATTTTCCACCATAATTTGCAAATAAATTCATAAAAAATCCTACAATGTGATTTTCTGGATTTTTTTTCTCATTTTGTCTGTCATAGTTGAAGTGTACCTATGATGAAAATTACAGGCCTCTCTCATCTTTTTAAGTGGGAGAACTTGCACAATTGGTGGCTGACTAAATACTTTTTTGCCCCACTGTACGTATTTCAATTTGTATGATATTGTACGACCGGGTAAGAAATATCATACTGTCTGTTCTCCAATTCGTATTATATTGTACGACTGCTATTCCATTCGTAACGTAATATATCATACAAAAACAATTATGTTCCAAATCATACCAATTGCCCTGAGACCACGTTGCATACACCTGCACACACAGTGTCAAAGCAGACACAACATTTTACCTCAGAGACTACTAAACCTGGTTGTAGTATCTGGGATCTACATCTGTTTATATTAGTTACTATGCTGTTACTAAGCGGTGATGTATTACGACAGTGTTACGTTACTAAATCTAATAGGAAATGCACATGCGCACTATTGTGCCGGGAACTGTAGAGCTCGAGAGGTTTTGACTAAACGAAAACTAACTGTACTCCCGTCTCCTGCCTGGTCATTTCTCCACAACACAAATATTACAGTGGCGACGAGGTGATTAAACTTCTTTAACGGACATTGCTTGAAGGGAAGAATGTTGCGTGAGTAATGAAACTCAAAATAATTATGTAATTCGTCAGTTATTTTTTATTTTCTTTCGCCAGTAAAAAAAGGCTAAGCACTGCTAGCAGGTCCGGTGTTCAGGAGCTGCCAAGTAGCAAGACTATTGGAGTCTAGAATAGCGACACTGCCCTCTGGTGGTTAAATAAAAAAACTGTAATTGAACCCATTGAAATTAGGCGATCTCAGTGGAGAAATATTGTCAAGAAGGGAAAAAAAGGAAGGAACGTAACACGGTGTGTACATTATTACAAATGAGTGCAGTGAATGAAGTAATTGCAGAAACTTCTGAAGTGACGAATTAGATGAAAATTAAGAAAATTAAGGAATACAAGGAATACAAGGAATAAGGAAACTGAACAATTATCTGTGAAAATGGCAACCATTGGTCGAGTACCAGAGTTTGAGGCTACAAAAGAGGATTTTGATTCCTATTTGGAGCGTTTTGAGCGTTGGCTGGCTGCAAATGAAATGAAAGATGAAAAGAAAGCAGACGTATTTCTCAGTGTTTTGGGTCCAACTGAGTATGGATTGCTGAAAGGTCTCATTGAACCAATAAAAGCAGTGGAGTTGAACTATGCAGAACTGACTGAAACTCTTTCAAGGCATTTCAAGCCTAAGCCAATTCTCATTGCAGAACGTTTCAGATTTTAACAACGTCACCAGAGTCAAGGGGAAACCGTGGCTGACTACATCCTTGCTTTGAAAAGGCTGGCAAGTACATGTGAGGTTGCACAATTTCTTGATGATGCTCTTCGAGACAGGTTTGTATGTGGTCTCACAGCTGAAGCATATCACAGAAGGCTTCTGTCAGAGAAGGACCTGACCTTTAAGAAAGCCTGTGATATCGCACTTGGACTCGAGCTTGCCCACAGGGATACTTTTGAGCTATCGGGACATGCAGAACGTCAGAAAGGTGTTCACAAGGTCAGTGATGCACGTGGTGAAAAAGGCTCACAAAGTCACACTTTTCTCAGTCCCGTCCTCAAGGTTACACAAGAACAAAGCAACCCACATCTCAAAGGTCTAAGCCAAGTTGCTACAGATGTGGGGGAGATAATTATCAGCACAGTGAATGTCGATTTCAAAATGAAAAGTGCCACAATTGTGGAAAGGTTGGACATTTACAGAGTGTGTAAAGCCTCAAAACGCACAGCAAGAGCGCACAAAGTGTCAGACGCAGCACAAGAAGAGGAAGGTACAACTGAAACAGTATTGGAACTGTTCACAGTGTACACAGCTCAACAACAAAAAGATGGAATCTATCTCAACATGGAGTTAGCGGGAAAACCAGTAGAAATGCAGCTGGACACCAGAGCGTCTGTATCTCTGGTTCCAGAGAGACTCTACAAAGAAAAACTGAAAGAGTGCCCTCTTCAGCCAGCGTCCATCCGCCTTTATTCATAAATTGGTGACACTGTTCCTGTGTTAAGGCAGATCCAGCTACCAGTCCGGTATGAGGGGAAGGAGTGGACGCTACTGCTTGTCATTGTTAAAGGAGAAAAATCAGCCTTGCTAGGCAGAAACTGGCTGCAAAAGATCAAGTTGAACTGGGGAGAAATCTTCAGTCTGAGAAAGGACAAACCAGTGAGTCAGGCTACACTCACTAACATGCTGGAGAAGCAAACTTTTCAAAGATGGCTACGGCGAAATACAAGACTTCTGTAACGGCTGTCAATGTCGTTCTCCTCCTCAGACGAGGAGGAGCATGGATCGGACCAAGATGCGGAGTAGGAGGTATTCATGATTTTAATGGCAAACCAACAAACACTACAAATAAACAAAACAACAAACGTGACTAACCTCCAACAGTCCTGTGTGGCCCAAACGCTAACACAGGAAACAAACACCCACAAAACACCAGTGAAACCCTGGCTGCCTTAGTATGACTCTCAATCAGAGACAACGATACACACCTGTCTCTGATTGAGAATCATACCAGGCCGAACACAACATCCCAACATAGAAAAACAAACATAGACAACCCACCCAACTCACGTGCCCTGAACCCAACAAAGGACAATACAAACAAGAGAAAACAGGTCAGGAACGTGACATAACCCCCCTTAAGGTGCAAACTCTGGCGCACCAGCACAAAGTCTAGGGAGGGTCTGGGTGGGCATCTGACCACGGTGGTGGCTCAGGCTCTGGGCGAGGTCCCCACCCACCATAGTCACTCCCCGCTTCCGTATCCCCCTCCCCAATGACCACCCTCCAACTCAACCACCTAAATGAAGGGCAGCATCGGGATAAGGGCCAGCACCGGGATAAGGGCAGCAGCTCCGGGATAAGGGGCAACAGCTCCGGGATAAGGGGCAGCAGCTCCGGGATAAGGGGCAGCAGCTCCCGGGATAAGGGGCAGCAGCTCCGGGATAAGGGGCAGCCGACAGCTCCGGACTGAGTGCAGCTCAGACTGTAGGCAGCTCATGACTGTAGGGCAGCTCATGACTGGAGGGCAGCTCATGACTGGAGGGCAGCTCATGACTGGAGGGCAGCTCATGACTGAGGGGCAGCTCATGACTGGAGGGCAGCTCATGACTGGGGCAGCTCATGACTGTAGGGCAGCTCATGACCGTAGGGCAGCTCATGACTGTCTGGCGTCTCTGGCAGCTCCTGACTGGCTGGCGTCTCTGCAGCTCCTGACTGGCTGGCGTCTCTGCTGCTCCTGACTGGCTGGCGTCTCTGGCTGCTCCTGACTGGCTGGCGTCTCTGGCAGCTCCTGACTGGTTGGCGTTCTGGCAGCTCCTGACTGGCTGGCGTCTCTGGCAGCTCCTGACTGGCTGGCGGCTCTGGCAGCTCCTGACTGACGGACGGCTCTAGCGGCTCCTGACTGACGGACGGCTCTAACGGCTCGGACAGACGGGCGGCTCTAATGGCTCGTGGCAGACGGATGGCTCAGATGGCGCTTGGCAGAGGATGGCTCAGACGGCGCTGGGCAGACGGATGGCTCAGACGGCGCTGGGCAGACAGATGGCTCAGACGGCGTTGGGCAGACGGATGGCTCAGACGGCGTGGGCAGACGGATGGCTCAGACGCGCTGGGCAGACAGATGGCTCAGACGGCGTTGGCAGACAGATGGCTCAGACGCCGTTGGGCAGACAGATGGCTCAGACGGCGTTGGGCAGATGGATGGCTCAGACGGCGTTGGGCAGACGATGGCTCAGACGGCGTTGGGCAGACGGATGGCTCAGACGGCTGGGCAGACAGATGGCTCAGACGCGTTGGGCAGCCGGGCAGTTCAGGCACCGTGGGCAGACGGCAGACTCTGGCCGGCTGAGACGCACAATAGGCCTGATGCGTGGTGCGGAACTGGAGGTACCGGGCTGAGGGCACGCACCTCAGGGCGAGTGCGGAGAGGAGGAACAGGCTCTGGAGATGCACTGGAAGCCTGGTGCGTGGTGTAGGCACTGGTGGTACTGGGCTGGGGCGGGAAGGTGGCCCGGATATACCGGACCGTGAAGGAGGACACGCGCTCTTGAGCACCGAGCCTCTCCAACCTTACCAGGTTGAATGGTCCCGTAGCCTGCCAGTGCGGCGAGGTGGAATAGCCCGCACTGGGCTATGCAGGCGAACCGGGGACACCACCTGTAAGGCTGGTGCCATGTACGCCGGCCCGAGAGACGTACTGGAGGCCAGATACGTTGGGCCGGTTTCATGACATCCAGCTCGATGCCCAACCTAGCCCTCCCAGTGCGGCAAGGTGGAATAGCCCGCACTGGGCTAAGCACGCGTACTGGGACACCGTGCGCTTTACCGCATAACACGGTGTCTGACCGGTACGACGCCCTCTCACTCCACGGTAAGCCCGGGAGTTGGCTCAGGTATCCAACCCGGCTTCGCCACACTCCCCTTTACGCCCCCCCCCAAGACATTTTTGGGTGAGCCTCTCGGGTTTCCAGCCACTCTGCCTTGCAAGCGCCTCATAATGCCGCCTCTCCGCTTTTGATGCCTCCAGCTCCGCTTTGGGACGGCGACACTCCTCTGGCTCTGCCCAGGGTCCCTCTCCGTCCAGAATCTCCTCCCATGTCCATTCCTCCTTGTACTGCTGCTGCTGCTGCTGCTGCCCGTTGCCACGCTGCTTGGTCCGGGTTTGGTGGATGTTTCTGTAAAGGTTTTCTTCCAGGGGTGAAGGAGAGGACCAAAGTGCAGCGCGGCTAGTGTTAAACATGTTTAATGAAGAACAAGTGAACACTACAAACAACTTACAAAATAACAAACGTGCAAAACCGATACAGACCTATCTGGTGCAGAACACAAACACAGAGACAGGTAACAAACACCCACAAACTCCCAACACAAAACAAGCCTCCTATATATGAGTCTCAATCAGAGACAACGACTACCATCTGCCTCTGATTGAGAACCCACACTAGGCTGACATAGAAACAGACAAACTAGACACACAACATAGAATTCCCACCCAGCTCACGTCCTGACCAACTAAACACATACAAAACAAGAGAAAACAGGTCAGGAACGTGACAACTTCACAGAAAAAGTCAGAGTGCAAGAAGGAACCAAGCCTATCTTTCACAAACCACGTCCAGTTCCCTATGCTCTTAAGGAAGCAGTAGAGAAGGAACTGGACCGCCTACAGAAGAATAACATAATCACGAAAGTAGCGAGGAGCGACTGGGCCGCTCCGATCGCTGTAGTCCCAAAGAAAGACAAGACCGTCAGAATATGCGGTGACTACAAGGTCACAGTAAATCGCTGCATACTACCAGAGGAATATCCACCACCAAACGCTGAAGATCTGTTTGCCACTCTAGCTGGTGGGAAGGTTTTCAGTAAGCTGGACCTGGCATTCGCTTATCAGCAACTGAAGCTGGATCCGGAGTCAGAGCAGTATCTGACCATCAATACACACAAGGGGCTATTCAGATTCAATCGCTTGGCCTATGGAATCTCGACAGCTCCATCGATATTCCAACACACAATGGATCAGATCTTGGACGGTATAGACAACGTTGTGTGCTTCATGGACGACATCCTCATGTCAGCACCAACCATTGGAGAGCACCTTGCTCCTGAACTATTACGGAAAGTTTGTGGCAAACTTGTCCACATTGTTGCATCCGCTTCACCAACTGCTGCAGGCCGATACAAAGTGGAATTGGTCCCCACAATKCGAAGAAGCATTCAAGACTTGCAAACAGCRTCTGCTAAAGAGCAAGTGGYTTGCCCACTACAACACAGAGATGAAGCTGAGACTCGCGTGTGATGCATCTCCATACGGAGTAGGAGCCGTCATCTCACATGTTCTATCATCAGGTGAAGAACACCCTATTGCATTTGCATCACGGACTCTGTCACCAAGTGAGAAAAATTATGCTCARATTGAGAAGGAAGCCCTGAGCATAATATTCGGAGYGAAGAAGTTTCASAAATACCTGTACGGAAGGAAGTTCCAACTGCTGACAGATCACAAGCCTCTGTTGGCCATCCTTGGACCAAAATCAGCTATACCAACCCTTGCTGCACTTCGAATGCAACGTTGGGCTCTGAAATTGTTAKCCTACGACTACGAGATTGAGTACAGACGATCCAGTGATCACGCAAATGCAGATGCACTATCAAGAATACCATGCAATAGTGACTCCAACAGTGAAGATGATAGAGCAGTCTTCCAGATCTCTCTCATTGACGAACTGCCCATATCTGCTTCAGACATAGCAGAGGAAACGAGGAAAGACCCAGTGCTTTCCAAAGTCTTGGACTTAACATTAGGCGGTTGGCCAACCTTCGTAAATGACGATAACATTCGTCCATTCATCGACAAGAAAGACCAGTTGTCCACTGATCAAGGATGTGTTCTGTGGGGATCAAGGGTGGTGGTACCTCACAAATTCCAGAGGAGACTGCTATCTGACCTGCATGAGGGACATCCAGGGATCACTCGAATGAAAGCACTCGCTCGCAGTTATCTGTGGTGGCCTGGACTGGATCAGGACATTCAACAGCATGTAGGCCACTGCTCACCTTGTGAAGCTGTTCGCAACAAGCCTGCTGCTGCACCTCTTCATCCATGGTCCTGGGCTGCTACACCTTGGGAACGCATCCATGTGGATTGCGCCGAGATTGACAAGCAACATTTCCTTGTTGTCGTCGATGTCCATTCCAAGTAGATGGAAGTGTTCCCTACTCAACTGACCACAGCTGAGAAGACCATCAATCTTCTCAGACACCTGTTCGCATCCTTTGGACTAGTCAAGGAGCTCGTATCGGACAATGGCCCTCCTTTCACGTCAAACGATTTTGAAATGTTTCTCAAGAACAGCGGAGTAAGGAACATCCTGTCACCACCTTACCATCCGGCATCAAACGGAGCAGCGGAGAGAGCCGTGCAAACCTTTAAGAAGGCCTGGACTAGACTCGAGGTTCAGTCTGTGCCCACCCAACAAAGGCTTCCCCGGTTCCTGTTTACTTACCGTAACACACCACACACAGTAACGGAATGTACACCAGCTGAACTGTTTCTGARACGCCAAMCACGTACCCGCCTGACATTGTTGAAACCAGACTTGTCAAGCACTGTGGCAAAGCACCAGCTACAGCAGAAGAAAGCTCATGACAGACACTCAAAGACTGTCAGAGAATTCAAAGAGGGAGAGAGGGTGATGGTACGTGATTTCAGACACCCCAAGCGCCTGTGGAACTTAGGTGTGATCTTGCAATGCAGAGGACCTTTGACTTACCAAGTCCAAATTGGTCATCGCCAGGTCAACGTTCATGTGGATCATCTGCTACGGTCCAACGCCCCAGCAGAGACATGCCGAGAGAACAAGAACAATAACGACCCCCAGGACTATTCTCCTGACTGTGGACGTACGGGAGAGACAGGGCCTGACCTTCCACCCGAACCTGGCCCACCACYGGAAGCCCAGGAGGAGCGGAGATATCCTATTCGACAGCGAAGGGCACCTCAAAGCTCGACCTGTGAGTTGAGCTGTTTAAGGAGGTAACAGACAGTAAAACAAACAAACACTTTAATATTTCCTAGATAAAAGGAAAGAAAAAGGACATTACCTGAGTTAGTTATTAGGACACAAACACCATAATCTCCTTGATTTGTGCTGGGCTCTGAAAAGTCTGCTTCAACCCAGTAGTTGAAAAATGTTTAAGAATGCATTGTTCAGATATTGCATTAGTAGTTCCCTAACATATTTACCTTGTTCTCTGGGAGTTAAACACTATGGGGGAGGATTGTAGTATCTGGGATCTACATCTGTTTATATTAGTTACTATGCTGTTACTAAGCAGTGATATATTACGACAGTGTTATGTTACTACACCTAGGTGAACCTTAATGAAACCTCTTTTTATGTTGCATGCAAACGGGGTGATGACTTCATATTCTTCTGGGATATTGCTTTACCTCCTAGAAGGGCCAGTTCTCCTGGGCCCTCAGTGTCAGCTCATGAATGACTCGGGCTTGGAGTCGTCACTGCATTCTTCTCCATATACTGAGGGTTAATGAGATGACTGGCCACCCCACCCTAATAAAAGACAGGTGTGAGAGATATGGGAGGGAGGAAAGGAGCGAAAGAGAAAGAGAGTAACAAAAAAGGAGCATGGTCATTAGAATGACTTTATAATAAAGAGATGAATATCTGGCTCCATTTTCATGACTGGATTATGCAATTAAGTATGATGAAGTATGTTTGAATAAAATATTTGAAAATGAAAACAGCACAGAAGCCGGCAGCAATGGGGGAAATTCGTAATACTAAAACACAACGTACCTACATCATGTTCTTATCTATACTGAACAAAAATATGAACACAAATGCGACAATTTCTAAGATTTTACTGAGTTAAAGTTCATATAAGGAAATCAGTCAATTGAAATGAATTTCACATGACTGGTCAGGGGGAGCCAGGCCCAGCCAAACAGAATGAGTTTTTCCACACAAAATTACTTTATTAAAGACAGAAATACTCCTCAGCACCTTGCCCACCAACCCCCCTCAGACGATCCCGAAGGTGAAGAAGCCGGATGTGGAGGTCCTGGGCTGGCGTGGTTACACGTGGTCTGCGGTTGTGAGGCAGGTTGGACGTACTGCTAAATTCTCTAAAACAACATTGGAGGCAGCTTATGATAGAGAAATTAACCTTCAATTCTCTGTCAATATCTCTGGTGGACATTCCTGCTGTCAGCATGCTAATTGCACGCTCCCTCAACACTTGAGACATCTGTGGCATTGTGTTGTGTGATAAAACGGCACATTTTAAATTGGTCTTTTATTGACCCCAGCACAAGGTGTACCTGTGTAATGATCATACTATTTAATCAGCTTTTTGATATACCACACCTGTCAGGTGGATGGATTATCTTGGCAAAGGAGACATGCTCAGTAACAGGGATGTAAATGTGTGCACAATTCGAGATTAAAAAACTTTTTATGGAAAATATCGGTGATTTTTTATTTCAGCTCATGAAACATGGGACCAACACTTCACATGTTGCATTTATATTTGTGTTCAGTGTAATTCACTATCCAATTAGGTTTCAACACATAGCACGTCATGAAACATGATGAAGTTAACTTTTTTTGCTCATCAGCTATTTCCCCTGAACTCAGCTGTAGGCCTAATATTGTCTGTCCAGCATTTGCTTTGGTCTGAATTACTAATCAAGTCCATACACCCTGTGTTTGATGAAAATGTTACCTATTCCCTAAGCATTTTCTCCACCCCAAAATTCATTAAGTTTCAGCAACAAAGAAAAAATAAAAGGAGAAGAGAGTGAATGGGCGAAGCACAGATGAGTCAGAGAGACATTTTGTCTTATTTTTTTTCTTCTCTAAATCTGATAACATCCCCAGTTTTTGGAGGGTTTCCCGTCCATATGACAAATCCCTGCCCTGAGCAAGTCTTTGTTTTTTTCCCAGGGATGTAAAGACTGTAACTCAATGCGTTTGAAGGAGTGGGAATGAGTGGGCGTCCGTTGGGAGTGAAAGACAACGTGTTGCCCCCTCTGCGGTAGTATGATGTGTTTTTCCAGCAAACCTAATCCCGATTGGGAGAATAACATTGGGAAACATAACCTAACCTTAGCAGCAGACAGACAGCGTAGGCATACTGTAGGACCGGACACCGAAGGAGCCTGGACCAGCAGAGTATGTACATAGCAATTATATCTCTTACCGCGCAGCAGTCTACATAGCTAAAACACACTCATAGGGTCACAGCCCATAGGGACGAGGTTTGCCCATTAAAACATAATCAGACTGCGGCGTTTATTTAAGAAGATATAGGATTCTCGCCGCTACTGTTGACTCTTCCTGTCACTGGAGAGCAAAGATAATAATTCAGAACCAAAGAGAAAAAGAAAACAATCATCTCTGAAGAGTCAAATTATCAGAGCAGGTCAAGAGTTGTGTGTATGGACATACCTTTATTTGTTTGCTGAGGAAATTGGGATGTGAAACGAACGGGCCCGTCATGTTCAGTTCACTCTTGGCCCTTTTGAATGGAACTGAATGAACCCGAGGTCATACCACAGGAGGCTGCTGAGGGGAGAACGGCTCATTATAATGGCCCGAATGGAGCGAAAGGAATGGCATCAAACACCATGTGTTCGATGTATTTGATGCTATTCCACTAATTCCGCTCCAGCTAAGATGATTAAAACAATGAGTAATAAAACATTTCTAATCAGCAAATGTTGCTGTGGTTGCAGATCCTAGACAAACAAAACCCCTTTTCCCAAACTCTCATTTAGCTTTAATAACCCAACCTGATTTTATTTTGACGAGTGCCTCATATCAGAACCGTTTCTACTCAAAGGTTTCTCACACCTACTCTCTGATAAATAAATCAACAGGAAAGCCAAGCTCTGTAGAAGAGGGAGAGCCAGTGGTCCAAACCTTAGGACAGTCAATCACTGTGTACCGCATGCCATCCTTATCTAGAATAATTCAGATAGCTGATTTGCTTAGTCTAATTGCCCTGTCAGTAAATCTGTGGCCGTCGATTTAGTCAACTGAGTCATTCACAAATCCAGGAATTAGTAACATGTTTAGTAAAATAATGGATACATTGATAATATCTTTATTTGCATGACAATATTTGTTTAGTAAAAATCAGACTGACTATGCAAAGTCTCTAATATACCAACTTTAGTCCTCCCGGCTGTCTCGTCATTGGTCAAAAGGTTGATTAGAGACCCCTATCCATCTACCCCAGAATCCCCGCCCCTCCCCCCACACGACATCAATCAGGTGGACATTTTTTTACCTCTACCCAGTGACCCCCGCTGACCTCTGGAGGCCTCTCTGTCACACTGTGTGATTGGACACAGGAGGAGGGCAGCAAGAAGCTGTGTGTGTGCACAGATACGCGCAGCAGACACACATACAGGCAGGCACACATTCACACACACACACACACACACACACACACACACACACACACACACACACACACACACACACACACACACACACTCACACACAGCTGTGTGGACTGCAGGAAGATGAAGTGCTAAGTGAGTTGACTGTACTTGACCGTAAAGCAGTAGATGAAAATAGAGGAGATGCCGTGTCCCAGCAGTCTTTAGAGCCCTCGGTAATACTAGTGCATTACAATATTCCAGAGAGGGCCATTTCAGGCAGAGACAATTGCTTTGGCTTCCCAAGGCCAAGGTCCAATATGACTGAGATCTACTCACTCTCCATAACGCAACAGTCATTGTTGTTGGAATTGAACAAGCAGCATAGTCAATAAAGGGGAGGTCACCCATGTCATAATTCAGCAATGGATCCTGTCAATTGAAATGGATAGCAGTCGACACTAGCCCTGTGGTCTCAACATGGACATAGCCTGAATCTGAAATACCTCTGTAGGCCCATCTCTATCATTCATAAAAGACAAGTGCGATGGAGAGACAAAGATGCTGAAATAGTGCCCCTGTCAAGGGGTCTAGTCATAATCGCGTACGAAATGATCCACCTGACACTGGTTCGAAGAATAAGACTGGCAGCAGCTCTTCTTAGCCGGAGCGCTTGTCACAGCACCCCATCATAAATCACCATCACAGGACTTCAACAATATTGACTTCTGCAGGCGAGATTAGCGCATGGAGCTTTTATTTTGTTAAGGGATCAGGCGCTTTCATGTTCTTACCTAAATATAACTTTTGCTCCAGCGTGGCTTTGACATTGTGGTTGCAGGTGGTATTTCATTTATGAGCGCAGCCGAGACCCAGAATGCTTCGGTTTGACTGCTGGGGATTTGGGAGGATTATCTGACGAATGTGTATTTTATAACAGCTGTTTATAAGAAGCCACCAGAGGTCTAAAACTGGACGCTATTCCCCATGCCCTCTCCTCTCATTGTGCCATTTGGTCACTTTCATTTTTTTTTTATCGTTGAAATAGCCAGCACACCACTACACCCTATCTATCATGACTATTTGTTCTTTGTCATCCACATTTAGGATCCCATTTATAGATTATTTGGTAGACTTTCAAAATGGAATGGAAAAACTGTGATGTACAGTGCAATATTCCACGTTGTATCATATCCGACTACAGCCCAAAATTAAACGCCCTTAACCTAAAGCGTCATGCTTATCTCATCTCAGGATCTCATGCCAAGCAATTATGCAGCAACTCTTAGGTCACTGGAGAATTTGATGTACGAGGCAATAGGTAGCCGAATGACAACCTGCTAATACTAGCTCGGACACCTAGTTCCCAAACAGAGCACACGGGAGGCCAACAAACGGGTCTAAGTGAGACGGGTTGAAAACATGTCACCTGCAAGCACAACCTTTACCACCTCACCAGGGCCAGGTCCTTTCCCAGAACTGTAAACTCTCTCTTTTCTCACAGGCCACTGTCTACCTCCATTGCCGGCTTATGGCAGAATCCCAACACTGACACCAATGTYCCCCCAACTCCCTATAAATCAAGTGTCCTGTCCATACCTCGAGGCCCTGGGCCTTGCCACTCTCCAAGGCATAGTAGGGGGAATCCTGAGGACTGGAGTGTACCACTGGAAATAGAATAAACTCATAAGAAGGTCAGAGGCTTGGCAAACAGCCACTGGATTTTTGTTACATGGGATGCAGACGAACAAAGCACCAGGCCCCTTCTACAACCAAAGCCTTGACAGAGTTTAAATAATTGAAAGACGATTGGCTTTAATGATTATGAGGTGCAAAAAAAGAATAAACCCCAGTAAACCTTAAATCCACCACTGGCTGAAATCTCTTAGCTGAGGAATGGAGTGTGGATCTAGCTCTCATTCCTTAGCATTTCGCGAAAAGATAACAGCAAATAAAACTGAAGAGATAAGCAGAATGTGTTAATAACTACAAGCAAATAATAACTCAGACGTGTACAAGCTGCTCATTAAAACTGGCATCATGAGGCTTCAATTGACCTGTCTTTATCTTCTTTTTTTAAACATTTAAATGTATCAAAACAGTGCTACACTATACTAGGAGAAAACTACTGTACATCCTCTGCAATCTACCCCTGGCACTTGGGTGGTGTGAGTTTGTGTCTTTTACCCTTGAGTTCACACATCTGATTGATATTCATATCCCTGTCACGGTCAGATGAGTCCAATTGGCAGTTTACGTTGATGGATGTCTCAGGTCTCAACAAGTCCAGCCAGGCAGCCAGGGAGTGTCTGGGATCTTTGGATCATTGCTCTGCTTTGGCTCCTGCCACATGTGTTGTCTCCCCAGACTCTGTGTCCTCCTTCCTGCTGACAACGCCACGTTCCCCAGAGGGGGCGGCCTCTGAGTAATGAGACAACGCGGGCCTGGTGCTCAAAGTCCCGTCTCTTTAATGTGACATAAATCTTCCTCGCAATGTGTGATCGATCTATTTATTACCCTATTTACGTAAAGCCGCCAAAAGGCCCCTGACAGGTGGTTTTCTTCAGGCTGAAATATCAATGGCCATCAATCACTTTTTATTGCTTTGCTCAAGTCTTTCAGATCCTGTGGCATTTGTTTTGTGTTTTGTGGGGTGCTGGGCTTGGAATATGAGATATGGAATAATATTGCAGCAAATCTGAAGATATAGGAAATGAAAGCTAGTGTCAAGGGTTAATATTGGCTTGTATTTTCTTTTTCATTCAAGTGTCTTCAATATTCGCCAGTATCGCTTCAGGAACCCAGAGTGTCACAGATCCATTGAAGATTAGATGTAGTGTTAGCCAGATCATACTGTAGAAGTTATCTGGTATTATTGTGTAAAATCAATATAGAATTTACCATAGAATTTGGAAATAACAAAATAAATGTCCTGGTCGCTTATGTCCATATTTTTTCTTAAATTCTCACATGTCATTGACTACATGCAGTCAGGTCCAAAATTATTGGCAACCCTGATAAAGATGAGCAAAAAAGACTGTATAAAATAAATAATACATACTGAGCTAAATTGCATGTAAAAAAAAAAGATACACGCTCATGTTGAGCTTCAACTATGCAACATTATCATAAATAAAGTGAGTGAATAGCTCACTAACAGTTTTAGAATGGGCGATTAATAATAAACTGGTATTTAAAACTAAAAGCATTGTATTTGGTTCAAAACATTCTCTAAGACCTAAACCTCAACAGGAGTTGTGCATAAAGGGTGTGGCCATTGAGTTGTTGTGAAGATGGGGGAGGGGTATGTCTGTTATTAAAAGAGATTCTGCGTATTTTGTCCCATCTTGATTACTGTCTGGCAATATGGTCAAGTGCATCAAAGAAAGATCTAGGAAGGCTGAAGCTGGCTCAAAACAGAGCAGCACGCCTTGCCCTTAACTGTACAACCAGAATAACATCAGCAACATGCATGCCAGTCTTTCCTGGTTAAGGGAATGACGAGAGATTACAATACCCCACAAGAAACCAGGGGTCTCTTCACAGTCCCAAGTCCGAATGTGTTCACGACAACGCACGGTATTATAAAGAGCCATGATAAGCATTGAACTCCATTCATCCCAATTACTCAAGCAAACAGCAAAATTACTTAAAAAAAAGATTACACACATCGGCAGGCACTGTGAAGGGACACAACACCCAACAAACACATTCACACACAGACACCTCTAACACATACTGTACATACTTTTTGTTTTGTTGTATTGTTTGTATATTGTTGTATTTAAAATGTGTTGTGACTGTCCTTGTCTGTTTGTCTGCTTTGTTATTTGCCATGTTTTGTGTTTTTTTTGTGGACCAAAACCTATTTCTCAGGGCAAATTGTATTAGTATAATAAATAATATAATTTCGCA